>NC_134500.1:16713129-17045629 GCF_040206685.1 Ascaphus truei
AAAAGTAGACCCCTTATTTTCTGCTGAATAAAGCCTAATTTTGGCTCTCACGTATTTGATCTCGAAGCTACACATTTCTATCTGTTATTAAAAAAAAGGTGTATTTAAAAAAAATGTTCGACAATATTTGTAATTCCTCCTAGCTGGTTGATATCTATTCTGGTCTATAAATAATAAATTGTGTTCACTGAAAAATCACATGTAACATATAAAGTAAGGCTGATTTGAAATCAATCATTTTATAGATATTGATGAGAAATTTGATATCGTATTATTTTTTAATAGCCAGAACTGGATGTTTGAGGTGTTCATATGCTTAATAGCAGAAGGGTATTTCAGTGAGTTACTTACGTGGATACAAGCCAGGGATACTTAAGCTGAACAAAAAAAAGACATGTTAAAATCAACCTTGAGCAAAACACATTTAAGCAAACCAGTCCAAATCAATCACAGTTAATGTAATAACGACCATATATTTAGCGGAATAATCGTTAACTCCCTCAAGTCTTTATTTAATAATCACATGCAAAAAAGGAGAGATGGACACATTTCTTAGATCAGTGTAAAAATGAATTGTTTAATTTTAATGAGGCACAGAAGGGACATCAGGCTCATATGACAGCACTTATTCAGACATTCCTGTGTGTTTGGGGGTACAATACAGGTAAAAGGTAATTGAGCAAGTGTGGGGAACACACTCTTTAGTTGTTATGTTGTTAAGGAGGGGTGGGGGGTGGAATAAGAAATGTAGTGGGCATGGGATATTCATACACACTAATATATATACACACACACACACACATATTTATGTGGAGGGTTTTTGTCACTTTTTTTACTCACCATAACTTAACTCAGTATATATATATATATATATATATATATATATATATATATATATATATATACACACACACACATATATATATATTTTCACACATACATACATACATACAATATGCACATATATATATATATATATATATATAACACACACACACACACACACACACACACACACACACACACACACACACACACACACACACGTGTAATGTATAGAATGTATATGTTATGAATATATAAGTATCAAACGTTTTGATTGTATTACAATTAGAAGTCATTCCCTTTATAATCGACACACAGTGGGATGATCTGCTGGTGCTGTAGGAGGATGCTGACAAGCTCCTGTCCCCCCTCGGTGCTTCCCCCTTTGCTGTCCATGACAGCTTGCAGTGGTCAGTGGATGGAGGTCTCTGCTCTTCTCCAAAAGGCAACATGTCAAAGGTGACGCTTGAAGACTCCAAAAAGCCAACAGCTGCCAGCTGAACAGATGAACTTTTCCAGACTTTCCCCTACGTTGAGCTTCTTGCAAACTTCTCTGTCCCCAAACACATCTACATCTGTCGCTGGGAATTCGAATAATAGAAAAAGAAAAAAAAAAACAATAAGGAAAATAATATAAATAGAAAAGATTCATAACCCCCCCCCCCCCATAACTTAAATCAAATGTTTAGCACAAATAATTTATATGAATTGAACAAAACAGTAGATACTCTATACACTCTCATATGTATCTATATACATACTACATATATATATATATATATATATATATATATATATATATATATATATATATATACACACACACACACACACACACACACACACACACACATGTACATACTATATATATATATATATATATATATATATATATATATATATATATATATACACACACACACACACACACACACACACACACATGTACATACTATATATATATATATATATATATATATATATATATATATATATATATATATATATATACACATACATACAGTACAGTGGTAAACGTTTGATGATATGAGGGATTATTTCCAGACCCAAAGTACCCCCTTTTTTGTTGTTACACATTGACTGTTTATCTTTGTATTGAAATAAACATTGATTGGCTTGAGTTAGCATCTCTCCCTTTCTGCTTTCTAATCCTAAATATTATATTAATATTTCTGAAAAATGATGCCACTAGCTTTTCTCCAAGGTTAAGAATTTGAGATTATTTTTATGTTAGGCACAACTCTACTACTTAAAAAAAAAAAAAAGATACATTGAGTTACCTCTTGTTTTCAAGTATGTCCTAGATATAGAGTTATGATGACAAATAATACATGGATACAAATACATAGTTACATAAGTGAACAGTGTATACATTATATACAAGACATTGCATGCACAGTTAGAGATAATATATATTATGGGCGTATGTAACAGTTACTGACCAGATTAAAATGTGAGACAACTTTAGATTTGAAAGAATTTAGACTGGTGGTGGATATGAGAGTCTCCGGTAGATTGTTCCAGGTTTGGGGTGCACAGTAAGAGAAGGAGGAGCGGCCGGATACTTTGCTGAACCTTGGGACCATGAACAGTCTTTTGGAGTCAGATCTCAGATGATAAGTGCTGTATGTGGTAGTGGTGAGGAATATATATATATATATATATATATATATATATATATATATATATATATATATATATATATATATATATATATATATATATATATATATATATATATATATATATATATATATATATATATATATATATATATATATATATATACACACATACAAATATAACTGTATGCTCATCTGCATGTCTTAGGCAGGTCTGCAACCCCACCTTATATATATATATATATATATATAAACATATATAAAAGAGAGAAAGGGATAGAGAGAAAAAGGGAGAGAGAGAGAGAGGGAGAGACAGAGAGAAAATGAGAGGGAGAGAGAAAGTGAGGAAGAGAGAGAACATGTGAGTGAGATAGAGCGAGAGAGACAGAGAGAGAGAGAGAACATGAGAGAAAGGGAGAGAGAAAATAAGAGAGAGAGAAAAAATTAGAGTAGGAAAGAGAGAGGGAAATATTATATGCAGTAAATATCTATCTAGATATCTACAGTTATACATCTAGTATATAGTTGAGTGAAAAATGGGCACTCCAGCCAGTATTTGATATCATGGGGTGAATTTTTTATATATATATATATATATAAATGTAAATACAACTGTATGCTCATCTGCATGTCTTAGGCAGGTCTGCAACTATATATCAGGGGAATTGAGGTGTATAGGGTACATGTAATAAAACTGGTAATCCTTCACGTGATGCATGTAACTGTATATTGCACATAATTCACCGTGGTTGGAAGATGGAGAATTGTTTTGGATTCAAGAACTTTAAAGAAGCCAATCCTGGAAAAATTAAAGCTTTGGTGGGTTTTTAGTAGATGCAGCATCTGTTCATATTCTCATAGTGGTCGATATTTTTCATTCACACTCGTGTCTCTCTGGCTTGAAAGAGGGGAAAATTACACTTTTGTTAAGATTCATTCAAGCGGGCTTGATGTGGGTATTTTTCCCTTATATTTGTCGATTAGTTCAGTAACCAACATCCTCGCCTGTATATCCAATGCAGAGGAACAGACTTGCAATGTTTTGCTCGAATAAGAGGTTACAGTATAAAGGTTTATTAAGAATAAATTGCACGATCAGAAATAACGCACACAGCCACACACACATAATACAATAGGGCTATTTCCTGGACATTTTCAGATCATTGTTTCTGGGACCATATGATTTGCAGAATATTATGGCAGATTAAGGAAAGGTGTTCATCGAAGTAACCTGCTTTTTACAAGGCTCATTAGACACCCTTTTTAACTCTTGTGTATTTTTTCAGCACACTGGAAATGTCATGTATCTGGCTGTTCCCTGGTTACATCTTATTTTTCTTAATATCAAGATGTTTAAGTGTATTCACATGCAAGAGAGAGCCCTACCCAACATTTTGCATTAGCTATTTGCTATGCTGATTTTAGTTTTTTAATTCTATCCCCATCGGCTTCTCCAGGGACTGCAATGCATTGATTTCTGCTGCTTTGCAAATCCCCCAACGCTGAAATGGTTAATGCTGATAGGCAAATAAGGGAAGTGATCCAACTCCTGCTCTTAAATCATAAGGCTCCAAAAACAATTCAATCCATTTATGGGGTTGGCCAATTAAAATGCGCTTCAGTAAAATTCAAATACCTCGATGCTTTCCATATAAAGACCCAGCGTTTTAGGAAGGATCAGGTGATAGGGGGAATGCAAAAGCTTTAATAATGCATTACATTTATCTAAGAAAAATGCTTTCTTGAACCATCCCCACAATATAAATTGCAGACTTACAGCATGGCACTTGTAACTTTAAAACTTTAAAGTAGCAATATTCAAAGAGACATAGATGTCTGTATTAATTATTTATCCACTGATGCCTTCCTTAGTTTCTAACTTATTATTAATTAGGCGCCTCTAGTCTTTCGCATAGAACTCCACGGGGCCAGTTGCAGCTTTAAATATGAATTAAAAGCAAATCCAAGCTACTGTAATGCGAAAATTATTCCATGTCTTGCATGGCAGAGATGAATAGCTGGGTGGATCGATACTGTGAAGCTATGCTCCAAACGACAGGGTTATTGATAGCTTGTATTAATGATGTTAATGATGGAAAGGAAAACAAAACAAAATCAATGTATAAACTTTTTATCTGCCATAAATGCAAATAAAGAAATAAATAACCATGTTTTTTTTGTTTTAAAAAAAGAAGGGGAACAAGATGGGAGAAATAGGACAATGGCAGATTTAAAGATCCCTCTAACCACGTTGTTCTGGAATTAAATACGCTTTTCCAAATCAAATGTTAAGCAGGTTGAGACTAAAAAATAATAGCAGGGCTGCATAGATTGAGCAGCAAATATTTGGGTTTTTTTGCGTCCGTTTCTTGCTCCAGCTATCAAAAAAGTTTTTTTTTAAATCATGTATCCAGGACAGAGTGTATGTAATATATTATATATATTTCAGTATTAGGTGATACGTTTTTATTTGGACTCACAATTTATGTCATAGGACAAGCTTTCGAGAGATATATATATATATATATATAGTCAGAAAATCTAAAGAATAAAACAAAAAGGTACTGGAAACTGGAAGTGCCATTAAAATAAAGTAACGATATGTCTGATTCCATGAGCTTTATTTAGACCTTATTTTCAAAGCGGTTAATTGCATTTTCATATGTATTTTGTTGTTTGTGGAAATAAATACAATTTTCTTTACAGACCTACCTACACATATTTGCATTTAAGATAATCCCCTACAAAAGCAGCCCAGCGAATAAAATAGATTAACCCTTAATGATATTTATATAACTTATTTTAGAAATATAAGTGATCTTTCCATTTTAGTCATTATACCAACATGTGTACTTTGGATCACTTCAGGTCTCCAAACATTTTACATTTCCAAAGTTGTTTTAAACACTTCAACACGAAACAATGTATCAAATATGTTATAACCCTTTAGTACAAGCACAGCAAAAAAAGTATCCTCGACAATGATTTTTTTTTAACCTTAATAGTATATGTTGATAGTTGTATGAATTGGTTAAGAACTTTAATAATCAAAATGAAATGACAGTAAGTTTATAATCAGTTGTACGTCAGTGCTGTTTAACATTTGAATATTTTATTAACATACTAAAAGTCAATCAATATATAACGAAAGCTTTCATTTTTTACAAGCAGGAGTGTTCGAAGTTGCACAGATCGGTGTTTACAATGTGTATCAACCTCACTCCCCTGCAATTCTGCTACCACCTGTTTCAGCTATTAAACACAATGTTTAAAGGGCGATTTTTTTGTTTTGTTTTACATTTCCAACTGCAAAACTGGAGCATAATGCAATTAATACAATTGCACACACACACACACACACACACACACACACACACACACTTCTTTAAAGCTCTCTATATATGTATACTTTCCTTCTACTTTAAATGTGTGTATATATATATATATATATATATATATATATATATATATATATATATATATATATATATACACATACACATACACACACACACACACACACACACACAATGTAAAAAAGAAGGTATACATACTTTCCATCAAATCATTTGATATAATATATATATATATATATATATATATATATATATATATATATATATATATATATATATATATATATATATATATATATACACATATATATATATATATATATATATACACATATATATATATATACACACACATATATACACATATACTTTGAAAAATTGTTTATATATATATATATATATATATATATATATATATATTTTCAAAGTATAAAATGCAGGAAGAGTAAAAAAAAATGTAAAAGAATATTTGAAGATGAGCTGCTTGCAGGTATATTATATAAAATGCAATGATTAATTTTATCCAATGTGACTTCTGACTTCTGGCAAATAACTGGACCCAGCTAGTACTGATGTTGCCTAGAAACCCAATGTAGTTTACTTTTTAAACAAGTGGCCATATCACTGTTTAAATATGTGGGACGGACGGACGGACAATGATATCAAGAGGTTGACACTTACACAAGTAAAGTTAAAAATGTCCAAATTACACTTAGAATGATTGCCAGTTTAATCTACTGTATCTCTCTTCCTACATTTGGTAATCTTCAGGATAATACATAATGATAAGGATTGTAAACATCTAGTACCAAACAGAGGATGACTTCAAGAGAGACTTAAGTATATTCAGCAAAGGGAAATGCAGTGTTAGACCCAGAGTGCATTGATTTCACTGTTATTCCACTACACCAGTTCTATTGAAAGCCATTTATAGTAAGTGATTTACTAAAGTAAACACATTTAGGAGCCAGGAAATCTGGGTTGGAAATTAGCACATGCAAAGGAGATTCAGATGATGTAGAAAAAAAATAAAGAAAAATTAGCTTTTAACTCCAGTAAGACCACAGCATAACAGGTATTTTATGTAATTGGAAGAAGGGGTTAAATGTTCATTGTTGCATGGTAAATGTTCAGTTTGTATGTGGTTCGATTCGAATTTATTTTTGTAATATTAGTGTTAAAATGAAGGACAAACTTTTTTTATTAAAATTTAAAAAAAAAAAATCTTAGTGGATACGGGGGTAAAAGAAATGGGAGTTTGATATAATGTGAGTTTACCATATATGATGCATAACTTACCTTTTAACGTGTTCCTTCGGTAATAACAGGGTTTTCACATGTTTATGGTATTTTATGGTTTCTCAAACTGCAAAAAATAAAGGTTACAAAGAAAAAACACACCTTAGTCATCAACAAATTCATGGAGAACACTGCCTTTAATTTAGATAAATACAAAAGGCAGATTTTACATACAAACACTCTGCCAACCAAACTTGGAAAAGTTACAGAGCGAGCAAACAGAGATTGGACGAGAAATAGCTACCAATAAAATAAAGGCTGCAGGTTAAGCAATGAAGAATGTGTAAAATTAAAAATCTAATAAGAGAAATGAAGCCGGCTGATTCATGACCACACACACACACACGAGAAAGGTCCCGCATGTAGGACCGAAACGTTGGTTATGATGTCTTAACAATACAAGGCTTTTTTGACCATCCATTGGGGTGCTGCCTCTTGATATTCGTCTCATACACGGTATCGTATCGTATTGTATATTATATATATATATATATATATATATATATATATATTAGTCTCAGGGGTTCCTAAAACGAGCTTGCTGGGGTTCTGTGTTATATATATATATATATATATATATATATATATATATATATATATATATATATATATATATATATATATATATATATATATATATATATATATATATATATATATATATATATATATATATATATATATATATATATATATATATATATATATATGTGTGTATAATGAGTAAATGAGTACTATATATATATATATAGTACTCATTTACACTCACTATACACACACATATATATACAGGGTTGCAGACCTGTGTAAGACATGCAAATGAACATACAGTAATATTACAGTTGCTATATATATATATATATATATATATATATATATATATATATATATATATATACACACATACACACACACACACACATCACAGAACCCCAGGAAGCTCGTTTTAGGAACCCCCGAGCATATATATATATATATATATATATATATATATATATATATATATATATATATATATATATATATATATATATATATATATATATATATATATATATATATATATATATATATATATATATATATATATATATATATATATATATATATATATTCACACACACAAACGTGTCTCTATGTGTGTCATTTATGTTTGTGTATTCTGATTCAGAGCTTAAATCAATTTCCGATTTCAAACTATTTGATTTAAACCACCAGCGCATTAAAATACAGGTACATTCTGATTGTAGCACTCAGTATCACATTGTAGGGATCAGATCACGATGAGGAAATTAACTGCACTAAATATTCAAAGAGAATGGAAATACAAAAACGCTGTTTGCAGTATCCTTCTTATGTATTCTGTGTACAACATGAAAATATCAAACATGTTTGCATGCAAAATGTCTGCTTATTTCCCTATACAAAAACGGAAAACGTCAATTCTGATACAGAACATTTACATTTCACATCAATTCTAATCTAGCTCTAAAAATCTTTGGCAGTCGGTATTTATAAAGATAAATCCTTTTAGAGAAAATAGCACAGTCAGAACTGCAAATATCACTTCATTCAGCAAAAATCGATGGAGAAATTAGATTTATTGTCTTCTTATATGGTTAGATGGAGAAGAGTTCCTTTCATTTTCATACAAACACAGAAGAAAATATATTTAGTGCAAATAATGCACTACCCTCTAGAAGTATCAGAATACACCATTTTAAGAAAACAAGGACATACATTCATATGCTAATTTACAATGGAGGCCGTTTCCAAATACTTCAATTTTTATTTGACGTATTTATTTTAATATACATAGAAGTATGATGCCACACATAGCTTTAAATTTATTCAGAATGTGTACATTATTTCCAATCATATAGACTTGTAGTGCTGGATCAACTCGTCTCATCATCAACTGATATAAATATTTGCATACAGGAGACACATACACTGTTTTGTTGCATCAATTCACAGCATTAGACTTAATACTGATTGCCAAAATATAATAGCTTGTAAGAAATAGGAAGAATATTTATACAATTGTTTACACCCCTGAGCCTGTATACATGATTTTAGGAATTTTTGAAACCTCAGTATTTCAGACATACCTTTCATCTTAGGTATATCCAGTTTGTCACTAATTATTATTGAATGGCTTTACTCATATAAAGATCTTTGCTGCTATTCCAATGCATTACATCCGAGGAATTAACAAACTATTATTTGACCTAACATGCATATTATTAAGATATAAGATATACAATTCTCACAGTGCAACCATGCTTTATCATACATATGGTTTGCCAATTGCAGACTAAACATACATTTGTGCATTTCTGCAGCAGTTGCATCCAACAACATATTTGCATATCATTTGAAAAATAATAATTTATAAGACCCTTAGGATTCTAGAACACAATCAACCATATTTACTTCACACAGTGTTCTTCCACAGTGGTCAGTTGGTTTAAAAAAACAAAAAAAGCAACAGCCCCCCCCATAAATCATTATTGTAATGTTGTGCATGAATTAATGTACCTGCATCACATCACACTATTTAAGTTGTGTACCTATATGTTTGTCATTACAACTATTTATCACATAGGTTCAGAATCTCTCATGAAGAGTGGTTTTAATTTAGTCAACTACCAAGGTAATGCATTTAATAAAATAATCGCACCTCTACCAGGCTCTGCATAAATCCCTTAATATGGTGCAAACTATTGCCAATAAGTATGGACATTTTGAGATATCATATAATTTCTTCATAGCCCCATAAAGCTTGCCTTTAGCCCAGTGCGCAAAGCATCATATTTAACTGTGCAGCTAAAGTATTGATTATTATGTCAAACCTCATCATAAATTCTCACTATGTTTTTTTGCCAAAGAACCACAGTATTTTTTTTGGTATTTTCAAGCCTATACTGTAGGGCACAAACCCCATTTAATTATGTATAACACTACAGTACATGTAAAACCATGTTCTTTTGCAGACTGTGAGACATGTTGGTTGTTTTGAACATAGTTAATCTGAGGTCCTTGGCTAAAATGACCCATTTTCTGAGAGCAATGTTTTCTCTTTGGTCTTGCAGGGGATTTAAATACCACCAGCAGCTATAATAACTATACCTCGTGCGTCACTTCCGTTCTCCCCAACCAATTTTATAGGCTGAAACCAGGTAATAAATAATTTCAATGTCCGTAATACGTGTTTAAGTAACAATTACAGTGACATGTTCCAATTGTATTATTTCTGCACTTTAACTAAGTCAGCAAAAAAAAAAAAAGTCAGTTTAATGAAATCTACCATTACATTGGTTGGTGGGCACTTTTACATGAGCACAAGCCAAAGGGTCAATATCATATTCTGAAACAAATATGGAAATTAATATTTGTGGTCACAGTTTGGTAATGAAAGTTGTTAGCAGGATCAATACACACAACAGCCTACGATCCTTTTAAGAAACAGTTGGGATCACGTATTATGGGAAATAATTGAAACACAATTCGAAGTAATTAAATACAATTTCATATCCATGTTGTGAGATTCCAAAATATTGTGTGTGGATTTAGGTGTAAGATATATATATATATATACACACACACACCCCGATTTACAACCCTGCAAACATGATAGCACAGCTTGAGACACATTAATCTCTCTAAAAAACACATTGATCTTTTTAACACGAATAATTATTATTCTTAATGATTTTTTTGTTGTACATTTGCACCCAAGAGAAAAAACGGCAATTGTTGTTTCCAGACACGTTTTTCAGAAAAGCCTTTTAAGTGACACATCACATAATCAGCCGGGAAATATTACTGGTGTTTAGTCATTTATATTATTATAACAACAGGGGAAATAATGATAGGTGTCCACACCTCGCTGATTATTCACATACTGCAAATATAGACCGGTTTTTGCTGCTCCCCAAAAGTCTTCTATACAGTTTCTCAGCCAACACTGTCAGGGTGCACAGTACCACTTATACTGACACAACAAACTCACAGTCCCAGTGTTAATAATGTGTTTGTGCCACAATCCCAAGGAAATGCTGCGTGATCCCCTTGCTGCTTTATCATCTAGTGTAGTTTCTGTGTGTCAGAAGCAAAGTCTGTAATGTGTATTTATTTATTTTTACTTTCTGTTCGCACAGCGAAGCCTCCCTTGCTCTCTATGTACAGCAACAGTGCAGGTCTGTATACCTGCATACATACATTTGTGTCAGTATCTGCCTGTATATATATATTACACAAAAACGATACACACACAATATATATATATATATATATATATATATATATACACACACACACACACAACCCATATGAAGACACAATATACATACATTCTATATAATATATATAATAGCAAACACATGTTTAAAACAAATCTTGAAACCTATTGAAACATATTCCTATCTGCTTACGCTATGCTAGTCATGTCTCCCATTTATGGTTACTGTGCTGCAGCAGCTGCTGAACAGAGCTATCGCAGAGTGAATAGTCCCCACTCAGTAACAGAGGGTGCAGTAGGAGTGAGCTCATGACGCTGCTCTTGACCTCTGAATAGTTTTAAACCTTGTTTGCATGTCCACTAAACTCAGCAGAGTGCCACATGTCAGCCTTCACTCTGACTAGCCTCTCAGGTCCCCAATAGCATTCAGATTATTTAAGGTGTCTGTTTTCCTCCCTCCCTTGCTCCAGTTAGATCTGCTTACCCCAGTGATCCGCATTAGCAGATTTCATGGCAGGTTGCTTCCTTGATATCCTAGGCAGGTTTGCATCCTAGATTTGCCCCCTAGGAAAAAAAAAACAAAAAAATCAAAAAAATCTATCTGCATAATTTCAAATGAAAGAAGCCAGAGCCTGGACACCCATCCAGTCAAAACACCAAACAACAAGAATGTGGAGATACCTTTTATTGGTGGCTAATGAAAAACATAAGAATAATATTGAATACAAGGAATCATGTAAGAGTTATACCTCCATCAGCCTGGGACAGGACACACAGACACAGAAACAAACACACCATTCTCCTTTGCATCTGTGGGGTGATTCTCTCCTGTGAAGATCTGAGCAGTATCCATTTCAAAAACAGCCTCTTCTTGCAGCCTTACAGTAGGTCCAAAAAAAATCTCAGCATCCTTTGCTCCATCTTCCTCTCCAGCAATGGATCCATTTCTTCTGCTTCATTTTGCAGGGAATAAACAGACAGCATCCAGACCCCTCAAATGAAAATAATATATATATATTAAAAAAAAATCAGTCTGCTTTTTTCTCTCTCACCCTGTAGCTGCTGTGGCCAGCTCTTTTTAGAGAGTGTTGCCTTGCACTTAGGGATGCTTCTTGCATTTGAATAGCTGGCTGGCTTGTTATGGATCTGGAAGGCTGTGAAAGGGGAATCAGTATGCAAATTGTTTCAGTTACAATCGAAAGGTTCGATCTGGAGTAGCTGCCTAACGGAAGTTGATGTCAGCTATCTTAGCATTAAGCTGCATTCACCTCCTTCAGCTGGGCCTTCTTGCCTGAGCAAGATCTCAGGGTCTAATTAGAAAGAGAAACCCATGGATGCTGCTTCATCATTTAGTCTGGGTGTGGATGTATTACATTGCATGGTATTTATTAGGCAGCAGGTGTTAGTGGTTCCCCCTGAAATAAAACATTTATAAATGGTTAAATGCTTACACTGAAATACGTTGATTAGGTTTGCTGCCTTAGTTGTCCTGTTCATGCAATGTGGGCTGCAAATCAATATGCTTTTACTGTAAGACCAGTGATTGCAGGGATCACAGCTTTTATTTTTAAAGGCACAGGAGGCTTTTGCATTTTAATGTGCACATCAAAAGGCTTCAGTTGTGCACAGCATAATGCTTGGCTTTCAAGCCTACATTTAAATGGGTGATACTAGACTATGCCCAACCAACCAAGTCACTGCACCATCGCATAATATAGATCCAGAGCAATAAATAGTATTTGGGAAGCTAAACTACTTTATTTAAGCTACGTCAACACATATTAGGAACAGCAAATTATATTTAGAGAGCTAACCACAGCTTTATTTATGCAGTCTTATATATGGTAACAGACTGGTAAACAGCATTGTATGTAAGTACCTTTAATAATTCCAGGTTACATAAGATAATACTTATGATATGGACTAAATAAAGGCATTTGGGGCTTTTAAATACAATTTGGTGTATCTTGGATCTTTATTATACCAAGTGTGCATACTGTAGCCAGCATTGACTTAGGACACATATCTAGAGCACGTAAAAGCATGTAACCCAAACTGTCATATATTTCCTTTAAACCGCTGTACCTTCTCTCTCAGAGCAGGCAGGGCAATGGGCCACATTCAAATATTAGTTGAAGAGTAGACACTTGCAGGCCCTGCCAGCAAGGAAAGGGTTACACATCCCACACCGTAAAAGTACTACATAGAGGGATGTAAAAAGAAAGGTCACTGTGTTTTTATTACTGGTAACACATATTTAAATATGAATTTCTATGGCCCACTCCATTCATTTCTTGTTATACAAACATGTCTCGTTTAATTAGAAGTATCCATCAAAATCACCTGTTCATTGTCTACGTGCACAATGCCATTTTTCACATTAAAGACAACACAATGGGCCAAAAATGGAATTGATAATGCAGTGACCTTTAGCAGCACTAGTGCTATCAGTTAAATGACCCGTATGACCTTTCCTAACTTAATTCATAAATTCGCAGTACGGGGCAGTTGGTGTCCTGAGGTGTGGGCATTGTTGGACTGAATTATGCAATATTATTAACACAATGCCAACCATCTCTCTAGTTTCTTAGTAGGAAACAATGATAGGAGGCCCAGCCACATAACACTGTCCACTGTCAAGCGCCCACCTTCCACCAAATAATTATAATTCTTCTTACAATAATGCGTACGATTATTACCAATGAACTTTAAGCCACCGAAGTCGAGTCATTGGTGGACCCAATAATGCAATATGTGGGGAAAAGACTATGTGGTTAACATTCTCTAGACAGATACATAGAGAATATATAGATTGAAAGATATTTGAGCGGCCTACTTGTGTCAATGGTTTGTATATATATATATATATATATATATATATATATATATATATATATATATATATATACATGTAGAGGTATCAGTACCGTGTTAGCCGAGCTTCAATAATCAAAAAATAAATAGATGATACCGTTCTGTGGCTAACGAAATGCTTTTATTTGTGCGAGCTTTCGAGATACACTGATCTCTTCTTCCGGCGATGTTACAAAGCTGTAACATCGCCGGAAGAAGAGATCAGTGTATCTCGAAAGCTCGCACAAATAAAAGCATTTCGTTAGCCACAGAACGATATCATCTATTTATTTTTTGATTATATATATATACAGGCACACCCCGGTTTAAGTACACTCACTTTAAGTACACTCGCGAGTAAGTACATCTCGCTCAATAGGCAAACGGCAGCTCACGCATGCGCCAGTCAGCACGTCCTGAACAGCAATACCGGCTCCCTACCTGCACCGAAGCTGTGCGCAAGCGGGGAGACTATAAAGCCTGTTACACGTGTTATTTACATCAGTTATGCACGTATATGACTATTGCAGTACAGTACAAGCATCGATAAGTGGGAAAAAGGTTGTGCTTCACTTTAAGTACAGTTTCGCTTTACATACATGCTCCGGTCCCATTGCGTACGTTAATGTGGGGTATGCCTGTATATATATATATCTTGTGAGCACATTCACATGTCAGATGTGTGTGTGTGTGTGTTATAAAGTAGACACACTCAATCTTTTTACAAAATGTTCAAAAATATTTTTTAGGACAGATCTAGTTAGAACAGATTATATATAATGAGTCCTACCTTCCTTCTCACATATTTGCAGTAGTCTGATGCAGCAGAAGAAAAAAAAACACAGAAAAATAAGTTATCGGCTGTCACAGAGAAGTTGTTTGGCAACAGCATGACGCATATGGATTTATGGCAGCCACGGACAATATCAGTAAGATAAATTATATTTAACATTCTGCAAAAAAAAATTAAAATGTGAACTATCAATATACCATGCATCACTTACAATGACTTCATAGAAACCGAATGAGCTCATAGTGACAATATCTGGGCAGATTCTTTTTTCCCCCCTAACCAAAAGTAATGACATTTGAGGGGTTATCGGGTAAAATTCCTGAAGCCAGGGCAATTTCCTAGATGTCCTGGTGTTTCTGCCGATCAGCATTTCCAAAGCTTGTTCTGATGAGTGTTCTTTAATTTGTACGTGTTGACGGAGCCAACGCTAATTGTATGCATGTATGTATGTGTGTGTATCTTTATTTATATAGCGCCATTAATGTACATAGCGTTTCACTGCAGTGATACACGTGACAATCATATCAATAACAAATAATACAAATAACACATAATGGGAAGAAGTGCTTCAGACAAAAGTACCATTTAGGAATAGGAGTCCCTGCTCCAAAGAGCTAACAATCTAATTGAACCGTTTGGTGATTTACTAAAGGAAAAACAGGTGTTTTTATGGACATATTACCTTTTTTGCCCTGGCCGCAGCAATTGAAAATACAGAGTTGTAAATCCTTAACTACTTTATAGATTCTCACCTTTATTTTGCCAATTCTTTGTCCGCTGCCGATGAGATGGTCTCAGGGCTTCACTTTCCAAGCAGTCGTAAGTGTATTTTCATAAAGAGCTTGGCTTGAGAGCACTGCTAAATATTTTTCCATCTTAAATTCAATAGTATTCGGTCAAATTAACGGAATATATATATATATATATATATATATATATATATATATATCTTCCGTTACTTTGACCAAATACTATTGAATGAGTGTGAAACACACACACACACACACACACACACACACACACACACACACACACACACACACACACACACACACACACACACACACACACACACACACACACACACACACACACACACACACACACACACCTCAAGTCATAAATCGCATACTACACAGGGGAGGTGTTAGGTTTCAGTCACAGATAACATTCTTATATGCACTGTTTTTAAGTTAAACCTTGCTTGCTTTATTCAAATGTGCCATCGCCGGAAGAAGAGATCATTGTATCTCGAAAGCTCGTACAAATAAAAGCATTTAATTAGCCACAGAATGGTATCGTCTATTCATTATATTATATAACGCACGTGTGTATGGAAATATAAATATATTATATTTAATATATAATAATTTCCTTAATCATTATTCCCCATTTGTGGTATCAATACTAAACGAGTAAGTCATAAAGAAATGTTTACATATAGTTCATACGATATATAAAATGACGATGATGATAAAGTGTTGAAAGAAAATAACACACAAACGCGCACATATCTGCATATCTTCTGTTTCATTTACTAACATTGACAACTCCGCCTCTTTACCAATAGGCCTTGTGCTCTCACTGCATTAATTATCCTTATACGTCACAACATATAATTAAGACGGCATTTACTGGTCTCTTTGTAAATTTGATGCCAGCACAGAGCATTTTCCTATTTACTACTGAACATGTGGATACTAAAGCTTCCCCTAAGTGAGTCGCCCCCTTGGTTCTTCATATTTCATGACCATGGCTGTAGCAACGTGGCACTGGCCACATGGCTGGATCCCTGGGTCAATTCAAGGAAACCTAATTTACAAAGGTCAACGGGCTTCAGCCCAATATTCATTCTGATTTGGCTCTTTTGGAGAAACAAATACTGATTTGCTGTTCTTTGCTACAGGGAAGTGCCACTTTAGGGCTTCTGGCTCTCTAAGCTGACCATCTGTCATTCAATTAAGGTTTCAAGGCAGCTGATAGGCGAGCAGAGGGTCAGTGACCCCAGGACAAAACATCCTGCTGCCTCCAAGAAGAGGAGAAGTTCAAATGTTAAATGCTCCACACTGTCCTGAACCTGGTCTCATCCAGTGGGGTTGCATTTGGATCAGCAGCTCTTGCAAGAGACCAACAGAGGGGAGAAGGGCAGTCGTTAGCACTTAGGTTTCATGCTAGGAGCAATGTCCCCCTTCTGCCAGGCCAGCAGGATTAAAGCCTTTACAAGGGGGATTTCCAAACAGGGTAATGGTAATTAAATCCAACACAAGCACACACACCCATTGTGATTGGACGACCTTTTTTGTAATGTGCAAGATAAAGTCAGAAAAGAAAAGCGTGCGGGGAAACACAGTCACACAACTAAAATCAGGAATTTAGGGTAACAACAAAACCAACTAGCATCTGTGCAGAGAGCACAGTTATTAATGGCAGAGATAGGAGAACTGCAAAAAATAAAAAATAGGTGCTTTCCAGGCCAGTGGTTGGGAAGAAGAAGAGAGCTGGGGTGGCCAACTCCAGTCCTCAAGGGCTACCAGCAGGTTAGGTTTTTAGGATATCTCTGCTTCAGCACAGGTGGCTAAATCAGTCCCTGCTTCAGCACAGGTGGCCTCTGATTGAGCCACCTGTGCTGAAGCTGGGATATCCTTGAAACCTGACCTGCTGGTAGCCTTTGAGAACTGGAGTTCCCCCTCCCCCTTGAATAGAGTATTAGAAAATTAATTCACACAACCGTGTAGTCGACTGTTTAATTGATATTATCAGTGACTAATAACCATGAACGCAGATTAAAATGAATTCACATAGTAATAATATCACTGCCAGTCATGTATTCTGAAATCACTATTGTGTTAGTATGCACGGCTGAAGCAGTGGCTTTCTGGTAAGCTACACGGTCTTTGAAGTGGATGAACCTGGTTAGACTTCCAATGTGAGCTCCCTATGTGTCCTTGGGCAAATTACTTTATCTTTCCTGTGCCTTAGTGACTGGCATTAGACTGTAAGCTCTTTGGTTCAGGGATTCATTGTGCATGTCACATTCTATGCACACCGCTGCATACAATGTCAGCGCTATAGAAGAAAATACATGATGATTATATTATTACTATTAGTCTGCAACAATATAAAAAGCTCCTGTCATAAGAGTTTCATTATTCATTTAACTCAAGACTGAATGTTTCATGTTTGGATTAATACATTTATAAGGTTAAGCACATTTAATCTCTGTGCCACGCCCCATCACGCATCTATCTTTCAATCAATCTTATTTTATCATCAGCTTCATTGACACTACCATCATAATCATCATCTATCTACAAGCGACCTGTCTATACGGCAACACACGCTTTATTACTATTGACCTTGGTTGCAAGGTAAATTGGTGTAACAAGTTTCTTTAAGCAGATCCAAACTGAATACAGTTGCAGAATCATAACATACAGTGGATACATTCTTCTGCTGCTGACCACCAAGCTGTTTCCAGAGGGCACTAAGAGTTTTTCCTCTTACAAACAAACCAGAACAAATTGATGAATTGAGCTTTCACTATGCTAATTTAGACATTATAAATATTTAACTAACATCCCTAATAGCCATCTATAGAAGCCCCTCTCTGCTTTACACTCTTCTTAATCTAAAGTAAATGCTTTTCCCATTAATAGCCTAATGCCATATCAGCTCTTTATGAAAGCATCTCCTTCTAGCTCAAAAGAAGTAATCTCTGTAGGATTTCACTTAATAAGGATGTTATATCAAGCCATGAAAGAACCTATGCATACACTTTAAAAGGGACAATATGCCATGCATTGTTAATGCTGCAGACCATACCTCCCTTGTTTTTCTGGAGTATTGCATCTGGATTATATAGCAAATAATAACGCTAATTATAATGCGACTACTAATAAATTAATGGCGTTATTATAAAACATGACAAATATTTGATTGGAGTTTACAGTGATAAAAGTAAGTTTGTATTTTTTTTTTTTATCTACCCTGGAACGTAGAAGTAGTTTGTAAATATAGGTTTGTATCAATATTTAACATTACAATTATACACACCGTACAAGGAAGAAATTACTAGAACAACTATGTATCAAGATCCCTACATACGTGTCTTGTTGCAAGTGGAAGATGAATAACTCTGAAGTCTGCCCTAAATGTAAGAAACTTTCTAATCAATATTGTTACATTTGATGCAATTATTTTAGTCAATTTATGCTAACGGAGACCTAATAAAGTCATCCAGCTGCAAAACATGAAAAACAAATGACAGGCGTTTCGCACATAGAGGTCACGTGTGGCTGGTCCTGTGGAGTTTTGCAGTCGGAGGGAGCTTGTCTCTACACTTCACTTCCCTCCTTCCAGCAGGGTATGTACTCAGATCGGTCCCGACCCCCTCTGTAGTGCCAATGTGAACCACTTTTGACCTGTTGATATCCTCCGCTTGTACTGGTGTCTAACCAGTCATTCTAACACTATTTACTTTCGTTTTTATTATCATATATACCCATCAGTAGACTTTGGTTGTCTATTGTTCTATCACCCCTTTTTTAATAATAAAGTGTTCACTATCCCTCAGTGCGCCTGCCTGTCATTTGTTTTTCTTGCTTGTGAGCTCCCTTGGGGGAGCTCATCTTTACAGGGGATGTGTGGAGCCCCCCTGACTGACGGCTGCAAGAGGGACTATTTACAGTGATATCCCTAGCGCGGAACGACACTCCTGCTTTTATGCAGCTGCAAAACATACCTAGAAAAGGAAAGGAACCCCATAGAACAGGCGTGCTCAACTCCAGTCCCCAAGCCCACACCCCTCCCTCAACAGGTCAGATTTTCAGGATATCCTTGCTTCAGCGCAATGTGGCTCAATCAGTCCCTGCATTGGCACAGGTGGCTCAACCAGAGACTCAGCCTTTGACTGAGCCTCTGATTGAGCTACCTGTGCTGAAGCTGGGATATCCTTAAAACCTGACCTGTTGGGGGGGGGGGGGGGTTACGTCACATCCTTAAAACCAAATGGCTATATCACATGGCATTACAGCCAATGGGTTTGAAGACAATCCATTTGGTTCCTGTACCATGTGATATGTTGCATGAGTGAAAAGGATGTGACATCATCCCTTAAAGTGATGTCACACCCTTTTTTCTCATGGAGTGGTGGGCACTTTGCTATCGCAGGTCTTCGAGGCTTTCTGCACACCGTGATAACAACGCTGAAAAAACTGGTGGCGTAACAGGCCCAGCGAGTTGGTTTATAAAAGCTGATAGCATAGGCCCTTTAATTTCTAAAGAAAGAAAAAGCAGCCAAACATTTGCTTTAAGTATGAATACATTTGTTTAAATAAAAAGCACATTGTCATATTCAAGATATTTTCTTCTTCTGCATAGTGACATTGATCCGCACCCTTTAAAAAAGAATATATATATATATATACAACAGATTGCCTTCCCAGCAGGGAAAGCAAAGAAACAGCACTCAGTAGTATATAGCAAAAAGATTGTATTCAAACAACATGACAGCACATGTGTAAACCAACGTTTCGGTCCACTAAGGACCTTCTTCAGGGAAGACCAAACATTTGTTTACACATGTGCTGTCATGTTGTTTGTATACAATCTTTTTACTATATACTACTGAGTGCTGTTTCTTTGCTTTCCCTGCTGGGAAGCAATCTGTTGCATATACTTGTCTTATGGAACATGCACCTAATGATTTGACTCTTTTGCTTGGAGTGCCAGCTGTGCTCTATCTATCTATCTATCTATCTATCTATCTATCTATCTATCTATCTATCTATCTATCTATCTATCTATATGTATATCTATCTATCTATCTATCTATCTATCTATCTATCTATCTATCTATCTATCTATCTATCTATATGTATATATATCTATATATATATAAATAATGTAGTTCACTTAGTGCTGATGATGCGATGGGTAAGAGCTGCCAGTGTAGCTTTGTAAAAACGGGTCTTCTTTTGTCACTGTTTGTTCTTCTCATCCTCTTTCCCATAAAGCAAAGGTTTGGAAGAAAGGAAAGCCCAGTGCAAGCATTGCACATAATAATGAACACTATTGAACAGTAATTACCCCCCTTATAAAGTTGACCTTGAACAATTTAAGGCTGAAAGGTCATTTAATGTCCTGTGTTACTTTATATGGAAGTCTAATAGCGATGTCTGTAAAAATCCGAATTTTTCAGTGATATTAATCACTTAGGCCCCGTAATGCGACCCCCCCCCACACTGCTGATATGAATACAACGTAGTATAAATATTTAGATTATTCTCTATATCAGAGCATAGAACTGGTGCCACCACTCCACCAATGAATCCAAGTAAATGTTATATCAACTAGGGCAGTGAATGTTTGAGCTGTGGCCATTTGTGCTTTTGAGACGCTGCTGATGACAATAAGTGGGTAATTCAACATATCGGCCAAAACTCCCTTTGAGGTCAATGCCAGTTTTAAACTGACAACGGGACAAAACGGCTGCTTTGGAGTATATTGAATTACCCCTGGAGTAAATATCCTTATTTTCAGGACCCACTCTCCTTTTCCTTTCTCCGTGGTATAATTGTAACATCCCTACTTTAGCACAAATTCCATTGTCATCACCTTGTGATCATATGCAATTTGACTAATTTTCAAGTGACCCATGGAACAATATATATATATGATCTACTGTACATGACTGGGACTTCTGCTGGAAAAATGATTTGCAATGGACACATATTGTGGTGCTATTTAAGAATATATATATATATTATCCCTTTCATGACATTTTATATCTCAATAACCTTCATCGTCCGTGAACTTCCACAAAAACTGCACCATGCTTATTTACTGCATTAACAGTTAAAGTTGAATGATAAAAAGAGTTTATAACCCCCACTGGAAGGTATATGGCCATGACTAGGAGAACTACCGTGTAAAGTTTAGATAATTATATATGCTTTGCTTTGAAATAAGTTGACATTTGTACCAGTTATGCATATTTCACCTTCTGAACTTTGACGTGACATTTACATACATGTGGTGACGTTACAGACACATTACACATTAAGACCTACACTCCTTGTTACGTTACTGCCGAAAAAAAGATAAGATATAGTACAGCTCAGCAATAGCCACTGAGCCAATCAATGAATACAGTTTCACTGACTCATTACATGGAGACAGGAACTCAAAGGTTTATGGGGAAGGTTGGGGGAATGTCGGAAGGAAAGTATCAGTAGGATGGTGTTTTAAAATAACTAAATGTACCAACCTCACACAGGCTATTAATTCTTACAGGCAATCCATGGAAATTAGTTAATTGTATTCCTTTCTTTTAAAAGCATTTATGTAGGCGCTGAAAGCAGATTTAAAAAAATAGTTTCCTGACGCGTTTTGCATCATCAGTGTAAGGAATCCGCTCCTCGGTTTAATGTTTGCCTTACCTTGCAGACTTGTGCAGTCCCGGAACACTTCCCCTGATATTTACTGCAGCCTGGATTCACTCACCAAAGCAATACTGCCACACACTCCCTCTGCTATTGGTTCTCTGACCTTTAAATGTTGCCTTCCCACAATGCTCCCTGCCGAGCATAGTCCTTCCTGGATGTCTCTGTGTTCTGCCATAAGCCTTGTCTTGTCTGTCTCCTTGGTTCCTGAGACCGGCTGCTAGTGTCACGCAGCGGTCTGTTCCTGTGCTGAAGCGGAGTACTCTCCTTGTTGTCTTCAGCTCCCTGGTTCCTGTGACCGGCTGCTAGTCTCATGCAGCGGTCAGTTCCTGTTTCCTGTGCTGAAGCTGAGTACTCTCCTTGTTACTTCAGCTCCTTGTTTCCTGTGACCGGCTGCTATATTCATGCAGCGGTCTGTTCCTGGTTTCCTGCACTGAAGCGGAGGTTTCCCTGTGTATCTTCAGCTTCCTGGTTCCTGGGGCCTACTCTTTCCCTAATCTAGAGAGGCCATGTCCTGGTTCCTGCGCTGAAACGGAGGATTCCCCAGCCCGCTCAGAACTCTTGCGCTGAAGCACTGGTTTACCAGTGCAGCTAGGCGGTGTGCTACTCTGGTCTGTCTACCACCTCCTGAGACCAGTACCATGGGCCATGGTCACCGCACGCGCAGAGGCCACTCCCGCGCTCCTAAGCTGAAGCGGGGCTCTCCTGACTACCTGTTGCCGAACTCCTACTTGAACAACTTTTACCCTGATGTCTCCAGTCCTGACCCTGGCGTGTCCACCGACGATGCTGTCTTCTCCTATCCTGATCCTGCTACGTACGACTACGAACTGCGCAATCCGGATCAGCCTGCGCGGTCTAAGGTCGGTGCTTTTACAACCCCACCTCAGCCACGCGGTCCTACCCAGGTTTGTGGCGAGCACAGTCGTGACAATCAGGCATCGCAAAATGCAACAGGAGCTGTAGGATGGCGGATGTCCTTTCTTTATCCTGTCTTTCTGCCTATCTGAAATCTTTTACCACTTGATTGCCAGAGGGTCCTGCTGCGTAATGCCAAGGGGTGTAAATAAAGAGGTTATTTAAGATGACATCAATTGACAGGGAATTAGTAACTGTTTTGATTCATTGCTGGTAAATGTCTCCCTTTTGCATTTTGGTTAAAAGACGATGATACAAGCATGATTGCATAGCCAAAACAAATACAGAATTGTAAAGGTGCAGTCATACTGTATAGAGTAGGATAAAAAAATGAATACAGTTTATGAGCGGGGTTTCTTAGAAAGATTCAATACCCCTTAAAATAACAATAGTATTTATTGGTGTCCTGTGAAAAAATAATGTTTTACATTTCTCCAAGTCTGCTGAATTCTTGCATTTCTGCCAGTTATATTTCAGTTTGGCGAATGAAGGTTTCGTGATTATTCTGCACAGTACAAAACAAAGTTGAGCTACGTATCTGTAGATTTGAGGCTTGACAAACAATCTTATCATTAAACCCTCACAGGCCTCCTACTCTAAGAGATTTTAAAAGCTCGGTACAATTGAAGAAGAGACCTGTGAGGTTTCTGAAGCTCTACACTATATTTTTTGTCTATGAGGAACTCTCCAGCTGGTCCCATTAAAGGGAACACAACCTACAACTAATCTAGAGTAGCTGCGAAGTGGGAAGGAGAGCGGAAGAGAAGAGTTATGAAGCTGACATCTTATGTGTGACCCACGTTAATTCTCAATGGATTCTTATTTCTGTAAACGGGCTCTTTGAATGTTTTTTTTTTAACATGTCACTTCGTCGGAAATAAGAAAGAGATGGAAAATAAGGGTGCCTTGTATTAGAAAAAAAAAGTTGCTTTTGACCTTAACTGAGAGTGAATGCACTTAAAAAGTTAGAAACTGTGGAATATTTTATGTGCAGCCATTAAAACTAATTGTTAAATGTCATTGACTGAGCCAACTTTGACAGAGTAACCTAATCAAAATCCTTCTAAACTAACCAAAGCTATTAAATATATGTTTCAAGTATAACCATTACAAGAAAATCACAGAGTCCCAATCTACTCAACAGAACAGTAGGAATCCCAATTGTGGTTACACTCTGGCTCCAGTCAGAATAGTTTTTTTATGCACACTGCTTCCATGCTGTAGAAATAGGATGTTTTATTTATTATGTTCATGTATTATGCTATCAAGAGGAAATACATATGCCTCATACTTTGAGATAGCTCAGAGTGCTGGGACGTCACTTTTCCCCCTTAAAGAAATTATTTTCAATCTTGATATGATTATATTTTTCACCCGAGCCGTAATTCAGATTGTGGTTTAAAGCTGCAGACCAAGCAGCATCCTACATGTGTGTTTAAAAAAAATAAAAAAAATCAGTCCTGTAGTATGAGAAAAATACTTGTAGCATATTTTTTTATAAAACAACTCAGAATGACATTTTGAATGTATTATAATGTAACAAAACACATTGGTAGCCATGTAAAGCAGTTCTTCAATACAAAATGATCTGCGTGTCAAAAAAAGCCACGTTTTTTCCAAGAGTGGCAGAGAAGATATCAGAAGCTGCATATGAACCGCCTCCTAAGCATCTTATGCCCAGAATCAAGCAGCAGTGGTTTGCAGGTAACCAGGTGAAAGGTAAAGCAGGGCACATCACACGGAGAGCAGCACAGGTCGTAAATGCTGAGCCATCGGTTCTCCGAGACTCAAGAAGGCCGAACACTCTGTCACGCTGTTCAGGCTTCGTCAGGGGCGTGACTAAACAGACCCCCTCACCGTCTTTCAATAGACTGACTGCGTGACGTCATCTCAGAGAAATATAGGACAAAAGAACACAGTACAAGCAATACAACATGGAGAGATAGATACACAGTACCTGTTAATAAACCAACATTTATAAACCCCTGGAGACTTCTGGGGGTAGCACTATTTAAATTGAATATCCACTTGGATTCATGTTTGTGGAGTTCTTGTTCCAGATTACCTCCCCTACTACCTAGTGATACCTTTTCAATGCCCCATACTTTATGACCCTCTGTAGAGCCGGCATGTGCAATATGAAATATCTGGCTACACTAGTCTGCTGTTTGTTTTGCGATAAATCCTTGGAAGCATGCCTAATGTTGCAGGCATGTTCGAGTATGCACTTCCTTAACTCCCTAGATGTCGTGCCCACATATAAAATTTGACACGGACAACTCAGCACGTAGATAATTCCCGTGGCATGACAATGAAAGAAATCCCTGACACAGTACTCCTTATTGTGACCACTGTCAAAAAAACCTTTTTATGTGGGGGGGGGGGGGGGGGGAGGGGGAGTAAATCTGCAGCACTTACACGAGCCACATGGGTGTCCCCCCCATTGTTTTATTTTTGGGGACTGAAATTCTATTAAAGTGACTGTGTACAAGCTGCTCTCTTAAATTTAAGGATCTTTTGGCGGTCATCTGTACTCACAAGTCGATGCTTGAAGCTAGCTCTCTGTCACTAAGTAACACTCCCCAATGTTTTCGAAGGATCAGTCTGATCTCACTCCAATTCTCATTAAATGTAGATAAAAACCTCACTTTCTTTTCTTGTAAATATTAACTTCCCTGAGGTCTAGAACATCTCAGAATTCACCTGATGTCTTTTTTTTTACCAGTAACAGTCTGGGAATGTATTAATTTTTGTCTTTGTTGTTGAGGTACCCTCTTTATTACTTTGTCTCGTAATAGATCTCTCAAAATGGTTTGCATACCCCTGGCTTCGTTTCTTGACTGTAGACACTTTGATATTAAAAAAACTTGTCCTTTCTTGGGAACCTTTTGAATTACAGAGTTATCTATATGATAGTATCTGAAGGACCCACATGACTTCTATTCAATGAGCCCACGTATTCCTGAACTGGAATAATTTTCCTCCCACTGTGGGCTGCTGGGGTCTTTTACCTTCTCAAGAGCTTAGGGGCAGTGCTTCGTCCCCTTCTCCAGGTTGACTACCGATAAAATGGTCTTAATGGTTGATGGAACACTACCGTGTCTAATCGTCCATTCTGTTTCCACCACTAATCGTCCATTCTGTTTCCACCATTTCTTTAATAACCTGATTGACTGAGGGGAGGGGGGGAGGGGGGGCTGGAGGGGGGTTGCTTTAACACCCGTGCCATAAAAACCTGGTAAAATATGGTTACTAGAGAATTGGAAGTGGGTTGATCAAATGTATGTGGAAGCTCATACGTTTTCATTCTACTGATCTACTAGTCATCCATTTTTGCAAGGATGGCAGATTTCACTAAGTAATTGGCACCAGAAGGTGCTTTATGGCATAGCATCACTTAGTAAATGTGGACCCTACTGCCAAACAGTTTGGCAGAAGTGTCACTGGATAGTGCTAATTCATGTTTAGTGCAGAGCCTAGTGGGCAGAAATAGTATTCGGTAACTTTCTCTGTTACCACTCTGATGCCATTTCAAATATTTACAGTCTCTAATTCCCTTATCGATCTATTGTTCATAGTGATTTCCTATCCAGCCTGCTCTGACTTGTCTGCATTATTGGGGTTGCCGGATTAAACACCCTTGGGGAATTTCTCAGGCCCAGGGTTCATCAGTTAGAAACCACCCGCTATTTAGACTATACAATGGCCACCTCAATATGAAGCTTCTTCAATGACTTGTCCCATTGGTTGTGTTGAGGTGCGTATATTTTTTAAAGTGTCAGTTCTCCGACATGTGAATTCAGGATAGTCCGCATAGCAGAACTACATAGGTATAATGCTGGTAAACCAACATGAGGACAAGAGGCGCTAGATTCAAATGGGGGAAAATATTAACCAAATCATTTGGACTGGAGGAAAATGACTCAATATTTGAACTTGATTTCATATTTATTTTATCTGAAATGTGTGCTGTAGATTTACTTTGTGAGTATAGATTTTTTTGTTCCATCATAGTATATATTTAATGACTTCTTAGTGTCCTCTGAAATTTAGCACCACTGTGCCTTATAAATTCTAAATGAAAATGTACAGATGTAGGGCGTCTGAAAACCTGGAAAAAAAAAAAAGGAACAGTATGTACTTATTTCAAACTTTGATGTGGCAATTATATGCGCATTCCTCAAATACCTTTTTATAGGTAATGTCGGTCAGGTAAATGTAAAAACAGATCAGTTTCAATGCCACGGTTGGCTAAACACAGAGCAGTCACTACTATCTGCTGGAACATTGCCAGCACATCACAGTCTCTCTGGAATGATAGTACACGGGAAAAAGCCGTAATTATCCTGAGTTTATTCTGCATGACTAGCGAGTTTGAAGATGCTAAATAAGAAATGGCTTTTATCCACAGTCCACACGGCTTCACCTTGAACTGATGAAATCAGGGATTACATTATAGGTTGACCTGTATTATGAAGCAATTTACTAATTTAAGAGCTGTTTTGAAAAAAAATTATAATACCAGCAATGCTAATTACATGAGGCATATAAATTGATCGATACTGTCAAAGTACCCAGGTCTGCATGTAGTAAAAAGTTAAGCAACAATGAATCCATCATCGCAGATCTATGTACATATATTAGTACCTGATACTCAAACAGTGTTAGGAATCGGCGTCCCCTGCGTCCCCCACACAGAACACTCTCTACCTTCAGGGAAACCCTGGACGCACAGCGGAACCCTGCCTTACCGGCCTCCGCGGCTCCTCGTCTCGGCCGCCATCGTGGGATCACGCTCCTCAGCGATTCCGCTGCTATTCCCCCCCCTCAGCGCCTGGCGCGTTCCCTTCTCCCCGCACGCACGCTTGCAGTCTCCTCCGGCATGGGTCGCGCGCACACGCGCCTCACGGAGCGCGCGCACAGTGCACACTTTTCTTCCTGCCCTTCCGGACCTCAGGCTCCGCCCCCGCATGCCGCGCGGGCGTACTCACTGCAAGACTAAGATCTACCTGGCTTATAATGACTGCACCAATCCGGAGAGTCTTCCTGCAGTTTCTCCTGACCTGCCCCCATTCCTGATTGGACCTCCCTGCTTTATCTAGCTTCCCTGTACTTTCAGTCTTCGCTCGACATAGTCTCTGCATGGATGTTACTCTGTCTACTCTTGGTGATTTCACAGGTTCTGACGGCTCGTACGACTACCCCCTTTGGCTCTCGACCTCGGCATTCCTCGGATTACGTACTCTCTGGCTCCCCTCGAACACGGCTTGGACTTCGACCTTCCTCCACTCTCCGCTCCCTGACCTCGGCGTGACAATCACGATTCTACTTCTACACCCGGTACCGGCACGTATTGTCTACCTTACTACATCTGGCCTGGCAACGCTTAATACCAAACTCCGGACACGCTCCCTTTGCTGCGGGTGCGTGTATTACCACTTCCCCCTTCAGCTCAGGGGACGGGTCTGGTCTGCGGGCAGCACCGGCGTAACAAACAGATGCAGTACTTGTCCAATGTCACACACAGCTGACACTTAATTTTGAATGAACCTGTACTAGTTCAGTGGTAGTCCAAAGTTCTATTATACGTATTGGTCCTAAAGATGTCAAGATTGATAATATATTGAGATAATGTTCAATGGACCAACCAGAGAGCTCTTCAGAGATGTAATAGGGCATCACTTGTACACTAGAAGAAGAGATGTGAGTCTCTCAAAGCTCTTTGCATACTATTACATTTCTGAAGACCCTTCTTGCTGATCCGTTAAAGGGTATCACGATCTATGATGGATCTCCCGTTCAGATGTCCATGTCTTTGGAGAATGTTAACGCCTACAAAGTTCATGAAATATATTAATAAATATAACTTATCTGAGCCAAACAGAACAATGGCTAGCAATGGATGAGAGGGGAAATTAGAACAAGAAAACAAAGTTGATGTTTTGAGCATCTGTTCAGATTTCGTTGGTTACTATCTGTGTTTTGTTATGACAAGCAGATTATCTTTGTGCTGCATGGTACATTTCAGTTGTATTTACGTCACTTTTATAGCCCAGCGTTTATATCCATGTTGGTTTTGGTGCAAGCCGTGATTCTCTTTCTGGACCAACAAGAGTTTTTTCATAGACGTAAATATTGGGTACAGAGTTTTTGAAACTTCACGTTTCTTTTTTTATTTCAGTTGACATTAAAAAGTGACCAGAGATTTTTTCACATCTAAAAGGTATATCTCTTGTGGGCCCAGTAAAAAGGTATCACAGTGTCCAACAATTCCCCACTTTTTCAGGCAGCTAAAACTAGAATAGCTGTTTCGTTAAGCTTGACAGTGTCCTAATGACGTACCAGGCACACCAGAGGGCCTAATGAAATGCCAGGTACATCATGGGCACTTGTTAGCTTTCATGGTGTTGATCTGGCTCGCCGCTCAGATGGAGTGGCCAGCCTGATCGTAACGGAAGTGTAGCTTCCTATCCTTCCGTTTATGGCATCCGGGCGCCAGTCGCATGTGACCCCTCCTGGAAAGATCACATGACCTGGATGTGCAGTGGCATTCTGGTGCCGCCAAACTCCAAGCGATCCCAAGGTTAAAATATAGCAGCCGTACCATTATTTCTAATTCATGCCAACTATGAAATAAATGAAATGTTAGGAATAGTTCTCTGAATGGGCAAGAGGTTCCATTTTTTTTTACTACCCTCGATGAGGTAATAATAAGATGTCAAGCCAATGTCTATCAAATGATCAATAAGAGAAGAAAACAGGATGAAAAGATCAGAGAGAAAAAGATCGCCAAATCAGCGAGCTTTCCCCAGTTAAACATTTCACTGTTATTAATTCAATTTGGTTGTAGCCAGACATTTAAATAAGCTTTAAACGGCAAACCTTTTTGTAAAAGACGCTTTTCAGAGCTTTTCTAAAGGAAATACATGGGGGCTATGTGGAAGGCGTCGCTATACGTGATTTTGTCGTAAAATAGATGCGCAGAAGAACAGCAAAACTTTTTCACTAAGAATAAAAAGAAGCCCGGAGCCCCTCAGCGACGGGGCACATGACCGTAGGGACTAGGCTCCCCTCTCTCTCCTCCCCCTCCCCCACACCTTTGGTGCCGGTTCACGTTCTGCTTCCCCTCCCCCCCCAGCTTGGCTGAATTGCATGCTGTTTCCCCTCCCCTTCTCCAGTGTCACGGGGGGGGCGGAGCTAAGGGGATTCAAAGGAGCGCAGGGGAGGGAGGGCAGTCTGGTCCCTGAAAAGAAGTTCCCGCCCACCCGTCCCTTTGGGTAATATCATGACAATCTTATAATATATTGTACATTATGTTGTATTTTCTTCTTTTTCAGAAATAAGTAAACATGGGAAGGATGTTGTTACAGGGAGTAATCTGATTGCCAATTCTTGGAGTCAGAAAGGAATTTATTTTTCCCCTTGTGTTATATCACTGGGTTTTTTGTTTGCCTTCCTCTGGATCAAAATACTGTAGGTGAGGATACAGGATAAAGTATCTGTCTAAATTTAGTGTTGGACTTGATGGGCGTATGTCTTTTCAACCTCATCTACGATGTAACTATGTCTGCCATGTTTGAGGCGGGCACTGCATGACATGTGTTGCCTACATCACGGCGGCCTTTGGGGGGGGGTAGGTGTTCGTTAACCTTGCCAGTGGGGGCTCTATGGTGCACATAACTCCTAAAGCCTTGTGGTGGCTGGGGGTAGCGAGTCGGCAGGGCTCATTTGTGCGTGATTCCCTAGGCCCAGTATCGCTTAACGGCCTGCTCATCGGGCGCCCAGCTTGGTGGGTGTGCAGGCCTTGGTTGGTGTGCCATCGGGCGCCCGGCTTGGTGGGTGTGCGGGCCTTGGTAGGTGTGCCATCGGGCGCCCGGCTTGGTGGGTGTGCGTGCCTTGGTTGGTGTGCCATCGGGCGCCCGGCTTGGTGGGTGTGCAGGCCTTGGTTGGTGTGCCATCGGGTGCCCGGCTTGGTGGGTGTGCGGGCCTTGGTTGGTGTGCCATCGGGTGCCCAACTTGGTGGGTGTGCGGGCCTTGGTTGGTGTGCCATTGGGCGCCCGGCTTGGTGGGTGTGCGTGCCTTGGTTGGTGTGCCATCGGGCGCCCGGCTTGGTGGGTGTGCGGGCCTTGGTAGGTGTGCCATCGGGCGCCCGGCTTTGTGGGTGTGCGTGCCTTGGTTGGTGTGCCATCGGGCGCCAGGCTTGGTGGGTGTGCAGGCCTTGGTTGGTGTGCCATCGGGTGCCCAACTTGGTGGGTGTGCGGGCCTTGGTTGGTGTGCCATCGGGTGCCCAACTTGGTGGGTGTGCGGGCCTTGGTTGGTGTGCCATCGGGCGCCCGGCTTGGTGGGTGTGCGGGCCTTGGTTGGTGTGCCATCGGGCGCCCGGCTTGGTGGGTGTGCGGGCCTTGGTTGGTGTGCCATCGGGCGCCCGGCTTGGTGGGTGTGCGGGCCTTGGTAGGTGTGCCATCGGGCGCCCGGCTTTGTGGGTGTGCGTGCCTTGGTTGGTGTGCCATCGGGCGCCCGGCTTGGTGGGTGTGCAGGCCTTGGTTGGTGTGCCATCGGGTGCCCAACTTGGTGGGTGTGCGGGCCTTGGTTGGTGTGCCATCGGGCGCCCGGCTTGGTGGGTGTGCGGGCCTTGGTTGGTGTGCCATCGGGTGCCCGGCATGGTGGGTGTGTGAGCCTTGGTTGATGTGCCATTGGCCTTTACCCGGGTGGAGAGCACACTGGCTGGGTTGGCACTTACCAGGGTTTATTTGTGTAAATAAAGCCGTGGCCTTTGTACCTCCAGACCATTGTTGTGTATTTATTTATATGTGGGTTGGGGGAAGGCAGGGGAGCTTCCTCGCAGGCTCCGAGCTCATGATGATAGTGGGTGGAGCTTGATGCAGAGATTGGATGTGGTCAAATACAAAATGTATTGGCTTAAGAACAAATGCAAGTAGATGCAAACAATTCTTAATGAATTCATATGTATGAACATGACGCACACCGTACTAAGAAAACGTGCGCCAAATGCAAGCACATGAATAATGACATAATAACATATACCGTTAAGGATTTTAGGAGAGAAATGTATTTTTCCATGCAAGCAACTCTTTAAATTCTTAAACCCCCACTCCAAAAAACAACAATTACTTATACATCCCCATAGTGTATTCTTCATTGGTAGTTCTGCGTCAATGTGTCAATTTCTTTTTATCAGGCAATGCTATAAACAATATGACCCACAATTCTACTTTTTAGGATTAGTGACATTGTTTTTGCAATGACCACATGTAACCTGTATGGTACACAATGTTATTTGGTGCCAGCTAAATAAGAGTTCAGTCAATGTGCCCTTTGGCACAGATTTACTAAACAGTGCTAAGCCGCAGAGCACAGTATGGCCCATTCAATAGAATGGGTCTTAAGATGTGCTCAGGCATATAATTATACATCCAGAATATATTGTCAATCTGAGCCTCTATGTTTGAATGAATATGACTTACAGTATGTCATTTTAAACTCACATAGAGGAACGGATACATTTAAGCAATGCAATTGCATTTTCTGTTTAAGCACTTATTAAACTGAGGGGTTTGCCATCCTATATATGTTAAAGTTTGTAATAGAAAAACCACCTTGTCCAAGATAATTCACTGCCCTACTGCCAAACCAACTGTACACCAAAAGATGTCTCATTGCTTGTAGATCTTAGTGTCTTCAACTAGAGTATTGTGTCACGCCCACTTAAACCACTTATGGAAAAATGGGTAATGGACTTTGAGTACCCTGAAAACTATTTTAGCATTCAAAATATATCTTAAATGAGCAGACAGAAAATCGTGTTTGCTAAAGGGCTGCTGGATCCACTGACTCTTGCCCTTTTGATAGCATCTTTGAAATGGAAATGACCATCTGCTTGACCTTCTGTTCAATGACCCTTTTGTACAAAGTCAAACTGCATTGGCTTTACAGCTGCAATTCACCTACGGACATAAACTGATTTCCCTGTGTTTTTATTTGCACTTTTTATCGATCCATTTCCCCCCCCCCCCCCCCCCAGTACAACACAAAACAAAATAAATCCTGGTGGCAAAACCATATATATTTCTACAATATATACGTATAAGCAATATATGGATATAGTACTAATGTTTGGAATCTATTTCATGTGAATATGTATGTGGATTGCACATAATTATCTCATAACAAGGCAGTCCATTATAGACTCACTTTTAACTGAGCTCACAGCTGCAAATAGAAGCCTTTTATCTAATATATTATCTAAAAAAAGAATGAGAAAGCGGAAAGAATGGAAATACTGAACTTTATATCACATACCTCTTTTTAGAAATAGCCATTATATGTGCTCTTTTTTTTTCTTCATAGGAAGTCATATATTTGTCTAAAACAATGACAAATGTCAACAATACAAGGCGTGCTCTAAAGCGGAACCAACAGTTTTTAAAACTGCATTCTGGGAGCCACCCCACAAAGGTAGGTCAACGCATTGGGTCCTAGAGGGTACCAGCCACCCCCCTGTGGGTCTGATTCCTATGACCAGCTGCCTAGCTTGGTTCCCTTCCAGTGGGACACCAGGCCAGCAGTACCTACAACCTCACTGGCTACTACAGCAGTCTAGATATAATGCAAGTGCCCCACCTCATACCCCCATTGGCACCAAGGGGCAACCTTGAACTCGCGGAACACTCTGACCTGTAAGAGGTCACCATAGACAATAGAGGGCACCATAGGCAACAGGAGGCTAGAAGGAGAACCATTGAGACCAAGCACAGGGGGCGTAAGGGAGGAGTCAAAAGGGCAACCTCTCCACTTCATGTCAGGAACAGGTGAGCATATCTCTTCCTCCACTATCCCATCAGGCCCTGATTTGAACCTTTCTGTACAGTGTGTAACAGACACGAGAGGTCCAGAGATAGCAGTGATTTAGATTCCGAGGAGGTCTCAGGTAGCGAGCAAACTCCCCTTTACAAGCCAATGAAACAGCAGCTGAAGGCCATTGACCATGGCTTTAAAAACCTTGTAGGGTGGCAAAGAGGGTTCAGGAGAAATCTCTCAGTCTAAGAAAAACAATAATTAAGGAAGATGTCGATATATATGGGAAATAGGAAGAGGGCCAAAAGGCAAAAATAAATGGTACACTTATAAGGGGAAGGGAGTGCTTATTCAGCTAATGCATGCAAGAATGTTAGGCACAAGGTGTTACATTTCTGGTCAGAGGACATATATCTAAGGTTGAAGGTTCTTAACACCTGAAATATTGAACCCCTTTCCAAAGGCGCTGGGTGGCCAGCCAGGAACAAACCCACCAGGGAAACATAGAAAAGGGGTGTGTTGGGGGTTTCAGGACCAGAAATGCTCACGAGTGGGAACCTGCACAGGTGTATGTACTGCGGGGGGTGCAAAAAGATAGAAAGCCCTGGACTTGTAAGGAAGGGGCGGCATGAGTTAGGACAGAGGGGCCCCTCCCTTACGGTGCCGTTATGTCAGGCCATGGGGAGAGTTTAAGTAAGGGCTACTTATGGCAATGGGGAGGTGTAACAGGGGACTTATCCCTGTTCAGTAATGTTCCTTTAATCTAGCAGTGTGGTAGTTAATTACTAAACACCACCTGCCTGATTAGATTGTTTACAAAAAGCCTGCCTTTGAGACAGGAAGTGACTCTCTTTAGCTCTGACTGAGAGCTGACCTTTGGAGAGACAGAGCAGAGGTTTTTGAGTCCCAGGAGAGACTGACCAAAAGAAACCCAGATCTCTGGAGCTGACCAGTCTTGAGCTCTGCCAGCCACACAGCATAGCTGATTGCAAGACACCAAATAAGACTTCTAAACCTGGATGCTGATATTTTTCTGTGCACGCACAGGTGCGGTTCCAGGAGAGCAGAGAAGCTTACTCTACAGCAACTAAACAGATAAGACTTTCATTATTAAGAGACTGCTTATATCTGCTTATTTTCATGTTATGTGTTTGGGCTGGGAGAAGCTTAACTAATGGAGATGTGAACTGATTGCAAGGATTTCACTAGAAATACTCCCAAGTGAATGTAAGTTTTGTTCCCCCCCTGTGTTTGGATAATTTCCTGATGAAAAGGAAAAGGCACAATAAAGCCTATTATAATTTCACATTATAAACGTCTCCAAATTGTGTACCTCTGTGAACGTCCGTCTATAGGAGGGATCCTAGCTTCCTCTTTCTTCTAGGATTTACCAGTGTGGTCACATTTTCCTGCTTCATGATTCCTGCTATGGCGTGGAGGAAGAAGACACGGTCTGAGGGCTCAGCAGAGATGATGGCAGTGGCGGTTGGTGGTGGAGATTCGTCGATGAGGGACCTGCAGGGGGAGGCGCGTCGACCCGGTTTTGAGTCGCTGCTTGCTCACATGCTCAGCGGTCAGGCAGGGATTTCGGCTAGAGGGATCACCCGACGGAGTGGAAAGGCAGCAGAAGAGGTGGACGGCGGAAGTAGCAGGGCGGGCTCCAGCGATGAGGCCTCTGCCACTACCCGAATAGGGTGGCAGCGGAATTGGTAGAGACAGTTTTTAGATGTGGTTTTTGGATCCCTTTTATGGAGGTTAAGGTTCTCCTGTGTAGAAGGAATTTGAAATGACTAGAGAGGCACAGCCAAATTTAGAAAAGGAGGTGGGGGCGGGCAGAATGGCAGGACCATTACCGGGGTTGAGAGCTTCTCCATTATGGGTGGTCATAAAGAAAGAGCCGGGTTCATGCTGTCACATACATCGCCGGCCACATTATTATTTTAATTAGGGAAGGCGGTATCATTCCAGGCTGGACAGCCAGAATGGTGGTGACCTTCCGGAGGGAATTAGTGGGAGGTGGTACCATTTCAGACTAGGCTCGGTGGGTATTGTATTGTATTGTATGTCTTTATTTATATAGCGCCATTAATGTACATAGTGCTTCACAGTAGTAATACATGTGGTAATCGAATAAATAACAGATAATATAAATAACAGATCATGGGAATAAGTGCTTTAGACATAAACATAACATTAAGGAAGAGGAGTCCCTGCCACGAGGAGCTTACAATCTAATTGGTAGGTAAAGAGAACGTACAGAGACAGTAGGAGGGAGTTCTGGTAAGTGCGTCTGCAGGGGGCCAAGCTTTATGTATCATGTGTTCAGAATGTTCACAGTGCTATTCGTATGCTTCTTTAAGCAAGTGTGTCTTAAGGTGGGTCTTAAAGGTGGATAGAGAGGGTGCTAGTTGGGTACTGAGGGGAAGGGCATTCCAGAGGTGTGGGGCAGTCAGTGAAAAAGGTTTAAGGCGGGAGAGGGCTTTAGATAAAAAGGGGGTAGAAAGAAGACATCCTTGAGCAGAACGCAAGAGTCGGGATGGTGCATAGCGAGAAATTAGGGCTGAGATGTAAGGAGAGGCAGAAGAATGTAAAGCTTTAAAAGTGAGGAGAAGAATGGAGTGTGAGATGCGGGATTTGATCGGAAGCCAGGAGAGGGATTTCAGGAGGGGAGATGCTGAGACAGATCTAGGAAAGAGTAGAGTGATTCTGGCAGCAGCATTTAGGATAGATTGTAGGGGAGACAGGTGAGAGGCAGGAAGGCCGGACAGCAGGAGGTTACAGTAATCAAGACAGGAGAGAATGAGGGCCTGAGTCAGAGTTTTAGCAGTCGAGCAACAGAGGAAAGGGCGTATCTTTGTTATATTGCGGAGGAAAAAGCGACAAGTTTTAGAAATGTTTTGAATGTGAGGGGCGAATGTGAGAGAGGAGTCGAGTGTGACCCCTAGGCAGCATGCTTGGGCTACTGGGTGAATGATCGTAGTTCCAACAGTAATGTGGAAGGAGGTAGTAGGGCCAGGTTTGGGAGGAAGTATGAGGAGCTCTGTTTTAGCCATGTTGAGTTTAAGGCGACGGAGGGCCATCCAGGATGATATAGCAGAGAGACATTCAGAAACTTTGGTCTGTATAGCAGGTGTAAGGTCGGGTGTTGAAAAGTATATTTGTGTGTCGTCAGCATAGAGGTGATATTTAAACCCAAAAGATGTTATTAGGTCACCTAGAGAGAGTGTGTACAGAGAAAAGAGAAGAGGTCCAGGACAGAGCCCTGGGGTGTGGTAGTAACCTTCTAATGGGAGCTCTGTGCGTTCAAACTAAGGGGGCGGCCCCAGTCACTTCTGCAGCGCACGCCTCGGCGTGAGCTGTGCATTCAAGCACCGCCCCCCCAGTCAGGCCGGTCCCAGTTCCTACCTTGTCAGTGTATACCCTTGGGTAATAAGTATAAAAGAAATAAGTCAAAACCAATGTGGCTAAATAAACAGGTAGGGGAGGAAATGGACAAGAAGAGGAAGGCGTTTAGATTCTTTAAGTTAGAAGGGACAGAGACATCGTATCAGAATGATAAGGAATGTAACAAAAATTGCAAAAGGGCAATCAAATTAGCAAAAATGGATAATGAAAAAAGGATTGCAATAGAAAGTAAGGTCAACCCTAAAAAATTCTTTAAATACCTAAATAACAAAAAAATGATAAAAGAAAATATAGGACCCTTTCAGTGTGAGATGGGTAGCCAGATTATTGGAGATAAGAAAAAAGCTGAGGTATTAAACAAATTCTTTGCCTCTGTGTTTACCAGGGAATAATCAAGTTCAATAGTAGTGCCACAGGAGGAAGCCACAACCTCCATATTAATGAACAATTGGTTAACTGAGGAAGAAGTTCATAAGCGACTTGAAAAAATTAAAGTTTATAAGGCACCTGGCCCCCGATGGCATACATCCAAGAGTTCTCAAGGAGTTAAGCTAAGTAATAGCAAAACCATTATATTTAATATTCAAGCACTCCATTTCCACAGGCTCAGTACCACAAGATTGGCGTAAAGCAGATGTGGTGCCTATATTTAAAAAGGGATCTAGATCACAACCGGGAAATTACAGACCTGTAAGCCTGACTTCAATAGTAGGGAAACTACTTGAAGGTTTAATACGGGATAATATTCAGGAATACCTAATGGAAAACAAAATTATTTGTAATAGTCAGCATGGATTTATGAAGGATAGATCTTGCCAAACTAACCTTATTTGTTTCTTTGAGGAGGTAAGTAGGAATTTAGACCAGGGTAATGCAGTTGATGTGGTCTACTTAGATTTTGCAAAGGCTTTTGATACGGTTTCACACAAGAGGTTGGTGTACAAAATAAAGAAACTTGGACTCAGTAATAATATATGCACCTGGATTGAAAACTGGTTAAAGGACAGACAACAGAGGGTTGTCATAAATGGAACTTTTTCAGGTTGGGCTAAAGTCGTGAGTGGAGTACCTCAGGGATCGGTACTGGGACCCCTGCTTTTAACTTGTTTATTAATGACCTTGAGGTTGGGATCGAGAGCAAAGTCTCCATCTTTGCTGATGATACTAAATTGTGTAAGGTAATATAATAAGAGCAGGATGTAATTTCTCTTCAGAAGGACTTGGAGAGACTGGAAACGTGGGCAGGTAAATGGCAGATGAGGTTTTATACAGATAAATGTAAGGTTATGCATTTGGGATACAAGAATAAAAAGGCGACTTACAAATGAAATGGAGATATATTGGGGGAATCCTTGATGGAGAAGGATTTAGGAGTGCTTGTAGACAGCAGGCTTAGCAATAGTGCCCAATGTCATGCAGTAGCTGCAAAGGCAAACAAGATCTTATCGTGCATCAAACGGGCAATGGATGGAAGGGAAGTAAACATAATTATGCCTCTTTACAAAGCATTAGTAAGACCACACCTTGAATATGGAGTACAATTTTGGGCACCAATCCTAAGAAAAGACATTATGGAACTAGAGAGAGTGCAGAGAAGAGCCACTAAATTAATAAAGGGGATGGACATTCTAATTTATGAGGAGAGGCTAGCTAAATTAGATTTATTAACTTTAGAAAAGAGGCGTCTAAGAGGGGGTATGATAACTATATACAAATATATTCAGGGACAATACAAGGAGCTTTCAAAAGAACTATTCATCCCACGGGCAGTACAAAGGACTCGGGGCCATCCCTTAAGGTTGGAGGAAAGGAAATTTCACCAGCAACAAAGGAAAGGGTTCTTTACAGTAAGGGCAGTTAAAATGTGGAATTCATTACCCATGGAGACTGTGATAGCAGATACAATAGATTTGTTAAAAAAAAAGGTTGGACATCTTTTTAGATGGGAAAGGTATACAGGGATATACCAAATAAGTATACATGGGAAGGATGTTGATCCAGGGATTAATCCGATTGCCAATTCTTGGAGTCAGGAAGGAATTAATTTTCCCCCTTAATGGGGATTTTTGTTTGCCTTTCTCTGGATCAATAAGTATAGATATAGGATAAAGTATCTGTTGTCTAAATTTAGCATAGGTTGTACTTGATGGCCGGAAGTCTTTTTTCAACCTCATCTACTATGTAACTATGTAACTTGTCGCGCACCTTTCCCCAGCGGTGCGCGACAGGTTTTCAGGCAAGCAGGGAAAATTAAGAGCAAGTTTGCGACGGAGGCGTGGCCACGTCCCCGCCGGCGGCTCAGCCAATGAGGGCGAACCAGCCGTGGGACGTCATGGCCACGCCCCGCAAACTCACCGCCACGCCCCCTCCTGTCGCAAAGGTTCTCTCTCCCCTCAGACCGCAGATCGCGTTGTAGCGCTGTGCACGCGCCGCCCCCCCGCTGGGCGCGCGTGCCACAGTGCTAACTGGGGACTCAGCCTAAGGTACTGAATGGCTAGATGAGCACGAGCTTAGGATATCCCTCGAGTTCCGGTAGGTGTGAGCAGAGCTGAGGGTACCCCTCGAGTTCCGGTAGGTGTGAGCAGAGCTGAGGGTATCCCTCGAGTTCCAGTAGGTGTGAGCAGAGCTGAGGGTATCCCTCGAGTACCGGTAGGTGTGAGCAGAGCTGAGGGTATCCCTCGAGTTCCGGTAGGTGTGAGCAGAGCTGAGGGTATCCCTCGAGTTCCGGTAGGTGTGAGCAGAGCTGAGGGTATCCCTCGAGTTCCGGTAGGTGTGAGAAGAGCTGAGGGTATCCCTCGAGTTCCGGTAGGTGTGAGCAGAGCTGAGGGTATCCCTCGAGTTCCGGTAGGTGTGAGCAGAGCTGAGGGTATCCCTCGAGTTCCGGTAGGTGTGAGCAGAGCTGAGGGTATCCCTCGAGTTCCGGTAGGTGTGAGCAGAGCTGAGGGTATCCCTCGAGTTCCGGTAGGTGTGAGAAGAGCTGAGGGTATCCCTCGAGTTCCGGTAGGTGTGAGCAGAGCTGAGGGTACCCCTCGAGTTCCGGTAGGTGTGAGCAGAGCTGAGGGTATCCCTCGAGTTCCGGTAGGTGTGAGCAGAGCTGAGGGTATCCCTCGAGTTCCGGTAGGTGTGAGCAGAGCTGAGGGTATCCCTCGAGTTCCGGTAGGTGTGAGCAGAGCTGAGGGTATTCCCCGAGTTCCGGTAGGTGTGAGCAGAGCAATCTGTCTGGGTCCCTAGTTGGGGATAAATATGAGATATTTCTGTTGTAATAAATAAAGCTGTGGCTGTTCATTTCTCCCAATAAGTTGTATGGTGTGTTTATTGGGAATGGGCGAGGGGTCCAGCTTGAGGCGGGGGTAAGTCATGTATTAGGAATTAGGGTGTCCACACTAGCAAGTTAATCGGCCACAGTAGCATTAGAAAAAGGGCTGATGCTTAATAGCCTGGCAGGAAGTGATGATCGATGGGAAGCGCAAAACATGTGGAAACAAAAAATATATATCTAATAGTGCAGTATTCCCATCGATCATCACTTCCTCACTTACCTGGGATTGAGAGAGCAATCCTGCCTTGGGTTACAGCTGCATCAAAAGTTTGTTTGTATCACCACATTTATATTGACTTTGGTTATAAATTGTTAATATTGTGTTAACATATGTTTTAATTATAAATAGAGCGCCACTATTGATATATATTCTCTTTACATTAATAGCCTGGCAGCCTGGTCTCAGACATACCCCAGCAAGCACCCGATCGTAGTGGTGTAGGTGGGGGGAATCAAGTGGAAGGAGGTAGGTTGAGAGTTGCCACCTAAGAGCCCTTGTCTGGGTGCACCAGAGCCCATAGAAGGGGCATACCGATGCACCCGGCAGATGGTTTTACATTCTACAACACGGAAGGGGGCAAACTGAACATCCTCTCACGCTCTTTCCGTTTGTTCACAAGCAATGGAATAAATGTTGTTGAAATAGTTTTGTGCTCGTGTTTTTCTTCTTTTTCAAGTTACAATTAACTCTGTCACAGATGAATTGCTGGGTCCGCCTTGGGGATGCAACATGAATCGGGTTGTACACTTGCCCAACTGAGAAAAATGGCAGGCTCTGGGTGCCAGCGGTATGGTATATCTTTAGTGATTGGGTGATGGAGTCACAATGGAGAAGCAATACTAAAAAAATATTACTTAATTCCAGTATCGATGAGGAAAATGCAAGTCAATTGCTAACTACTATTCAGCAGACATAAAACAAAAGAGATTTCAACGTGACTGGAATGTCCCAAGAGGTTATACACAAAGACTCTTCATTTTCTATGACCTTGTATCCCTAGATCAGCCTGCTTTTACTCTTCAAGGTCATTATCTCAGTCTCCTCTCTCCCTGGTTATTTTAGATGGGACAGCCAATGATATTATAGTGTTTGGTACATATAAAAATGAAATTTCTGCATAATTCCAAATGGACACTTGTCCTCACTTGTAATATAGAATATGCCAAGGAGAACGTTGCTTCAACTGTATAACTGGCAGTACTATGTGATTCTTAATTTTGGCAACGGGCATGGATGGGTCTTCTAGTTACAGTGTGTTATGCGAAATGTTCCTATTGGCAAGCTGCCCAGCCTTGTAGCACACACACAAAACAGTTCATAATTACCCCATAATTCAATCTGAAGTAGTTTGTTTCCAATAAATCCACTAAGAAATTAGTATTCTTCGAGTACTATTCTATTCTATTGAGTACGTTCTATAAACAGAAGCAAAAACAAATAACAGTCTGTGGAACTGCTCCAACATCCTTGTTTTGTGAATGATTTCAGGGGTTTAACAATCTGTTTTTGAACATTAGATGCATTGCTCAATGTATTTTTGCATATATCAGAATGTTATTTATGCCAATTTTTAGTCTAAAAGCGATCAGAGGCTCTTGGTATTTAATTGCTGGAGACCATGTTGAATTCTGGGAATGAAGTGTTGGTTAAGGTTGGCCCCACAATCCTGGTAATAGGTTCACTGATAATTGTGCATGGTTACGGAACTGATCTCTTGCACTGCACAGCTAGGAATGGAAAATAGGTCCATGTACATATAGATCACAAAGGTTCAACTGCAGGTCTTGGATGCTTTGATCAATTTTTTTTCTCCTTCAAGTAATGTGAGCTGATGGGACTAAACTTGGGAATTACTTCTCTACTGCCCTGCAGAGTTGCATGGAACCCTCAAACCTTCCCCCAGTCTTCAGCCACCCTTACTATACTGAAAAAGAAAATTGGACAAGCACATCCAGATTTTAGTATAAGACCATGTTTAATACTAGACAGAAGCATACCATTCTCACTTACATATAGGAATGTAACAATGAACAGATCCAATCTGATATGATATCTAGGACCTAGTCACCGGAGTCCAGTCACCCGACAGAGAGTGAGCCCTGAAGTCTTCTTTAATTTGAGTCCTTTTAAGCTTCATCCGCTAACACTAGCGAAACGCGTAGGGTTAAGTGGTGAGAAAGCTTCAAAGGAACAAAGTGACGTCAGATAGATGCTCGAAAGACGAAAATGAAGAACCCGAATGGAGAGAAGCCAAACGGGAGCAACACACACGTGGATGCGACGGGTAACCTATTTGCTGGCTGCTTAACAGGACCCAAAGGAAAGAAGACTCCAGGGCTGTCTTTCTATTGAGTGAGCGGTCTCCAGTGACTGCTTCCTAGGCATCCTACTGTACCTTGTTGATTGGAGCTGTTCATTGTTACATTTCTATGTGTAAGTGAGAATTTTGTGCTACGATCTACCTTTAAACAAGGTCTAATACTAAACGCTGGTTGTGTTTGTCAAATTTTCATTTTATTAGGATCCCATTTTGAGGACATTGGAAGAGCTAAGAAGCCCAAACTCTTAAGACTGAGCGAACAACCTTAGGCCACGCTTATAGTGCAGGCTACAACGATGGCGCGCAGCATCAAAGCAAATAGATGTAATCCGTCGCGTGTGCCAATAGTGGGTGTGATCGCGACGGCACGATGGCGTGACACAGTGACAAAAATCCCTGAAATCAATAGAGTTTGATATTTACCACGACGGCTGCAATACGTGACTGCAATAAGCCAATCCCATAGCCTCTAACTGATGTCACCGGCCCTTGCAGCAGCGACATCGCCAAAACTCAATTACAATGGCGATGGGTGACATCACCGGTTGCGTCGCCGTCAATGTAGCCTGCGCTATAAGCTCATCCTTACTTGTATGGACTGCCTCTTATTGTCGTTATTCCCAGTAGGGGGTGTGAGTTGAGCAGAGTTAGCATTAGTTTTAGTACCTTACCTAAACTGTCCTGCTACTCCCTAACTGCTGCGGGTCATTGCTTCGTCTACAATTAAGGAACTCCCCCAAACGTCTGGCAAACTCCCTTTTATTTATGGGGCATTTGCCTGCCATCTACTGGGCACAATCTCCTTGCATACAGAAATACTCAAATATTCAAGGGAATGCTGGTGAACAAGGAGTTTGGATGCCTAAACCATTAAGGATACGTGTTGTTCTGTTACATTCTTCTGCCTCACCAGTACAAAAGTAGCGAAGACTTCATCCTACTGCAGTCCCACATCTTGTAAGAAACAGGGAGAAAGCAAGGAGTTAACATTTTGCAGGATGCAGAACATGCCAGAAGGATACCCACGCTGAAACTTAGTCCCCTGGTTTCCCTAGCAACAGCAGCACCTCTCCATCCTTTGCAGCTGTGAAGGTTTTGACAGTGGCAATGTCAGTCACTGCTGAGTTATTCTTTCAGTTGTGGCCTGAGACCGGAATCTTAACCTTAGCAGTAGTCAGTCCCAGCCTTAGCCAAGGGGTCCCAATCCTGGGGAAGAGGATTGTACAAACAGTGCATTCAATGGTGTTATATTGACCAGAGCGGGGGCCTGTAACAGATGGGAAACAGTATATGTATTATAAAAATAGAAGGTCTTAGTGATTAGTTGGGCATGTCTCTAAATCTCTCCTTCCAATTGGATAAAAGTAATATACATGTAAAAAAATCCCTGCTGTCTCTAAACAGAAAAAAACCTCAGTAATCAATACCACAAAGAATATGATGAAAATACAGGTAATGTGAAAAAATATACATAAATAATAAATATTAGCAGAATAAGCATTTTTTTTCTATCTGAAACGCGACATATAAATGAAGTGTATGTCTACTGATTTAGAATTTGGCATATTCTGCCCTAGAAAAAAGACTTACGCCACCTTTAAGGGGACAGAGAAAACGAACGCAGAAAACCAGCGCAGGAAACCGATGCAGAAAACCAGCGCAGGAAACCAGCGCAGGAAACCAGCGCAGGAAACCAACGCAGGGAACCAGCGCAGAAAACCAGCGCAGGAAACCAACAAGAAAAGCTGTACAAACCACACATTCCTTAATACATAGAGTTGCGTCAATATGAAAATGTAACCCAGCCCTAACTCCTCACACTTGCTCCAGCAGCAATCCCTCGTTTTGTCACAGACAGACGCGGATGACCCGGAAAGTGGTGCAAGAAAGATTAATACATAGACGCTGTCTGTGGCCGGTATATTTTAGCTCAGGTTACGTCAAAATAACCCCTTTGTGGCAGAATTTGTTACAAGTAATGAAGAATTTTAGGCCCCGGATATAGTAGGCATGCGCTGGAGCGCGTGGTGTGGCGTGCGCCTGCTGCAGGGCGATCCGAGGGCCACAGGGATCTGGAGGAGGAGACGCGAATGGGAGGCATCCGAGATCAGCTGTGATTCACAGCTCCTTCCTTATGGTGGTGTGGCCTGTGATGTCACGTGAGCAGTTCGCCCTCATTGGCTGAACCGCGCACCTGACCCGGCTGGCGCGTGGCAAAACCCCAAAATGTTGTCTCGTGAAAAATTGGCCGCGCCGTCGCTCTCGTGCATGCACGCTCCATGGCGGTGCTCATTCCCTTACGGCCTTTATTCCCGCGCGCCTTCGCGCTCACTATGGACGCGAGCTTAGAATGTGAACCACTGCAGATATGTCAACCTCCAAACCGAAATCAGCAAGATTGAGGGGTTTTGGATCATCAAATGGTATTTTAAATGGAAAGTGCTGTTTTTCTTTATTAGTGAGATTCTTTTGTGGTCTATCAGTCTAAACTAGACTGATTCCAAATCTGTGAAACTTCCTAAAAACAGTGAGAGTTGTCACTATCTCATCAAGGAAATAGTATTACAAGTCCATACACAGTACAGTACCACTTCAGTAAGTAATAAAGTTGACTAAGGATAAAATAATTCAGCACCATATCCAGATTGAGGAAGCAATTACAATGGCTCCACTAGCATTCGCTCCTAACCTCCTAAGTGTTTTTAGAGCATCTAATTAATACACGACACCAACAAATATAGATTTCAGGTATTTTGACGAAAATCGTGGCTTCCAAGAACAGATAGCTACTGTACAGATAGAATAATAATAATAATAATAATAATAAAGTAAGTTTGCTGTTACATTGAAAATGTTGAATGTGGGTGTATGGAAGATGTTTTTCCTTAGGGATTGTTATATGGGGCGATAAAATAAATGGCTTTCCCCATGTTGAAGAAAAAAAAAGCTACCGCTTATAAAGTGCCACAAATCCACGTGTTTCACAGATCTGTATCAAATGCCAGAAACTTGATGAACACTTGGTGCAGATGCCATTAGAAAACATAATAATTAAAGTTTGGGAATAGCCCCACTGTTTGCTGATGCCCTAAAGCAAATATTCGTTCTTAAAGAGACAGTCCGCGCGGTACTTATTTATTTTTTTGTTTTAATATATGCAGCCTTTGATTACCTTATATTGAAAACAAATTATGCTAGCTGACGATCAATCGTTATCCCGTGATTGATCATCAAAGTTCCTGCTTTCCAGGGCTGCCTAAATGGCTGCCTTTCACTTTCAACCAATCCTTCAGTCAGTGTAACTCAGCAGCTACAATGTATTCTCATATTATGAAAGTAACATTATTTATTGTTACAGTGTTTGCTTCTCAAACTGCTGGGAATATTGGCAACAAAAGATCACAAACAGGAAAGTGTTACAAAGATCTTGCACTGCTGGGGAGGTGGCTAAAACTTGCTATAGAAATCAAAGGATGCTCAGTATATTAAAACTTATTACAAATGGCATTAAGAGTGGAATTATTTTTTTTTAGGAATTATTATCTAATACTACTAAGCTAATTTATTTAAAAAAAAAACCCACACATGTAGGATATTTCTTGGATATGAAGTATCCACACGTGTCAAAAATAGTCATATGGCTTAATTTCTTCCGGTCAACTGAATAACTCCCAATTTTCTATCGCAGAACTGTGATGGTCAGGAATAGCTTATTGTCATCAGACAGAAAAGAAGGCTTTGCACAAATCCACACGATCGATACTCCAGGCTCACGTTAGACGGCACTAGCTCCAAATTGCCATATACGACTCTATTGTAAATCTTCTTTTTTAGCTTCATCATCATCACATGAAATATATGCGAAATCCGGAGTATAAACTCAAAGTTTAAAAAAAATCCTACTTCAATTAAGATATCATGTCCTGTTAACTTGTTTTCTGATGTGTACTATATAAATAATACTGACTATGCATGCTGTACAAGTGAAACTTTTCTCTACTTAGTAACCAGAAACCAAAGATATTGTAGTTACTAGCATCCATCCCAACAGTAGTGGTGCAATTAAAAATAGTAGTCTTTGCCTAATATTCAGATGGCCTAATCTGGTGAACTAAGAGGGCAACACTTTTCTTGGACACTATTTGTAAACATTTATACTATATTTAGGATGCAAAAGCTGTAAAAGAGAGGCTGAATTTGAAGTAGTAATACTATATTCCTCCTTTTTTCTTTTCTTATTTGTATATGGAAAGCAAGTGACAATGTATAATTCTACATTCTTACCTAAGCTGCCATTCATGTGGTGCTCCTGCAAAAATCCTGTTTGTGTGTCTAACATAATGGCTGCCTTTCACTTTGAATCAAAACTTCAGTGTAACTCAGCTGCTACAATGTATCCATACATTACTAAGGTAACATTATCTATTGTTACAGTTTGCAGCTCAAACTGCTGGGAAAATTGGCAACAAATGACCCCAAACAGCAAAGTGTTACAAAAATCTTGCACTGCTGGGGAGGTGGCTAAAACCTGCTACAGAAATCAAAGGACGCTTTAAAACTCATTAAAAATGGCAATAAGAGTTTGAAAAAAACCCAGTGACTTATCTATTAGTACAGAATTGATTTATTTAAAAAAAAAAAGATTTGTTGCTGCTTTAAATAATCAAAAAAAGAAGTGCAAGCATAGGTTTGCAATTGAAAAGTAGTGGCACTGGATACCCTCTTGGCATCACACTCAGATCACTGTCTATAACCACTAGTAAAGGAACCACAATTACAGCATTTGGCCTCCCTTTTCGTTATTAAATATTATAAATAAGTGGATGGATTATATAAGAAATCAGGTGGCAGACATAGCAGTGATCTGTGGTATAGTCATAGCCATTATTATGCATGTACATTTCTATCACACCTTAGTGCTTACAGTTACCCCTATGAATTAAACCTATTTTTCCTATATTTGGTCCAAGACAAAAGCAGCCTTTTGGCTGGAAGTGTATAGATATTTTCAGCATAACTGTAAGTGATCATAGTGACTATATAATCAATATATAAGTGACTATATAATCACTACATGTTACTGTTTGAGACAGGGAGGGACTTCACCAGCATCTGTCACCCAGAAAACAATTCTGCCAATATAACCAAAAATATGAAATGAAATAATAAAAAGGGTTACACCCTTTTTATATACAGAATATCTAGTCAACAAACTGTAACATGAATGTATTGTACTATTTTTGTGTCATTTTTTTTACAATGCGATATAACAATATAGCTCAGCCAATAACTGCATTTTTCTTCTCAAAAATATTACTCTCAATTGATCAAGTTTATACCTCTAATCTTGTGAACAGCAGTGTTGCTTCGGTATTCACCAATTCACCCACCTTATTTCTGCGCATTACCTGGTTAGAGAATGTGAAACTGTGCTGCAAAGGAAGAAATCTGGAAACGTTTTGGACAGCTTTGAAAAAGCAATGTTTCTGCACTTAGGCCAGTGGCAGAACTACTATATGTGCAGCCGGTTTGGCTCCACTTAGGGCCTACCACCGTCAGACGCCCATCCTCCACTCCATCATTCCAGCACTTATTATAGCAGCTGGAACAGCGTTCAGGGATTTCTAAAGCCCCCCCCTCTCTTCCCCCTCCTTCTCCACAATCCCTCCCCGGGCTCTACCTGTGGTGCGGCTCTTACCCCGCGGAAGAGGAGGACCGTAAGTCAGGCCAAACGTCTGCAATCACCACCTGAGTGAGCTCCCTCCATCGCCGCAGAAGAAACTGCTTTACAGGTAGGGCCCCGGCGGGAGAGGGGGGCTTTCTTTTTTTAACTGACACTGGGGCCCACCCATGACCAGTTCTGCCCTGGACTTAGGCACAGTTGTCCTTAAATAAAATGATTAACAAGCTTAAACAGAATATATAAAAAAAGAAGCACTCTGGCTATGACCTTTGTATGGTCTGACTAACGAGGCATGTGGCGTGGAACTGAGAGTATTTTTTGGACTGCAAGCTCTTTGCATAAAGGCTTCCCTGTTTTCAGTACTTTTATCTCAGGTGGTCTTACCTCTATATTGTACCCCCTGTATTTGTATCCCTCAGTAGGCTTATGTAAGACACTGTGTACATGGTAAAACAATTTAACCTCTTCCGTGCAGAAGGACCCAGCAATGACTTAATACAATAAAATAGAGGACATGCATTATTAGGATGGGAACAGTTCATCTGGTCTATTAAACAAACCACATGCAAAATAAAAATAAACATCTTGTCGAATGAAAACTAGAATTAATTATTCATTCCGCTCTCAAGTTATTTAGGGGGTAGCTTAACTGGCAGCTGCCAGTTAAGCTACCCCCTTCTTCCCTTTTCTTAAGATATTAAATGAAGTTTTGTTTGCCGTCTTGTAGGATAAACAATTTTACTGAACCCATTACATCAGAGGTTCTCAACTCCAGCCTTCAAGACCTCCCCAACAGATCTGCGACAGAGCCACCTGTGCTGAAGCAGGGAGCCACTGATCGAGCCACCTGTGCCGAAGCAGGGATATCCTGAAAACCTGACCTGTTGGGGCTCTTGAGGACTGGAGTTGAGAACCCCTGCCATTACATGATAGAACAAAGGCTGGGCATTTGCAATGCTGCGGAGGTGAGGAAGGGATATTACAGAGGACGCCTGCGTTGGGATCTCTTTGTTGTGTTGGTAGGGGATTTTCATGGTGATTTAGTGTGGATTGATTTGCAGTATATTCTGAATTCATTGTTTGTAATGTGTTTTGCAGGCAAGTGTACTCTGCACCATAATTGTTCTAAATTAAACTACAGGGAGTAGACATCACACATTCCAATCGGAATGACAAAATATTGCAGGAAACACCACTGGGACGCCTAATCTCTTGCATTGACTGCAGAGCTTATAGGCATGACGCTCGAGGAAGAAAAGGCGCCATATGGGGTCATTTCACTACAGTTTCATTTCTATCGTCCATGTTTTTTTTTTTGTTTGTAACCAAAAATAAATAAGGAAAGTGTAATATCATCCCTGCATAATTTTAATGAACCTCCCTGTGTGAGACTGTAATGCATTCAAGAGATGGGAGTCTCAGGCCTCCGGAGTTATTTCTGTTCTATAAAAGTAACAAGAGCTTGCAGTATGCCATTTGAGACAATTGCTTTAGCTTTTAATGAAATTCAATTTAAAAAAAACCCCCAATGATAATGGGCATATTCCCATCATGTTTGATATATATGTATCCTCTGGATAATGCATCAGAGAAGCCCAGTTCTAAGGCGAAAGATGCAGGCACACATTATTTTATCTATAAAATGTTCTACCAGAATATAATACATTGAGTTACCTCTCATTTTCAAGTATGTCCTGGGCACACAGTTATGATGAGAATACACGGTTACATTAAATGAACAGAGGTTGTACATTATATTTACAGACGTTTCATGGAGAATTAGAGGTTAATACATGATTATGGGCGTATGTAACAGTTACAAAGAAGATGAAAATGTGAGACAGCTGAAGTCTTGAAATTACTTGTACTTGAAGCGGTTTTGATAGTCTCAGGTAAGCTGTTCCTGTCGTGAGGTGCAGGGCCGCAAATAGACTTCCTGGGGCCCAGGACTAGAGTTACGACCGGGGCCGACCCCCCCTGTCGGCGGTCTTGCGAGCACCCCCATTTCACACCTCGCAAGCCCCCTCTATTTCCCCCCTCTTCCCATGTATTTCTCTCCCCTTCGTCTCACTCCTCTTCCTCACTCACCCTCTCTCACTCTCCCCCCTCCATCAATTACCCCACTCTCACTCAATCTCTCCCTGCCTCGCATGTATTTATCTCCCCTGCGCCTCTCTTACACTCTCTTTTCTTCACTCGTTTCCTCACCCCCTCTTACACTCCGCACTCTCCTCTCACTCCCCCCTTCAATTACCCAACGCTCACTCAATCCCCCCTCCTCATACCACTCCCCCCCACAAAATACATACCAAAAAACCCCACCCCCTAAATCCATACAAAAAAAACTCCTACCCAAAAATATATACAACCCCCCAATACATACCATATACAGATTTCCCTTGGGGATAAGTCTGAGTCCAGCTTGCTTCGGGTGCGTGCCGATGTCAGAGAGGATGCTTGTAAGGACGTGTGATGATGCAATCAAGCTCAACCGTTACTCAGACATCACTATTACAGCGATTGCGAATGACTTAAAAATGACACATTGCCTATATCACTAACCTACGACCTCATTACCTGATTTTAAGAACCAGCTTTAGCGCCTAATTCTAAATCTTGTAGTAATTCCAGTAATGGCAATAGAACGGCGCTAGACTTTTACCGCCACAATTACGCCTAAACTCTATTTCAGATCCTTGGCGTCATTTCTGTTGCTTGGCATTTAGACGCCCATGCAGGATATGAAGACATATTAATTTTATTTTAGAAATATTGGTCTTACATATAATGTAAGAATTAAGTCGATATAGCCGTGCTAGTCCAGTTGCGATAGTACAGAGTAAAACAGTACTTCATTATTAGGCCCTTTTTTACTTGGATTAACGATTTATATTATGACAAGATAATGGGTGTTCTCTCTCAAAATAGGATATATTTAAGGATGCGTAACTCATTTAAATATACTTTGTATAGACGTTTGCATATCTCCCAGGGTATCTGAGGTATGTTCCTTTTTCAGCATAGACATCTCTCCCTAATTTATTTGGAGAGATGTTTAAGGGGATACATATACAACGGGAGATACTATAAAGCTAGGATGATTTTGATCACCACCACACAAAGCCCCATTTCAGGCCTTGGAGGGAAATTGTAATTCCTGCCATGAGCTAATGAGAAAATAATGTGAGGGGTTTAGATGCGATTTAGCCCTTTGCAGTTTTCAGAGCTATTAGAATACAGCAAGGTTGCAAAAAAATGCGATTTTGGTTATTTCGCATGGATTTGCACTGCCAGGATGAAAATGCTTCTAAAAAAAAAGGCTTTTTTGCATGGTTTGGACATGCAAAGAGGACTTACAGAATACCAAAACATGCAAATTCACTTCTAAAATGTATTTTAGACGTGTTAATTCACAATTCGAAGCTACTAGAATTGGCCATTTGGATTGTTACCTTTTTTTTTTACGTGTTAAACTCATGTAGCAAATAAAAATTTAACTTGTGAGCACATTCAGATGTCTCCGACAGATCTGCAACCCTGTTTTTCTCCATAATCTCCTAGCATACAGTGCTTCCAGTGCAGCTAGGAATTCTGGGAACTGACATGCAAATGAGCCATGTTAAACTCATGGAATCTTTGTAAATCAGCATTTCTCGGTCTGACAAAGCGAGGAGAACTCTCGAAAGCTTGTCTTATAATATCAATCCTTAGTCCAAATAAAATAAAAAAAGTGACACCTAATACTGAAATAGCCATATAATTTAAGGAAATTATAAGAAAGACACGGATTTAGTCTGGCATGAAATAGCAGCTCCATGTCAAGCGGTTTCGTTGTTCTTGAAAAATGTTCTTTTTAGTGAAATTGTTATTGTAAAAAGTGATTGATCTCACACTTATGTCTTTTTATCTTGGGAAAGCAAGATCTTTAAATGAGTGACCATTCTGCGTCTTTACAGCAGTGCTAAAGAGCCGTGTACAGAGGAATTTGAACATTCTCTTCACTTAGGCCCACCATGTTTTTCTTCACCATTGTTCCAGAAATAACACACTCAAAGGTTTAAACCAGGGGTGACCAACTCCACTCCCCAAGGGCCACCACCAGGTCAGGTTTTCAGGATACCCCTGCTTCAGCACAGGTGGCTCAGGTCAGAATGGCCACCCATGGTTTAAACCAATCTATTTTATTAGTCGCTGGCCATTCTTCATGTCATGTGCAAATATTATTCACGTGATAAAAAAAAAGATGCAAAAACCCAATGACTGTTAATCAGCGAGAAACTAAATAAATATATCTTCTACAGTGTTCATTTTAATTTGGCAAGTGGCACATTGTGCTATCCTGCTTTGCCTTATCGTTCAACATAATATCCTCTCTTGCTGCTCTTGACCTTCTTTGTACTGTGACATGCCCGTTTTGAAATGGTCACTTGGCCACTGCCAAGGAGACTTATTTCTAAGCTTAAGCGTACAAGATTATTGTAGCTTTTTGAGCCCACTGTGTAGCAGGTTTTGCAAGTGATGGTTTCTCTCCAGGAAAGCTATTCTTTCATGCAGCTCTAGCGCTAGCATTGATCAGTGGAAAAGTTCAAGGCAGCAACTCATCAAGCTCAGCTTCAATACTAGATTCCAGACAAGGACTGCAATAAATAAGACCGATAACAAAGCCTTATATTTTCTCTCTTCTCAGAAAACCAACAGTGACAGTTCTAAATTCCAACATAAAAGGACAATATTTTTCCTTGCACAACACAAAGTTTGAAAATGAATAGAAAGTAAAGGTGGACACTTTCACATGGTTTTGTTTTAAAAAAAACCAAAAAAAAAAAACGGTGTTTTGGGTTTGGACGTGGTTTTGCGAACACTTCATTTGTTCGGTTTTTGGATTTTTACAAAATCATGCCGGCAAATTAGCAAAAATGGATAATGAAAAAAGGATTGCAACAGAAAGTAAGATCAACCCTAAAAAGTTCTTTAAGTACCTTAATAACAAAAACATGAGAAAAGAGTGGGACCCTTTTAGTGTGAGATGGGCAGGCAGATTATTTACATTTTTTGCCTCTGTGTTTACCAGGGAAGAATCAATTTCAATAGTAGTGCCGCAGGAGGAAGCCACAACCTCCAAATTAATGAACAATTAGTTAACTTAGGAAGAAGTTCATAGGCAGCTTGAAAAAATGTAAGTAAATCAGGCAACTAGCTCCGATGGTATACATTCAAGAGTTCTCAGGGAGTTAAGTTCAGTAATAGCCAAAACATTACATTTTATATTCAAGAACTCCATTTCCACAGGTTCAGTACCACAAGATTGGTATAAAGCAGATGTGGTGCTATATTTAAAAAGGGAGCTAGATCACAACCGGGGAATTACAGACCTGTAAGCCTGACTTCAATAGTGGGGAAACTACTTGAAGGTTTAATACGGGATAATATTCAGGAATACCTAATGGAAAACAAAATTATTAGTAATAGTCAGCATGGATTTATGAAGGATAGATCATGCCAAACCAACCTTATTTGTTTCTTTGAGGCGGTAAGTAGGAATTTAGACAAGGGTAATGCAGTTGATGTGGCCTACTTAGATTTTGCAAATGCTTTTGATACGGTTCCACACAAGAGGTTGATGTACAAAATAAATCAAATTGGACTCAGTAATAATATTTGCACCTGGATTGAAAACTGGTTGAAGGACAGACAACAGAGGGTTGTCATAAATGGAACTTTTTTCAGGTTGGGTTAAGGTCGTGAGTGGAGTTCCTCAGGGATCGGTACTGGGACCACTGCTTTTTAACTTCTTTATTAATGACATGGCACAGAGAGCAAAGTCTCCATCTTTGCTGATGATACTAAATTGTGTAAGGTAGTAGAATCAGAGCAGGATATAATTTCTATCCAGAGGGACTTGTTGAGACTGCAAACTTGGGCAGGTAAATGGCAGATGAGGTTTAATACAGATAAATGTAAGGTTATGAATTTGGGAAGCAAGAATAAACAGGCCACTTACAAATTAAATGGGGATAAATTGGGGGAATCCTTGATGGAGAAGGATTTAGGAATGCTTGTAGACAGCAGGCTTAGCAATAGTGCCCAAAGTCATGCAGTAGCTGCAAAGGCAAACAAGATCTTAGCTTGCATTAAACTGCAATGGATGGAAGGGAAGTAAACATAATTATGTCCCTTTACAAAGCATTAGTAAGACCACACCTTGAATATGGAGTACAATTTTGGGCACCACTCCTTAGAACAGACATTATGGAACTAGAGAGAGTGCAGAGAAGAGCCACCAAATTAATAAAAGGGATGGACATTCTAACTTATGAGGAGGGGCTAGCTAAATTAGATTTATTTACATTAGAAAACAGGCGTCTAAGAGGGGATATGATAACTATATACAAATATATTCTGGGACAGTACAGAGAGCTTTCAAAATAACTATTCATCCCAAGGGCAGTACAAAGGTCTCGGGGGCATCCTTTAAGGTTGGAGGAAAGGAGATTTCACCAGCAACAAAGGAAAGGGTTATTTACAGTAAGGGCAGTTAAAATGTGGAATTCATTACCCATGGAGACTGTGATGGCAGATACAATAGATTTGTTCAAAAAAGATGGACATCTTTTTAGAATGGAAAGGTATACAGGGATATACCAAATAAGTATACATGGGAAGGATGTTGATCCATGGAGTAATCCATTGCCAATTCTTGGAGTCAGGAAGGAATTTATTTTTCCCCTTATGAGATATCATTGGATGATATGACACTGGGGTTTTTTGTTTGCCTTCCTCTGGATCAATAAGTAAGTATAGATATAGGATAATGTATCTGTTGTCTAAATTTAGCATAGGTTGAACTTGATGGACATATGTCTTTTTTCAACCTCATCTACTATGTAACTATGTAACAATGCCAAAACTGTAAAATAAGCAGGAATAATCTTATAAAGTATTCAAAATGCTTAAAATAGATGTACAATCATATAATCATACCCCTTGGGGCCAAGAAATGGCTGATGTCTGGTCCCCACCTTTTCCCCTACACCCCAGGATACCATCCCATCATATCATATGAAATATGACCTGCAGTGCTTACTCCGCCTCCTGACGATTGAGTGGGCGGATGACGATCATCACATGCAGCCTTGTGCCTTTCATTTGATTGGCTTACAGCCCTTTACATGCTCACCGATCCCTGCTCCAAAACGGCTAAGCATAGTTGCTCATGGACCCCACTGAGGTGGGTCGAGTTTTGAACATGCACGCTAACATGTTCGAGAAATTAGAAAAAGATCTGGACCAAAATGACAAACGTAAGGACTCCAAGTGACGGTTCAATCCATCACAGATCAGGCACAGCGTACCCCATTTAATTCTGTTCACTCAGCAGCGGCTGTTCCAGAACCTATTCTTATAAATGCAGCTTCTGAACCGCGCCTTTCTGCACCCAATCGCTATGGCGATGATCCTCTTGGCTGTCGCGGGTTCCTTAACCAACGCTTTATACAATTTGAAATGACTCCATCCCGTTTTGTATCCCAGCGATCTAAGGTGGCGTATATTGTATCTTTGTTGATTGATGATGCTTTGGCGTGGGCTTCACCCATCTGGGAACAAAGACCGGACCTTGCTAGCGACATAGCACGCTTCACCAATGAGTTCCGCAGAGTATTCGACACGCCCGGACACAAGGTGACTGCTGCTTATTCGCTTCTACATATATCCCAAGGTGTTAGTCGTTCGGTGGCCCTGTACGCGGTCGAATTTCGGACGATAGCCGCTGAAACCAGATTGAATGATGAGGCGTCGGTAGCCGTATTCTTGCAAGGCCTGACCGGAAATCTTAAAGACGAACTTGCCACGCATGAACGGCCCACTGAATTAGAGGAGCTCATCGCCTTATGCATTCGGATGGATCAGAGATTACAGGAGAGAAAAGAAGAAAACCTCCGCGCAAGCAAGGTATGCAGCCTGTGCACAATCACTACGCAGGCGCCGTTACCCTTCCTCCTCCGGACTCTGAAGAAGCCATGCAGCTCGGAGGCAACAAGCTATCGGAGACGCAATCTCGGACTCTGCCATTATTGCGGTAACGTTGGACACCAGGTACTTGTTTGCCCCAACAAATTTACGCAATAAAACGCAAAATCCCAGTGAGAACCGGGAGAATCACACTGGGAACATTATTTTCTTCTCCCCTTAAAATGCCAACCAGGTTCTTAATACTTATCACATTAACCGGTGAAACATTCAAGACCACTACACGGGCCTTTCTGGACTCCGGGTCAGGTGGGAATTTCATTGACCAGGGATTCGCTGAAAGAAATACAATTTCCCTGGTACGTAGGAACTACCCAGTGGGGTTAGAAGCTATTGACGGCCGACCCTTACAGCCTGTGTTTATATCTCTCTAAACAGTTTTCTTACAGTTGCAGACAGGGAAGGATCACACCGAAAGGACACAACTGGACGCCATTCACTCTCCTACAGTTTACGTCATTCTTGGACTGCCATGGCTCCAGTTGCATAATCCTCTTGTAGATTGGACAGAATTTCAACCTGTCCAATGGAGTCCTTACTGTTTAATGAACTGCTCTATTCCTTCCAAAAAATTATACAGGATTTCAGTACTGGAACAGATAAACACTAATTTGTCTAAAATCTACTCCAAATTTCAGGATGTATTCGACAAAGCCCAGTCTGAGGAGATACCACCCCATCGGTCATTCGACTGCCCCATCAACCTACTGCCCGGTTTGGTGCCTTCGCGAGGATGTTCCTACCCGCTTTCACCTCACTGATCCCTGCTCCAAATCGGCTGAGAATAGTTGCTCTTACCTGCGACGAAGTGCTACCCACAAGCACCCAGCCTGCCTTGTCCTGCTATGCCTTGTGCAATCCTGCTTAACCTGTCTTGTCTTTTAGTACCCACGACCTTGGCTTGTACCTGCACCTCCGACTTCTCCTATCCATGACCTCGGCTTGTACCTGGACTCCCACCATCTCTACTCGTGGACCTCGGCTATGCACATCGACCATTCTCTCTCTCCAACCCTAGACCATGGCGAGTTTCAATACTATTCTACTTCTCCTACCCTGACCCGGCCACACGACTACAACTCTGCACACCGGATGCAGTCTCGCGGCTGCAGGTTGGTATATACCAAAATCTCCACCTCAGCCTCGCGGTTCTGTCCTGTTTGTGGCGAGCACCGATACAATATGCGCATGTGCAGAAATGGAAGCGCCGCCGCGCAGAAACGCCCGAACAGGCTGCACATGCACACTAGCTGCCGGCACCGCCTGCACATGCGCAGAAGTGACCGGAGCCGTCTGCACATGTGCTGAAGTGACCCGAGCCACCTGCACGTGCGCAGAAGTGACAGGAGCCGTACGCACGTGCCCAGAAGTGACCGGAGCAATGCGTACAATCGCAGAAGCGGCCGGAGCATACATGCACAGGAAAAAAAATAGCCGGAGGGGGGGAAAGCATAACCCCGAGAAGGTACTGGGAATACACACACACACACACACACACACACACACACACACACACACACACACACACACACACACACACACACACACACACACACACACACACACACACACAAACCATTTTCCAGATTCTAGGACTATGGGTGACATCTACTAAGTGGTGCTAAGATGCAAGCCAACATATGACCTAGCCACTTAAATGGGCCACATGATGCCTTATTGCTTGGCACAGTGTGGTAAATATGGGTATTATTGTCATGCACAAAAAATATCTTTGGCATTAAAGTTACTGTAAAAATCTGTAAAAAGGAAAAAAGAAAAAAAATTCTGACAATAGATTGCTGCACATCTTCTCATTAATGTGTACGATTAATGACACCTGCTTTAGCTTCAGATACATATGAGTGGTTTGGGGAGTTGGGGTTGAATTACATGAAATAGACAATAATGTAATGTATTAAACTCTGTGTTTGTCAATTTGCCTAGTTTTCTTGGTGTCAAGAAAGCATCTACCAGGTCTGACATAGAGTTAACTGGCTAATAATCTGAATCAAATGAGAAAACATAATAAATTCCTTGTAGTCTGTATAAGGAGATTCAACAGTGCACAGAAAAAAAATCGGGGTGTGTGCCGAGCACGCGCGTTCTAAGTCAAACCTCTTTGTGTTTTGTCGCTGAAATTGTATTTTGATGTTTTTCCTTGAATGAAAAAATGTATAATTACTCACTCACTTTGGGTTTGTAGTTTATTTTGGGAAAAATGTATTGACGTGCAGAGCCTGTAGCCTAGTCCCCACTCCCAACTGAACTCTAACCCTGTCAAAACAAAACGGTGGCAAGTGAAAGGAGGGGTATGTAAACATGGAAGGGAAAATACTGCCAGAAGTGAGCAAGAAACAGAAATGGGGTCTCACTTCGTTAAAAAAAAAATCTAGATTGTCCACATAGTTACGGTCAGGAATAACGTGGAAAGCAAGTGTTGCCGGACCCAGATTCGGGGTATCCGGACACTCACCCTGTTTGCGGGTTTTGGCTTCCAACCCCGCGAACGTGCCCATGCTTAATAATAAAGCATAAATATGAGCTGCTGTGCTAAATCTCCAATTTGAAATGCATTGAAAAAAAAAAGAGGTATTGAATACACAAGTGCCTAAGCATCTGATACCTCAGCGTCGGACAGCATATGCGTTTGAAAATGCTCTTATGATATTCTCTGTGAGTGCTCAGAATCTGTTATTCTGACCGGGATGTTAGTTGCAGATTTTTTTTTTTTTTAATAATTGCTCCTAGACTTCAATGTTAGCCAACATACAGAACAATCTATCGCTGTAAGTAGACAGAAAAAAAAACTGAAATAGCAGTGTGATAAAAAATATACACCCTATGAGGCCCTCACAGATTATTGCTATTGATTTCTTTCCGGGAGACGTGGAAATGTTACCAGATGGGGTGTTAGGCTGTAAGTGTGTGGGTGCAAACGCAGTTTATTGCTTGCTGTCTAGAAATCACTAGAAACCTTCACAATTCTTCTTGCCTTTGACATATGAAAAAGTAAAATGTCCTAGACTAGCCTTTACAGGAAAGCTTCATGTGGTGCTGAAAATTGTACCCGTTTGAGGAGTGTGTCTTTTGTGAAGATTAGTTCATTAGTAGAAAAGCATGTTCATTTTGGTATACGCACATTGTAATTATGTACGTAAGATTGAGCATTTGTTTTCATGCTTTAAAAGGCATTGCATGGAATCCACGATATTGGGATGTGAAGTCACTATCAGACTTTATTCTACTTCCAACATCAGCTAAAGATGAAGGCAATATTATCCGCCAATGCTCTTGTTAATAGAAGCATTATACAAATCTACTGCTCTGAGGTTAACAAACGTGTAATGTGCTCATGTGGAGCTTTCTAAAAAGACTGAAACTAGAATATAATGCAAAGCAACTGTGCATGACCCTCTGGAGAATACACCCAGTTTTTTTTTTTAAAAGCTGACCTTCTGTCATTTTCCTCCTCCTTCCTTTTAATAATTACTTCTCCAACCTTTGAGGAGATCTTTAAACCCATTGACCCCTGTTAGAACAGGAAGACTTAACAACTCAAAGTGCCACTACCAGTGCATCCCGTCAAGGCTGGTAGAAGTATATTAAGCACTGACAATGGATGGTGTAGCTATACCATAGAGACACACGTAACATAATCTTTTGTGCGTAGAATTTGACTGGTAGATCTGTAAGTTAGGGTTAAATTTACACGGGAGCAGAATTATATGTTGTGGTTGGTGCACATAAACATATGAGAAGATGTAATATAATAGGCAGTCATTGTGCAAATATGTGGTACTCTGTGTGTCTGTTGGGTGATTGGTAAATGAATACAGCATCATTTGTTTAAATAATGAATAAAAGAAATGTCTTTGAGATGTCAGTATTTAAAGCAATGTTTCAGACAATCTTGATTGTTGTGATGCCAACTCAACGGGGCGCACTTCCTGTCTTACAGAGTAAAATAAGTAACATTAACTCCTAATTACAGTGATCAAACATCTTTATTGATTTGTGTCAAACAAAATGACAAACAGGTTATGCAAATTGTGTAAGCATTGTAACCACTGCTTCATTCCATAGCCCCCGCTTCATCCCATAGCCACTGTGACATAGTCCAAAGATGTTAGGCAGAAAGTTAGGCCCATTTTAGAGCAGAAAGTGCAGGAATAGCTAAAAATGATCCGTTCCACAGCTTCACATTAACTCAGGCAGCTGGATGGAAAATCCAGACCACAGATTACAATGGCTCTAGTTCTCCCTCATCTGCTCTTCTAATCACATGCACAGGTATTTAGAGCAGAGAGGTTTTGCATTTCACTCTCTCTCCTTAGAGCCTGGAGGCTGGGGGTATCGCTGCTCCCCTGTTTCCAGTTTCGGGGTTGACGGCCCCTCCAAGTATCACAGTCCCAGAGGATTTGCCGGACACCTGGGTCCGAGTACCCACCACAAAACAGATAAGCCAAACAAAGATGTATTACTGTTTGTAATGGACTATGCTGTATCTAGTGACCCTAATTGAGAGGGCATTGTTTTAAACTGGGGGAACCAGGTTAGTTGGCCCAGCAGCAGTTAGAGGCTGATTCTATGTGTAGTTAGATCCCTGAAAGGGATAGGATTTTGTTTATATCATTTGGTTTCTTTTTTACTTGAAATAACAATGTGGGAAATACTGTAACACTGAAATGTGTGAACTGCTGAATGAAAGTATCTGAGTACCTCTAACCTTCACATGTTAAAGCTGCAGTACATTACTTGGATGAAAATAAAGCAGGCAGAAGCCTGAGTTAAGCAGCTTAATACTTTGCATGATCCTGTTTTTGTATTAAATAACCCTAGAAGACTGTGTCGGGAAGAACCCAGACAGGCGTCGGCACTACAAAAGAGGGGCGTTTGTCACACCACTCATTCATCCCATAGCCACTGCTTCATCCCATAGCCACTGCTTCATCCCATAGCCACTGCTTCATCCCATAGCCACTCATTCCTCCCATAGCCACTGCTTCCTCCCATAGCCACTCATTCCTCCCATAGCCACTGCTTCATCCCATAGCCACTCCATTCCATAGCCACTCCATTCCATAGCCACTCCTTCATTCCATAGCCACTCCTTCATTCCATAACCACTGCTTCATCCAATAACCACTGCTTCATCCCATAGCCACTGCTTCATCCCATAGCCACTGCTTCATCCTATTGCCACTGCTTCATCCCATAACCACTGCTTCATCCCATAACCACTGCTTCATCCTATTGCCACTGCTTCATCCCATAACCACTGCTTCATCCCATAGCCACTGCTTCATTCCATAGCCACTGCTTCATCCCATAGCCACTGCTTCATCCCATAGCATCTGCTTCCTCCCATAGCCACTGCTTCATCCCATAGCCATTCCTTCATCCCATAGCCACTGCTTCATCCCATAACCACTGCTTCATCCCAAAGCCACTGTTTCATATCATAGCCACTCCTTCATCCCATAGCCACTGCTTTGTTCCATAGCCACTGCTTTGTCCCATAGCCACTGCTTTGTCCCATAGCCACTGCTTTGTCCCATAGCCACTGCTTTGTCCCATAGCCACTGCTTTATTCCATAGCCACTCCTTCATTCCATAACCATTGCTTCATCCAATAACCACTGCTTCATCCAATAGCCACTGCTTCCTCCCATAGCCACTGCTTCATCCCATAGCCACTGCTTCCTCCCATAGCCACTGCTTCATCCCATAGCCACTGCTTCGTCCCATAGCCACTGCTTCCTCCCATAGCCACTGCTTCCTCCCATAGCCACTGCTTCCTCCCATAGCACTGCTTCATCCCATAACCACTGCTTCATCCCATAACCACTGCTTCATCCCAAAGCCACTGCTTCATCCCAGAGCCACTGCTTCATCCCATAGCCACTGCTTCATCTCATAGCCACTGCTTCAATCTCATAGCCACTCATTCATGCCATAGCCACTACTTCATACCATAGCCACTACTTCATCCCCTAGCCACTGCTTCATCTCATAGCCACTGCTTCATCTCATAGCCACTCCTTCATCCCATAGCCACTGCTTCCTCCCATAGCCACTGCTTCCTCCCATAGCCACTGCTTCCTCCCATAGCCACTGCTTCATGCCATAGCCACTGCTTCATCCCATAACTACTGCTTCATCCCATAGCCACTGAATCATCCCATAGCCACTGAATCATCCCATAGCCACTGCTTCCTCCCATAGCCACTGCTTCATGCCATAGCCACTGCTTCATCCCATAGCCACTGCTTCATCCCATAGCCACTGCTTCATCCCATAGCCACTGAATCATCCCATAGCCACTGAATCATCCCATAGCCACTCCTTCCTCCCATAGCCACTGCTTCATGCCATAGCCAGTCATTCATGCCATAGCCACTGCTTCATCCCATAGCCACTGCTTCATTCCATAGCCACTGCTTCATTCCATAGCCACTGCTTCATGCCATAGCCACTGCTTCATCTCATAGCCACTCCTTCATCCCATAGCTACTGCTTCATCCCATTGTCACTGCTTCATCCCATGCTGTTTTGAGTGAATTGGCACAAACATAACATCATATAATGAAATAAAGATCAGTGTAACAACATTCTCTGATAAGATAACACTTATACAGTATATGTAATGTGATTGAGAACGGGATCAAGAACCAGGTCAAGAAAGTTCACAAAGAAAAGAGACACAGGCCCAATTTTACTGAAATGTGCCTTCCGTTCTGTATTCAAATGAATAGGCCAAAAAGGGCCATATTTACTAAGCAATGCTACTCTAAAAGACCCCTTCCGTTGCCACTGTAGGTTTGCCAGGTGTCCAGTATTGAACCGGACTGTCCTGTATTTGGACACTTTGTCCAGTAAAAAGTGAGAGGTAATACCGGACATGTATGGATATACAGGCAGTCCTCGTTTTACAACGCTTCACTTTACAACGAATGGCTTATCCAACGCTGTGCAATGCATACCTATGTTCATTTTTACAACGCCAAAACGGCTTATCCAGCGCTCTTACGACGCTTTGCAACGTTGTGTATGTGTATATAATATATACACATACACATAAACAGCATTGCAAAGCGTCGTAAGAGCGTATATATATATAATATTATACTATATAATATTATACTATATAATATATTATTTATTATGTTATATTATATATATAATACAGTATATACATAATATAATTTATGTGTGTGCTGCATATCTTATTGCCTACATAAAATATTTGGTGTATTTTAGTGTTAAAAATGCCTTCAGGAACAGAACCTTTCATTTAAACAGTGTTCCTATGGGAAAATGTGTTTCGCTTTACAACGTTTCGCTATCCAACGCCATTTTGAGTAACACATTGTGTCGGATAACTGAGGACTGCCTGTACTGGTATTACCTCTCTGGACATAGTGACCTGACCGGCTTGGGGGGGCGCGGGATTTCCCCGAGCAGGGAGAGAGCAGGGCTGGTGCTAGGGGGATGGGCAGCTTCCTCCACCCTGATTGGCAGCTGAGGGGTAATGCAGCTAATCAGGAGGTGTCAGGAGCCTAAGGCCGTGTTTATAGTGCCGGCGATGGCGACGGGACCGATGATGTCACCCGTCGCCACTGGCGAGAGTTGAACTTTAGTTTTAAGCGATGGCGCTGGCAACAAGGCCAGTGACATCACCAAGGAGAAGGGCAGTGCTCTGTGATTGGTTTAGAGACAGTCACATGTGGCGACTGTCTCTAAAAAAATCAAATTTCACTGGCTTCCAAAATTTTGGTCGCTCCGTCGCCGTCGCGCTTACTATAAGCGCATGCGACGCATTCAATGGATTTGTTTTGGAGCCATGGCGCGTCGCCGCCGCCAGGCACTATAAGCGCAGTCTTAGGGTGGTGCTAAGGTGAGGAGGAAACAACATGGGATGGGGAGTGGTGAGAGAGGGTGTGTGTGTGTCTCGAGAGCGTCGCCCCTTTCACCATTGTGTCCAGTATTTTTGGAGAAGCCTCTTGGCAACCTTAGCTGCCAGGAGGAACTTTCCATAAATGGACCGTAAAGGGACCTATGCACCAAGTTGTGCTGAAAGAGTAGCACTGCTCAGTAAATATGGACAATTGTGCAGTGGTAAGATGCAAAAGAGTTCGGATAAGGAAGTTTATGGTCTTTGTTTTTGAAAGCAAGTAACAGTGGCCCACAGAGACATTTCTTTGTTCAATATCACCAATAGTCTCATGATTTAAAAAAAAAAAAAAAGTATTATTCTATTGTTTGTCCTACTTCCAACATGGATTATTCCATTCAGAGAAGGAATAGTTAAACAAGAGCAAGGTTTCGTTGATGATTGTACAAAACGTAATGAACACTGTTAATTTACTCCTCCCTACTAGTTGTTTGGTAAACAGGACAGGTTTAAACAGAAGAAGTTTCAAAGTTTAAGTACACGATTGGTTTGTCCATTAAAAGTTACCTGAAACTATACTTTTTGAATGAGCCTTTTATCATTTTCCGCGGAAGTAATAGGCTAAAACGGCTGTTCACTTTCTTGTCTTGTTGAACCTTGGCCCTGCAACACTCCTGCTGGGTAGGGAAGAAGGTTGAGAAGCCAGTCTGACTAGAGATAGAGGGTTACATAATAAAGCAGATCAGAGCTCACAGCTGGAAAACAGCTTGTTATTGACCTCAGACATCAGCATGAATATTACTTTAAAGGGGCAGTTCAACCTAGCGGCTCAAGATATATATATATATATATATATATATATATATATATATATATATATATATATATATATATATATACATATATATATATATATAGATATATATCTATATATATATATATATATATATATAAACCATACGATACCGTTTGAAGCACGAGATCAGGAGACAGCACTCTGGTAAGTTTGATCACAAGTTTTTGTATTGAAAAAGACACATAAACCAATACAAAAACTTGTGATCAAACTTACCAGAGTGCTGTCTCCTGATCTCGTTTTTCAAACGGTATCGTATGGTTTATTATTGCTTTATGGGACAAGCACCCAATTTTTTCTACTTGCAAGTGGAGTGCCGGCTGCTTCTGTGGAGTCTATATATATATACTGAGTTAAGTTATGGTGAGTAAAAAAAGTGACAAAAACCCTCCACACCTTAACCCTGGCTGTGCTCAAAGCTGTGACCATGCAGCAAGCTTAAGCCTATAGAGAACCATGTTAAAAATGGTTTTTGAAGCAAAAAGTGGCACTGATTGCTCATTTGCATGTCATTCACCAGAATCCCTTGCTGCAGTGGAAGTGCTGTGTGCTGGGTGATAATGGTGAAAGGCGGGGTTGCAGACCTGCCTAAGACATGCAGATGAGCATACAGTTGTGTATATATATATATATATATATATATATATATATATATATATAAAAAAAAATATATATATATATATATATATATATATATATATATATGTAACTTATTAGTGTAATTAAATTCCTTAGAAAGATTCAATCCCTTTTATAAACTGTCTTATATATTTCTATCTTGTGATAGATTTGAGTTTTGTCGGGAATACTGAAACCAAGCAAATCAGATACTTATGTACGGCACCATAATTAGTTGGTACACAGAATAACAAAGCTAAGCCAGCAATCTTAATGACTATGCGTCAGTGGTTTTCAACTCCAGTCCTCAAGACCCCTTAACAGGTCAGGTTTTCAGGACATCCCTGCTTCAGCACAGGTGGCTCAATCAGTGGCTCAGTCAAGGGGGGTCTGGAGGACTGGAGTGGAGAACCCCTGTATACTGTATGTCTCTCAGTGATATGATCAGAGGCGATGGAAATGTAAAAAATGTTCAAATAATTTTAAAATACTAATATTTATCTGATGGTTTTTTTTTTAATGTGTCAGTCAGCTTCATTTAACTTGCCGCTGTCCTTATTTCACGTTCATCCTAGGTTGGACTACCCTTTAAACAAGGCCTATATGAAATAGGTAAATCATTAGATAAGGCCCCAAATCCATGAAGTTCTTGGTTGTTGTATCAATCATAAATACTTTTAATGCAGCAATATTCACAAACCAGAAATACATTAAGACAGGGGTTCTCAACTCCAGTCCCCAAGAACCCCCAACAAGCCAGGCTTTAAGGATATCCCTGCTTCAGCACAGGTGGCTCAATCTGTGGCTCAGTCAGAGGCCTGTGCTGAAGCAGGGATTGATTGAGTCACCTGTGCGGAAGCAAGGATATCCTGAAAACCTGACCTGTTGGAGGGTCTTGAGGACCCCCTGCATTAAGAAAGACCCTGGTCTCACACTAATCGACCAATCTTACAAATCTAATCAGAAGCACTACTGCAAAACGAAATCTTTAGTACTACAATAAAATAAAAAAAATAAAATAAAATATTTCGTTAGTTCATTACATTCTGTGCAGAAGTCCTTGTCAGATAAATGAATGAATTGTTGCTGAACACCAGTTGCCCAAATAAATGTAATGTACATGGATGTTATTTTCTGAGGGATTTTATACAATAAGTGACTTAATACCTAGTTAAGTAAATTGCCACTCAAACAGTAACACTGAAATCTGTAGAGAAATCGCTGGGAATAAGTGGGCTGTGGTCCTGGATGACTATACTACCAACAGGAGACTTCTTAAAATACTTCATTAAGTAGTTGTCTGCCTACAGGTGCGCCAATGAGTATTCTAAAACTTGCCTTGGAAAATCTGGGGCTATCACCAACAAGATCCAGGTACATGCTGGGTACATGCTGTAAACATTTCAGTGACATTTCTGCAGAGACTAATGGCCCATAGGATTAACACAGCAGGGGTCCCTGGCAGTCCCATTCCGTTTCAATGGGACTGCCAGGGACCCCCGCTGTTAATCTGATGGGCCATTAGTCTGTCTGCAGAAATGTTGCAACATGTACCCAGCATCTACCTGGGTCTTGTTGGTGATTGCCCCAGATTTGTTTTAGACTACTCGTCGGCACTACAGTATGTCTAGCATACCACAGCATTAAACGTCCTGACACTGTAACCTATCCATGATCAGCACAAAGGGTCAGATTGCAGTGGTATGGGTAGCAGACAAATGACGTAGTACCCGCGTATGTTGCAATGCTGCGTGTTGGATTGTCCTATTTTCATACTAAATAATTGGTTAACTCATTCATGACATTACACATCAAACAGAAGATGCTGATTGTTAATTTAGATGGCAATCAGTTGTCTGAAGGTGTAGTGGTTTAGGTGTTGGTCTTGAATACACAAAGTTGACTATTCAGTTCGTGAAGAGGCCACCTGCACTCTATGTCACTGAGCTGTCTTTGGACATATTTAATAAGCAATACTATTCAATTCCATTTACTTAATTAGACCTAAGGTACTGTCCAACAATAATAATTAATTACCTTATTATTGACATTATACATCAAACAGAAGAAACCGATTGTGAATTTAGACGGTGATACGTTGTCAGAAGGTGTAGTATGGTGATTTAGGTGTTGGCCATAAATACACAAGGTTGAGGGTTCAATTCTTGACCGAGGTCACCTGCACTGTATGTCACGAACCATTACATTTTGGGCCATAAGCAATACTATTCTATTCCGTTCACTTGATTAGGCGTAAGGTGTCTTCAAACACTGGGAAAGCACCGCTTTGAAACATAAGTTTTTATCTCCATGTGCTTTCTGGGGCACACCTGAAGTGCAATCTTTCTGCCAACAGGTTCCTTGTTTAACACACGAGATCTGTTTGAATAATATAGAATGGCTGATGGGAATGACATGCAAATATTACAACATTTGTTCTCATTATAAAACATGATAATGGCAAGCCTGACTTTCAAAGATGATGACCTAAAAGGCCGTGACATTATGACACTACGTTTTATCAATAATGAAAAATGGCTCTGTTTGCATGTTTGTTTTCCCGCAAAAGGTTTTTGAAGACTCAAAAGGTTTATGCATTTAAGTGTTTACGTTTAGAATGATGACATTGAAAAATACATTTGAAACAGCAATGGGGAAATTAAATGAGAATTTATCATTTTGTTTCTGGAATGAAGAGAAGATTTCAAACAGAAGACCGAGGAGAACACACACAGTTATTTTTTTTCATGAAACTCGCCCGCTTGCAAATCTTGGGCGAAATTGGTGATAAAATACTGCGCCTGATTCCTGAAAGAGAAAAATTCCATTCAATGGGAACAAGTTTTTCTTGTTAAATTTGGTGCAATTTGTTTCCCCCCTTTTGTAGCCGGTAGACTTGGAAAATGACCCACCTAGTAAGTACATAGGTGATTATTCAAGCTTCATACTGGGGGGGACTTGTGTCAGGCACACAATCTACTGAAAGCCCTATAGGCCAGATTTATTCAACAATGTGAACATGCCTTTGAACATGTGTACTAAGGTTTACAAATCTCCTGCAGGTGATTCTTCTGCCAAATAGTGTGATTTCTGTGTTTGACAAACGCCTCGTATGGTTATACTGTACTGTATATGCAGTGGTATCTGTCACTCTGTCTCATTTCAGGGTTAGGTTATCTGACCTCTCTTTGAAACATACAAGGTGTAAAACAAAAGTGAAAATGGTCACAGATATTATATAGCTGTGTTTTCTCCTAATAGCAATTAATTTATAGTTTTTTAAGTGAGACTCAGTGTCTAAGGAATATCATTCCTGTGCCCTTGGCATATGAATTAAAAGAGTTGATGCTTCTTTATCCTGATTTGAAAACTATATAGGTCTAACAAATATCTTTATATGTTGCTTACACTTTAATTCACAGGTGCATTGGCACTGTGTGTTTCCATACAACTTCTATACAATGTTAGTGACGGCAGTGCTAGACACATAGGGGGTCAATAATTAAACTGCAATGGTGCCGATCAGGGCACTATCGCACAGAAACTCCCAAGAGAACATGGCTACAACTACACTACAATTTCACAGTTTCAAATAGGTCTCAGGCACTAAAAGGGCTACACAATCTGTCCGCTGGAGGGTTAATGATTCAAACGGGAAGATTCAATACATGTCTAGACTAGTTTTTGTCTGCCCAGCCCACAACATATCCTGTCAGTATAGCCAGTAGTCTGCAACAATACACTAGTTGACTAAAGGTTAAAAAACATACTACACTAGAAAGGCTAAGCATAAGAATATTACATGTAAATCATAATTTCCTGTGTTTAGTGCATTACTGTAGATGAATTCAACCACCAGATTATTTGATTTGTAGTAGGGGGATGATGTATTAATGTTTATTTGAAGCAAAGATGGTGTCAGAAACCTTACTAGAAATATTAAAGAGACAAATCGTATTGTTTTTAATGGAATCTTTTTCTTAAACTCATCAGGCTCACGGTGTTGAGCCAGCATTGCAATAAAGAAACGTTGATACATGGTCCACTGCTACAACTCGAACAGTCAACTACACTTCTGGTTTGGATTTTATAGAGTTAGCAACATAACCAATTTAGGGCCTCATGCAGAGAGCAGCGCTAACAGGAAAAGCGGCATTTTTTGGCAAAATCTGCCTTTAGAAAGGCAGGTAATGGCGAGTGTAGAAAAAAGTGCCATTTTTTTTTTTTTAAATCTCGCCGCGCGGCTGGCGAGAACCTAAATCTCGCCAGTTTTTAAAAGGTCCCTATTCAGAAAGGGACGATCGCCATCTAGCGGCTGTTCGCGCCAAAAACATGGCGCGAAATTCAACAATTAGCTCCGCCAACTAAAGTTGGCAAGAAGCTGGAGCCATAGGGGAGAAAAAAAAAACCGGCGAATTTTTTCTAAGACATTTTAGCAGCGCGCATCTCTCCATTTTCAACTGGACACACGCATTCATGAAAAAAATAGCAGATTTCTCACCTTCCTGCATATGGAGAAAAAATCTCCCCATTATAGGTACATTTTATTTCCCTCGCCAATAATTTCCAGCGCTGCTCTCTGCATAGGCCCCTTAGATGCAACAAGTTAAAGCTGATGTTACCTAGCCATGGTGCTGAAACAGCTACAGAATCTAGCAAGATGCGAGAATTCATTCTATAGGTTCCTAATAGCAGCTGTAACACATAAACCATAAGATATTTACATAATTATCAGTATAGCTTAGGATATGATTGAAATGTAAAAAAAAGACCTGAAGGTTTTCTGATTTGATGACATTAATCAGTGATAAGGATATCACCAGATGTAGCCTTGTGTTATAGTGTAACAGCAGAAATCAGGCGTCAGACTCTACAATCACTTCAAGGTAATAAGCAAGAACTTACCTAGAGTACTGCACCCAGTTCTGGAGACCCAAAACCTGAAAAATTTGGGAAGAGTGGCACAATATATAAATAAGAAACAAGGCAAAAAGCAGGATCTGTAACAAAGTCCAATGGAGGATCAAGGTAAATGAGAGAAACCTTCATTTCATAAAAGTGTAGTGGAGACATGAGGCAGAAAACTAGAGACGTTACTTGGGGACATATGAAAACAGAATAAAAACAAAGCTGTGATAGGGAATGTATGGGATACATAAGAAGGAATATATCCAAAGACATAATAACAAATTTATTATTACAATAGACAGGGATGAATAGACAGAAATATGGAGACAAAAAGCTTTTATTCTGCTGTCAGCTTCGATGGGGTCTGTCTATAAAAGTCTGAGCTGCAAAACTGGAGCAAAAATCACCTTGCACTAATTTATCAAATGCTTTCAATGGGATTGCATTTCTTAGATAAATCTGGTGCTATTTTTTTATACACATATAGAACACCCACAAGCTCATGTTGAACCCCCAAAATAACCACAACATATATATAAGCTTTTAAGTGTCACAGAGGAGTGCTACTGAGCATGGTAATATACATTTAAAACCAGAGACGAACATGAAACACAGCCAGAGCTCAATGCACATCCCGCAAAACTTTATACACGGTACAGTGCCTAAATATACATGTATTGATATCTATTAAATAAAATGGTCTTTTAGTTTAACATTTTGGCCAAATTGTTGTAAGCCCCTGAGCCACTGCACGGCAGACCACACCTCAAGGGTCCCTACACTAATATAAATTCTTAATAACCTGTGCATTGCCAGGAAGAATGATTTATAATAAATCTGTCAAAACTAGTTGCAAAGTTCTAAGTCTGATTGAAGCTTTTATTAACCTGTACATTACCAGGAAAAGCACTCTGTATTAGAGTTGTCACAATCACACTGCAAGCAGGCAAGTTCCCCTGAGAGTGGGAGATGCTATGGAGTGAGCTTTTAACCATTTAAAAGTGGGAGGGGATGAGCTTAAATTAGGTAGGAGGTTTCCACCCTCCAATCAGCTAAGACCAGCTGAACAGGAATTGTAACACATATAGAACATCCACAAGCTCATGTTGAACCCCCATAATAACCACAACATATATATAAGCGTATAAGTGTCACAGAGGAGTGCTACTGAGCATGGCAATATACATTTAAAACCAGAGACGAACATGAAACACAGACAGAGCTCAATGCATATCCAGCAAAACTTTATACACGGTACAGTGCCTAAATATACATGTATTGATATCTATTAAATAAAATGGTCTTTTAGTTTAACATTTTGGCCAAATTGTTGTAAGCCCCTGAGCCACTGCACGGCAGACCACACCTCAAGGGTCCCTACACTAATATAAATTCTTAATAACCTGTGCATTGCCAGGAAGAATGATTTATAATAAATCTGTCAAAACTAGTTGCAAAGTTCTAAGTCTGATTGAAGCTTTTATTAACCTGTACATTACCAGGAAAAGCACTCTGTATTAGAGTTGTCACAATCACACTGCAAGCAGGCAAGTTCCCCTGAGAGTGGGAGATGCTATGGAGTGAGCTTTTAACCATTTAAAAGTGGGAGGGGGTGAGCTTAAATTAGATAGGAGGTTTCCACCCTCCAATCAGCTAAGACCAGCTGAACAGGAATTGTAACACATATAGAACACCCACAAGCTCATGTTGAACCCCCATAATAACCACAACATATATATAAGCGTATAAGTGTCACAGAGGAGTGCTACTGAGCATGGCAATATACATTTAAAACCAGAGACGAACATGAAACACAGACAGAGCTCAAGGCATATCCAGCAAAACTTTATACACGGTACAGTGCCTAAATATACATGTATTGATATCTATTAAATAAAATGGTCTTTTAGTTTAACATTTTGGCCAAATTGTTGTAAGCCCCTGAGCCACTGCACGGCAGACCACACCTCAAGGGTCCCTACACTAATATAAATTCTTAATAACCTGTGCATTGCCAGGAAGAATGATTTATAATAAATCTGTCAAAATTAGTTGCAAGGTTAATAAAAGCTTCAATCAGACTTAGAACTTTGCAACTAATCAGTTTTGCAGCTGGGGCTTTGGTAAATAGGCCCTTTTTTTACCTTGAATTAATGCCCATCTTGACACGTATGACTATACATCAAAACACACCAATAAAATAAATCTCCATCCAATCTGATACTCTGTTGTCCATATATTGCCTCGACGCAGCTCTTTCAAAATACCACTGCGCATGTAAGAGTCATCCATTGCTCATTTAACTTTGACCCTAAAGTGACACATCAACCATAATGCTTTATGACCAACTTTTGCTTCATGTAAAAGTTCAGAGCATCCGACTGTACCACACAATATAATATGCCCATAACTATGAGCATCGGAACCAGCTGGCAAAATGGCGGTCCCTGAGCAGAGTGCGTGCGTGGGGCTTCTACCTTTCCCCGTAGCCTTACCTTGGGCGGTTCTGGCAGCGGCACTGGAGGTCGCCCACCCAGGGGGTCCTGCCACGGGGAAATTATGCCCCACCGGAAGTCGGGCACAGTTTCCGTCATCGTCACCTGGGTGAGCTTCCTCCATCACCACCGCGGCTCCATAAATGAAACTCCAGGGGCTAGCATGGAACCTCGGTAATTGCGACGCCCGGTGCAGTCACACCGATGGCACCGGCATCAAGCCAGCTCTAAAATCAGAATGATAATGTTCATAAACTCACCTATTTTTAATTCCTATTTACAAAGTTAACTGTTCCCTGTAATTATAATGGAAGGATTTGTGGCACAATTAATGATCCACTTTGTTATGTACATACAGGACTGTTATATTATATACAGTGCTTTTATATTAGATATAGGGCTTTTATATACAGGCATACCCCGGTTTAAGGACACTCACTTTAAGTACACTCGCGAGTAAGGACATCTCGCTCAATAGGAAAACGGCAGCTCGCGCATGCGCCAGTCAGCACGTCCTGAACAGCAATACCGGCTCCCTGCCTGTACCGAAGCTGTGCGCAAGCGGGGAGACTATAGAGCCTGTTACACGTGTTATTTACATCAGTTATGCACGTATATGACGATTGCCGTACAGTACATGCATCGATAAGTGGGAAAAAGGTAGTGCTTCACTTTAAGTGCAGTTTCGCTTTACATACATGCTCCGGTCCCATTGCGTACGTTAATGTGGGGTATGCCTGTAATATACAAACAAAAGACAGGGGTGCACATTGCTACATCCAATTGACAAAACATATAAAGTAATAAGTATAAAGTTTAAATACTTCAATAATAATAATATTTACTTGGTTAATTAGTTAAACTCTTTGGCCAAAGCGTCATAAGCCTGCAGTGCTGGGAATGTGTGTCTGTTATATAATAAGCTGACTGCCAGAAACTCTACAAACAGTGCATTAGTATTTTCCTCGTCACCTATAAAATAATAGTTACTATACGTTTGCTAATGCCGTTTCAAACCCCTTCACTTACGAAATGAATGAACACATTCCAATATCTAACAAACAGCTCATAGAAAAGCTTTAAATGATCGATTCGTTGCTACAAGAAAAACAAGTTAACCTTAAAGAGTGGGCATGAAATACTGCATATCTAAATCAGATATTTAATATTGCAATCTGCCCAGGGCAAATTCAGAAATGATAGGAGATAGTGGAAATAGTGGAGAAAAATTTATTTTGACCCATTTAATTAAAAAAAACGGCATTGTTCTTCCTTCACTATGTGCCTACTGTAGTGCTGTAAAGCAGTGTGGTTTTGAATTTAAATGGCCCACAAACCTGCCTTGCCCCATTATCTCTTAGCAAAAAATGCTTCCACTGAAGCCAGGATTTCTGGGTAATGACATGCTCACAAGTGGTATTTTTATTTGCCGCACACTGTACACTGGAGAGCTTGTATAATTTTTTTACTCACCATAATTTTCTTTGTGTCTTGAATTGAGAAACACATCGGTATGTACTGTAACATCTGTAAGGCTGAAACCTATCCCAGCGTCACATTGCAGAGCCAGTATAACCAGCCTCACACTGATGAGACCCAAAGGGTCGAAACAGCTGTCTGTGAGTAGAGTTACTGGCTATGCACTTCTTTAGCCCAGGCTGTGCTGAAAAGCTGTGTGATACTGCAGACATAAGCTTATAGGGATCCATGTTAAAATGGATTAAAAGAAAAAGGTGACACTGTGTGCCCATTTGCATGCCATTACCCAGAATCCCTAGCTGAGACATGTGAATATGCTCACACGTGATATTTGTATTTGCTGTGCACTGCACGGTGGAGGATTGTTGTCACCATAACTTATTTAATGTGTGTAATAAGTACCACAACCACCATGATAAGTGTCACATACACAACAATTCCTTATTACCACACATGTCTTGCCCATGAAACAATGGCTCATAATAATAATAATAATAATAATAATGGATAGTTGTAGTACTATAGGGTTACTAAGAGAAATGTTTGACAATTACTGATTTGACTACGTTAGTCTGCATGGCTATTTCACTTCATTGTAGGACAGTGTATACCTACACAACAGAAACATTGAGCTGTGGTCTTATAATTTACCACAATGGTAATACCTGATGTTAATCAATGTCCATAGTGCTTAGATCTACTAAGGTTATGTTCCTACTTTATTGGAAATTTTAAGCAGCACATGTACATTTTTGGGCATTTTATTTTTGTATCGTTTAGTTTAAGCTTTCCAAGGCGGTTTCTATTTGCTTAATCTGAGGCTTCGTTCGGGATATAGATGCATTTTAAATATCAAGTATTCGGGATGTTAAACTGAAGCTCTTCCCAGAGCCCCTAGGACACACTCAGGGGGCAAGATACGAACATTATTTTAGTTAAACTCATGTAGGCTTCTGGGTAGGATTGCGGCTTTAAGAGCACACGTCACAGCTTGGATGAACTCCATATGAATATCACTATTTGACATGCATATTTGAAATGTAATCTGCTGGGGGAAAAAAAGGTGTAAAAACAAATTTATTTTCTAGCAAAATATGGGGTTTCAGAACGAAGAGGACGATGGAGTCAGCAGACCTATTGTAGCTGATAATAAAAAGCATCTTCATCACAAGAAGTCTTTTTGCAGGAATAATATATTTCCTTCAAGTTATGGATATTTAAAACAGTAAATGAAATGGTTTATTTTAAAGTGCAATGTCCCTTCTGCATTGGGGGAGCCTGCAATAACGCAGTACACAGGGTGATTGAGACCTTTGTATATAGACATTTTGGACGAGCTCTTGTATACAGTACCAGGGAGTTGTCTCTTCCATTTTCAGTAAAGAAATCACAGGGTTAATTACTAAAGAATGGAGTTCTTGTGATCAATATAGTCCTCAAGCTCTATTGATTGGAATTGCCTGCTTATATTGTCGTTTAGATTTTTTTTAGTCTATTCAAAACAAAGACACCCTTGGGGGCTATTAGTTAAAAAGGCTTTTAAGACTTTTTTTGTTGCTAAGAAAGTAGTTAATTATTATTTGTGCCTAAAAGTCCCAATTCACAGTAAATTCAATTCATTAAATTTATGTCTAAAGGTGTTGTGTATTTATTTTTTCCAGTGACGGACAATTTGAACAATCTGCATTACAAACTGCATCTGCAGCTGTACTTATGTAATGTGTTCATTAAAAGAAATATCTTGCATTCATTAGAAAATAAAACATTACAATTAACTTTGCACTAAAAATGATACTTATTTTTAGAAGCCCACATATTGTTAGCTTCTACTGCAATATGCAGGAGAGGTACAAGATTGTTATTGCAAAACAAAGAGTCAGTCAGCACACAAATGTAACCATCATAAAATACAATGATAATGGTGCACGTACAGTAGATAAGAGGATCCGCCTAAATCCCCAAAAGAAGTGATACCCACAACACTGGTATTTTTATTGAGAGACATTATTATTACTGTATATGGTACATGATAAAGCACTTCAGGTCATTCAAATATCGTTTCATTATTTAATTGAAAAAAGAACAGCTATTTTTGTGATATAACAGAAAAATCCTGCTGCTTTTCTTTAAGCGACCAACAAAAAAACCCTCATATATTGATTATGTAATGATTAGGAATAAGGCAGAAATACTGACTCAGAATGGAGAAATCTTTTAGATACCAAATGTACTAATACTGTACTAACTTAGGATGGAGAAATTAATTTCATTACTTAAAGCTGAGGTTGGAGGAAAGGAGATTTCACCAGCAACAAAGGAAAGGGTTCTTTACACTAAAGGCAGTTACGATGTGGAATCCTTTACCCATGGAGACTGTGAGGGCAGATACAATACAGATGGTGTCTCCGGTTCAGCCCCGCTCTCCTGGGACTCTCCGTGGGCAGTCCGCCGGCTGCTGGCAGGGGGAATTTGTGAAGCCACACCACGGTGCGCGTTCACCCACTTCGCAAGAAGAGTGAGACGAAACCGGAGATTTCATCTGTAGATATCTTCAAAAAAAGGTTGCACATCTTTTTAGAAAGGAAAGGTATACAGGGATTTACCAAATAAGTAAACATGGGAAGGATGTTGATCCAGGGAGCAATCTGATTGATAATATTTGGAGTCAGGAAAGAATTGAATTTTCCCCTTATGAGACATTGTTGGATGATGTTTTACTGGGGTTTTCTGTTTGCCTTCTTTTGGATCAAAATACTGTAAATAGAAATATAGGATAAAGTATCTATCCTCTAAATTTAGAATAGGTTGAACTTGATGGGCGTATGTAGTTTTTCAACCTCATCTACAATGTAACTATATAACTATGTAATTACGTAACTATGAATTACTTATTGTAGTTTAGCTAGACATTAATTTGCCTGCAAAAACGACACTCCGAAAAGGTATATTCTGTAGCGTATGCAACATGTTTCAAAGCTATATAAAAATATCCACTGAAATCTTAGAAATGATATACTATGCCTACACCTGTACGTGCCACGGATCTCTGATATGTTTAATTTTTGAGATTCTGGTCACGCATAAGTTAAAACATGAGCTGCTTGCAGTGCAAACAATGACTTTAAGGAATTCACACGCCAGCTATTTTTTCCCAGCATACACTTTGATGGCCAAACACCAGGAACCTCCTATGGATATGCATTTTTTATGCGTCTCATTCGTCTTCAAGAGATTATTTTGGAGGGCAAATGACTTCTAGGGAAATTGGAAATTCATTTTGAAACATTTGGGATTTTAGCAGCGTAGAGAAACACGGAGAGGCATCTTTGATGCCGTTCGACCCCTGGTGAAAGAGATTTTTTATCACTGCTGAATGCATTTCTTTATTTGCCTTGGATCTATGGTTCTGTCAGTACTGTGGGGAGAAAAAAATAAAATAAAAGAAGAAAGGAAAAATCAATGTTGCACTAAACCTCAGGCAGTCTCTGCCCAAAGTGGTCAGCATGGTGTGAGCAAATGGCAGGGGAAAAACATTGGCTGTTCAGCAATAGTAAGGTACAGGAGCTCTGGGCTAATAAAAGCTAGCAATTATCCATGGAAATCCGAAGCTTGTAGGGCCTTTAGTTCATGCGGGATTAATACGAATGTATTAAAACAACAATCCCTACTGCTCTTTTTTTAACACATATTTATTTACATTACCAGCACTAAGGGGTCCAACGGCATCTCTGGGCCTGAAGGGGAAATTTGGCCATGACCCAACCACCCCTGGTGCTCCGCCACCGCCGCCACCACAACTCAGTGCTGGGCACCTCGCTGCTTGATATTTGGCTGCGACCCCAACGCCATGTACCAAATCCCCGGCGCCATGTTTAAATGTCCCAAATCCCCGGCGCCATGTTTAAATGTCTCATATTGCGCGACAGCTGCTCATGTCAGTGTCCCGGTCGGCCGCCGCTCATGTGACCGCCCGGGACATTCACATGAGCGGCGGCCGACCGGGACACCGGCATGAGCAGCGGTCGCGTGATATGGGACATTTAAACATGGCATCGGGGTGGGTGCGCACGCAGCCAAATTTCAAACGGGGAGGTGCCCGGCGGTCAGTTGTGGTGGTAGTGGAGCGCAATGGACGGTTCGGGCCAAACGTCCTAGATCGTCTCTGGGCATCCTGCAGTGCCGTGAATTATCTGCATTTATAAGAATAGTTGTGCAGGGGCGACAACAGGACGGGATCAGCCTTACTTCTGCAGTCGATAGAAAACTAAAATGGCATCTCCGTGTGCCATGACCCTAAAGTCCATCTTTTGATTTTCTCCCCCCCCCCCACACATTTACTGACAAATTATCTCAAGAACTAGGGGGGACGCTTGGAGCACAGTGGAACCCGCCCATTCAGGTAATGGGAAGAAAAACTGTAATTTGCCTCTAAATATAGGAATTAAGTGAGAGCCTGTGGGGCCTATTGTAGTAGCCCCAAAAGTTGTCATTGCCAAACCGCACGGCTTGGCATGTTCAGTAGTAGCGAGATGAAGTGTGAGGAAAAAACCCTATTCTTTATTGCAACCCCCCTGGGGGCCAAAACCTCAGGCCTATGTGTGCATTTTGGACCTAATAAATTACCCTGTATTTGCTATTTTTATGCTGTGCTGGTATTATAGATCACCTGTGATCTAAATTCGACTATTACCCAATTTCCAGTACCTTGCACCACGACTGCCTTCTGAGAGGCACTTTACACAGTGTGCGGCCATCTTGTTTAACTGCTGCAAAAATAACTGCCTGCAGAATGTCTCTGTAAAGCGCTACGTAAAACTAGCAGCACTGTACAAGAACATATTATTATTATTATTACTTAAACCCAATTCTTCCCATTATTGGTCACTGAATATAAACTGAAGTCGTGAATGTGCTTATACAATCTTAAAGTTAAATGTAACTTGAATTTCTTTATGCTGCTGACCCACTTTGCTCTATCGCTAGCCTGTTTTCAAATTCTTGACCGGCTAATGTGCCAATTGCTAGAAATATAACAGCAAAAGGGTTGCAGAGATGGAAAATGTTCCATGCACAAAACAGTATATATATATTATTTTTTTTAGAATTATTTTTCAAAGATTGGAAGGTTTGTGGGAGTTATTTTTTCCAGGTAATAACATAATTAACTGAACCATCAACAAAACTGTGTATTGGTGACATTCCATGTGACATTTCTATCTGTGTGGTATCAAGTCACTTTCCAGGAGTTGTGGTTCATTCTGCTCATCTGCCCAGCAAATGGTTTGATATCCCTATAAAAAAGACAAATCAAGTGCCAGCAAATTGAGATGACCAGATACACAAGGTCCAAAAATCTGAGTGAAACAAAAATAGTAAAAATGCTCTAAAGTACACTATTCTGGTGTAGATAGAAGAATCACATGATACGGATAAAGTGCAGCACACCAGAAATGAATAGTAAGTCAAGTTGGTCCAGTTATAGTCAGTTTTAATGACAAAAAACAGGGGTGCTCAACTCCAGTCCTCAAGTCTCCCCCCCCCCCCCAACAGGTCAGGTTTTCAGGATATCCCTGCTTCAGCACAGGTGGCTCAATCAGTGGCTCAGTCTTCGACTGAACCTCTGATTTTACCACCTGTTCTGAATCTGGGATATGCTAAAAACCTGACTTGGCGGGGGGGTGGGGGGCTTGAGGACTGGAGTTGTTCTTAAAGAGTCATAACAGCATGCAACATGTCAGTGCAGACATAGCACCTTCATCAGGGATATATCCCTTTTGCCATTTGTAATTCCGGCAGCTGAACTGGGCTAGGTGGAAAGTGTGATTGCAGATTGTGCAACCTTTTAAGGATCGGCACTGGTGTTATTTTGGCCCTAAAAAAAATAAATCAGCGTTTTGGGTCTGGTTTTACCAAAAACTTGATTTGTTTCATTTTGGATTTATACCAAATTATGGAGGAGGGGTGGGAGCAGGAAAATGCTATAATAGCATAACAAAGCATGAGAAAACCAAAAAATAAGTATAAAATCATTGTATATTCTCATTTTACAACAGTTTTTGCTCATCTCTATTGCATTTTATTACACTGTATTGAAAGCCATCAAATAAGTTGTTACATATTACACCACCAGGTTGGCCCATTCTTGATCAGAAGGTGACAATACTAGTGTAAGAGAACAACAATTGTTACGGTGTTAAGATCTGTTATCTGTTAATCTGAAGAAGAAGAAAACAGAAATATAAAGGGTAATTTTCTATCCCTGCATCATTTTAGTTTCAATTTTTGTTAATAATTTTTTTTTATACAAGTCCCCTTAAAAGGAATACGGTATTTATTTAGCATTTCAAAAGCTATCATTTTCATATATGGGGGCCTGTGTATTAAGCGTCGCAAATGATTAGTTCTCCTGTGATCTGTCAGTGAAGATTCGGCACGGGGGTTCACTAAATGGCTGTGCAGCAGAAAAGGACCAAAGATACACAGTTCTGTGGGGAAGGTCATGTGACCAGGCAGTCACTAGATACAATTGATGCACTGCTAGTGAGAGCAGGACTCAAAAAAGGGGTGTGCCAGAGCCTGTTTCAGAAGAGGAAGGGGATGTGGCTTTGTAATTGTTAAATGGTTGCTATAGAAACAAAAAATGCTTGTTTTATTATAATACAGTACATAAAAAATTTCATTCAGAGTTGATTTAAAAAAAATGCAACAAGTATTTTCTCATAGTACAGAACTGATTTATAAAAAAAATATTTGTAGAATATTGCTTGGTCTTCCGCTTTAAATAGCGCCTGTGTGCGCCTATGTACTAAACTCAAATGTCTCTATCTGCACCAGATGCATCAAAAAAGGATATTTTCCTTTGTTTTATTCACAGAAATGGTCTGCGCCTGGCGTACAGTTGTTGACGTTTTTTGCTAAAAAAATAATATTTTAATCTATTAAAAGTGCGTCAAAATCAGAAGCTAAATTCAACTTAAAAATCCCTAAAAACTGTTAATAAAGTTAGCACAGAATGAAGCTGCTATGTTCCCACATTCAACCCCCCTTTTTTTTCAGATGCTGCGTGGATGTTTCAAAGTGTTGTATGGGTTACCAAAATGAATTATTTACACAGTATGGCTGATATAAATCTGACACTAATAATTCATATTTACTAACACCCGTTATAAATTAAAAAAACAAAACACAGAATGCTATTTTCATTTAAATTGAGTCAATCAGTTATTCAACATGAAAGATGTATCAATACAAGTTAAGCATCACGTTATGAAGTCTCCATACCAAGGACGCACATTTTAAAAATCGTTTGTATTAGTTTTTAGCGCTGAAATTTTGACGCCCAAAAGCAATCAAATAAAATCTTAGTACATAAGCCCAATGGTGTTATAACCGCCGCATAAGGTTGGGGTTCTCAACTCCAGTCTTCAAGACCCCCCCAACAAGTCAGGTTTTCAAGATATCCCTGCTTCAGCACAGGTGACTCAATCAGGGGCTCAGTCTTCAATTGAGCCACTTGTGATGAAGAGCCACTGATTGAACATCTGTGCTGAAGCTGGGATATCCTTAAAACCTGACCTGTTGGTAGGGTTGCCAGGTCACGTCTCAAAAAATACTGGCCACAATGGAGAAAAGTGTGATGCGCTCAAGATACGCACACACACACAGCCCTCTCACCTCTCTCCGCTCCATGCTGTTTCCTCCTCTCCTTGACCCCACCGCCAGGCTCCTGACACTTCCTCCTGACTGACTGCTGCCGGGTAATACAGCCAATCGGGATGGAGAAAGCTGCCCAGCCCCCTAGCAATAGCCCTTCTCTCTCCCTGCTCGGGAAATCCCGCAGCCCTCCAAGCTGGTCAGATCACTATGTCCACAGAGGTAATACCGGACAGATACATGTCCAGTATTACCTCAATGTTTTTACTGAACAGAGTGTCCATATACAGGACAATCCAGTTCCATACTGGACACCTGGGAACCCTACCTGTTGGGGGGTCTTGAGGACTGGAATTGAGAACCCCTGACATAAGAGTTAAAAAAAAAAGAATAGTCCATATTTACAGAAATGAACACCTTTTCTATGAAAATACAACATGCATTAACCATTAAGCTTGAATATTAAGTAGAATCAGAAGTCTCTAATTAATTGTATTATTTGGCATGTCGTCGTATTTTAGCGGTGTTCTCAACAGCAAACGCTGATGAATGACTCAAATGGGCAGAGGAAATAAGGCCTACAGAGGAGGAGGCACTTTCAAACAAGATGAAAGCTACAGCGGTTGTTTTGTTGTTGTGGCAATGTCGGGGTTAGCATTGAACAACAGCAATGTCACCTGCAGAGAGCCATTAGCGTGCTCAGCATCAGCCCTGTATTTCTAAATGCTGAATCAAATTAAGCTAACAAAAGCAGATGACCTGTGAGCACTCTGCCTGCCTTGCAGCAAAGTCAAAGAGGAGCGACAACACTCTCAGTCTGCACTACCACGCGGGGACCTGTGACTGATCTCTACTGTATGTATCTCTTCCTACCATTCTTCTCTCCAGCGAGCCAAGCCATTTCCTTTCCACCTTAGCCTTTGCTGACCACTCCTCGCCTGCCCGTGAGCACACAACAGCTGACTTCGGAGGTGTTACTTAGAAGCTACACTACAGCTGCAGATCTTCTCACATTAATCTATAGGAATCAATGGACATTTCATTAGAAAAATCAAGTGCGGATGCACCCAGCATTCAGATTCTTCCCTCCCTCCTAACTGATTTGCAGACTAATTGTCCTCTAGCAAAAAGCACATTGTATTTTCCCCAACAGATGAGTGTTAAGAGCAGTTTTATTTTACCGCTTGTTATACCCATCAATACAGTGTTTATATAAAAAAACGTAACATGTCAAGCATCCCCCATCACGGAGCAACATCATGCATTTTTGCTTCTAATGCACCATGCTCCGTACTTTTGCCTTGGAGACGTCTGCTACCTTTGTCTTCAAGTCATAAAACCAACGCAGGCCTGTCTTTTAATTAAAGTAAAAGATATGGAGGTTTATTGTTGACAGGCCGTGCAGCGGCAAACAGAGAAGGCTGACGCAATTTACGTAACACCGCGTACTCATCCTGGTTTATAACATGAAGCTGTATTGCTTATTTCGAAGGAGAAGGGATGCTACTTTGATGCATGAATTCCTATAATGTGCTGGAACTCAATGTTAATTCCAGTGCTTTTGTACAACTTGGATTCAAAGGGGGGTGATAGGTGGCTCGAATAGTTCCGGACACAAAACTTAAAAAAAAAGAATATAAAAATATACATAAACAGAAAACTCTTGCATGGAGTGCGTATTGTAGTAGTCTTGAACATGTTTGTATAATAAGCCCTCCTGAAGGTCACAGCCAATGATGGTATCCCACGCTTCTGCAGCCTCATTGGGGGCATCTATCCATAGGAAACCATCTTCAGCAAGACTTTTGTACAACTTGTTCAACACCTTTTGATGAATGCTCTACAATAGCCCCATTGCACTTCTGTATCTTATTCCAACCGTAGAAATGTTTTAGCTAAATATGCTGATCACCAAGTTGAGTAAATATTGTTTACTTCTTTTTTTTATGTTCAATTGATTTGTTTCTGGGTACTTTGGTAAGAAGAAAGTAAAGAAACAGGTACTCGGCCTTCACCTTGAGAAAGGCAGTATTGTACTGCCGAAACGTTGGTTTTCATGGCACATTAAACTTCATTGTTGATGATTAAGACCGAGTGCCTGTTTCTTTACTTTCTACTGGACTGCTTTGGGACGTCAGGAGCTCCCCAGAATCAGTGCACCGGCACATTTACCAGCGTGTCTGAGTGCGTGCACTACCCTCTATCTACTTTGGTAAGAATCAATTGTCTCGAGTATGCTCTGTACTTTTGGAAACCTGATATTGCATCATACTGTATATATATATATACCCATGGGACTATAATAAATGCGCATCTTTAGATTTTCATCTAGACCAGTATTCACAACTGTATTACACATATAAGCTCTCGCACAGTGCACTACACTTCTCCCTGTAGAAGAACCATGCTGATATTGATTGCAGTCTAAGGCCCCGCTTCTCTATCCATGTGCTGCGAACATTTTTGTACCCTTCATTTTAATGGAGCTAAACTTTTCTCCAACGCGAGACAGTGGTTTCACAGCCTATTGAGATTGAGGGGCTAAACAGTCTGAATGGGGAATGAGCCCCAAATGAGAAATCCATACTTAAAGACAACAAGCAAAATAACGCAAGAGCATAGTTCTTGAAGTGCAGAATGAAAGTCTGAGATATGATATTGCATATCTGGGCTCCGTAACTGGCGCCCCGCGAAGGGCCTTGATGTAGTCGTTGGCTTCTCTGCTCTTGTCAATTTCATACTAGTTGCTTGGGCAGCTAAGTGCAGTTTTTCATCATGAAATTCACTCGTAAGTCACAGTAATGTAAATATATATGGTACAGATGTTGTTATAAATACTCGCAAAATGTTGAAATCTATTAATTTTCAAGTGATGTATCTAAAATTATATTACAATTAGCTTGTGGTCCTTCTACCTCAAAATGTTTTCTGATCTGGCCCCATTCGAGCCAGGCTGTATATGTTTTTGTAGCAAAGAGGTATAGTGGGTCTACTAACATGTCTTTTTCTTCTGTCAATTCAATATGGTGAGAAGCAGGAGAACCCACTGTTGACAATGTATTACCTCCCAAATGTGATTTGATTATTGTTCTACATATAGGATGTCATCAACGTCCGGCTTCTAATTAGTTGAAGGTTCCGAGATTCAACCAGTGGGTGCAGAAAAGGGACAATGGAAACATCCCCTGATCTTAAGAAATGGAAAAAATATTATAATAAATACACTGACTGACACGCTCTTTGACAAAGCACCGTGAGCGTGAAACGCATCAGTGACCTACCTGTCATCATCCATGTTGTCACCACCACAATAAAGCTGCTTTAAATTAATTAAAATTGTGCCTGGCCCCAGTTTTTGCATGCTGTGCTCAACATTTTCCTCCAGATTCTGGATTTTTAAATGATAATAAATACAGCTGGTACAATAGATGCAGACCTCTTTGATACTTAGTCTTCCGGAAAATTAGGTACCTTGGAGAGTATGCTTCAGATGTGTATGTTGAATTAAAATATTTCTGTTCAAAATGTGTTCGTGTGGCTTTTACTAGTGTAGAATGAGTTCATTTCCTAGCGGTCTTCCATGGGTGCTTCCAAAGCTTCAACTTCAGCTGTCAGGGGCGCTGGTCATTGGAGGCAGATGTGTTCTTGCTAGAGGCATTGAAGGATCAAATCAAAGCATGGTCACGTCAACCAGAGCTAATATATTATTAAGTACAGCATAATTATAGCTTTTGGCTAACTGAGTAATTTAACTTACAGCACTTTTGTCATTCTTAGTTCTCTTAAAGCAGCCTGCATTACAGATTCGAGTTTCCCCAACAACTATTTACACTACAGATGACTTGGAAGCAAATTGGTTGTCTACTGCTTGGTGTGATGAATCCATGCTGTGCTGATATAAACCACTGACTTGGTTGCATAGACTCATTGTAGTCCTATGGAAAGCTAAGGGTTTGCGATGGAACATGTGCAACAAGACTGACAAATCCTTTCCCACTCGACTTCAAGCCCTAGGCAAAAAAGATCACAAAATGGATTTGTGTATTGAGGCTGTTTTGACAAAAATGATAAATTTGCTCTCAAGAATGAAAGATGTTATCCAAAAACTAACAATCATTTCAGACATAATGCCTTCCAGTTGAAGCAACTTCATACATAGGAGCTTGAAGATTGAAAGCCCAAATCACAAAACATCCTTAAATGGTGATGAATTCTGCAATGAATGGTAAAATTGGTACCCAAAACACTCGAGGGGGTGTACGCTGTTCGCTAGTGGAATTGATAGAAAGGAATTAGCAATAGGCACATTTTTTTAGCTTAAGTTAGCAATGCAGAGTAAAGGTGCCAATTCTTTCTGTTAAAAATGTACACGAGCGTTAGGTTTGCCGAGCATTAAAAAGCCAATGTGCGAGGCCTTGTCGCCTTTTATAAACGGACACACAAATGTAAATGTCTGTTCATATTGCTAGCACAGAACTAGAAGTGCGTGCGTTGCTATGTATCAACAACATTTCGTGCACAGATGTTTCATTATATACAATAACAAAATATCATATTGTCACAGCATGGCCATGATAAAACACATTCAACTAGTAGTTGATATTTAGTAATACTGGTCATAAAATATAAAATACACATACTTCTGTTTTAATTTACATTGTGTTCATCAGGTCTGCAACACGACACAGTGTGTCAAATGTTATTTTAGAGAACGAACTATACAGTACATCATAGGTAACAAGCCACACAACGATCAACCTTATACATACCCCGCACATGGTATTAAGGTTTGGACTTCTTTTTAGCACTGAAATGTTGATGAAATAAACAATTTCAAAGATTATGTAGGTAGGCTATAAAGCAGGGGTACGCAAACTTTTTAGCCTGCCTGCTCTCCCCCCATGCTCGCACCCCCCCCTACCTTGTCACGGCGTTTCTGACGTCACAACATCATGTGACGTCGCGTTGCCATGGCATCAGGGAGCCTACAACATAGCAGCTGAATTCTTGATTCATTCTTTTTTGTTCCAGTTTTGCAGCATTGACATTTTCATGAATAACTCTCTTAGCTTGCAATGGAATTCTTCACAGGATATTTTTTGGGGGGGTGCAATCAGTATGGGATATTAAGTATATTTGCTACAAATGTATTTATGTGCATATCTGTTATTTCATGTACATTTTTATGTTGAGATGTGTGGTAATGTTTTTATTTGGGGGGGGGGGGGTTCTATTCCCTGGTGTCCACCGATCTCTAGCCAACCATTTATTGAATTGCTTGGACAATAGACATTTTTTTTATTCTGAATGGGCATCAATAATTTTGTAAAGCCTTTGCTCACCAGAACAAACATTTTTCTCATTAAGCAATATTTCCAGGGCTGTCGGCTTGGATGGTCAAAGTGATTACTGAGGAATGGTTACTGACCTTCAGACCAGGACCACTGTAATTTGCTGAGCAGCGAGGGCCCCCGTGAGTCCATTCTGGTGGGCAGGTCATACAATCAGCCTGGATCAGAAATCTGCTTCTGTTCAGCTGTACCTTCTCCCTCCAGGACCCGAAGACATGGTTAACCGGACACCTCTCCAGCACAGGTCTTGGAACTATGAATTGGAAAACGAGGCATAAGAAAGGCCTTTAGGTGTAGTAACCCTTATCTAATAGAAGCAGAAATATGCACAGTCCCTTGCACCTTGAGGACTTGCCATGTGTTTTTCTCCAACTCGGAAAAGATCATTTCCAGAACTACACTTTTTAACCCTTCGTTTACTTTTTGGGACTTGCAATATACGACAGAGTAAAAGGCGCCTCAAATAACATTTCAGAATAATAACTTCATTTAGCACTTTTCTCCCCATGGGACTCAAAGCAATTCACAATTACAATATAGTGCGCTGTACATAGGATTTTCTGCAGACGCAGTGCCTGCCCAGATGAGATTACAATCTACGAGTGCGGCCAGGGTGGGAGAGCGCTCGAGCGCCGTGATGTCAGGTGCTGGCCGTTTCATGGCCAGCCAGTTGCGCTCTTGAGGGAGCGTGTCAGGGGGTGCGGCCTTTATGTCACGGAGCTGGTTCGCCCTCATTGGTGTGACGCATCAGCGAGCAGCCAAATCAAATTTAGTTGTCGCACCAAGCAGGTAGGCGCCGCGCATGCACAGACGCTGGCCACACACATTGCACCAATGTATTTCATCGCAACCAGCGTGAGCGCGCCCGCCTGCTCAGTGGCACCCTGGCCGAGGCCCATGATGTTGGTGCCTGAGGCACAGGGAGATAAAGTGACTTGTCTAAGGTCACAAGGAGCCGACACAGGAAATTGAAGCAGGTTCCCCTGATTCTAACTCAATGTTGTTGTTATCAGTCAGTTAGCCACGCCTCCCTAGTACCTGGCTTGCCACACAGCAGGCACATCTGCAGGTGTCAATAATACAGGGATTTAAATTGATCTGCTGGAAAATGCAAATGTAAGATACCTGATATATATATATATATATATTCAAAAAAGAATAGACGATACCGTTCTGTGGCTAACGAAATGCTTTTATTCTATTATTAAAGCTCGGCTAACACGGTACTCCGTGTAGAAGCCGCAAGGTGAAACACGCGTAGAGTGGGAGCTGCTGCAGTGACCCTGAGACTTTATTTTGTGACACATATTCTACTGCTGACTTTGGGACTCACACCAACACGGATCCTGATATCTGGCGGATATTTCTGTCTGGCGATCTGAGTTATACTACTGTACTCTTCATCTCAAGGGGGGGGGGGGGGGTGAGTATACCATTGTTTCTTCATCCCCAATGCTACATCTGATGGACTTTATATGCTATTCGTTTACCTAAGATTTCCTGTTATCCTGGATACATTGGGACATTTGTTCATTTCCATGTTAGGATTTATTGGTGACACCTAGATCTCTTTGTGTTATCTACTTAATGGATCATATCCATCCTTTCACATTATTCCTAGATGTCTGCACACTTCCCACCACGGTGGGTTAGCTCTACCATCTTGCAGTGTGTGTGGTTTATATGTGTATGATATCAGTGTATCGATTAGTGTGTCCCTTTGGTCTTTTGTTCCCATTGTGACCGGCCGGTCTTGCTGATCTAGGGAACTAGTTTCCCTGGGATCTCACCTGACACTCTCCTTGCATTAGCTTCATATTTGTGTTTAGGTTTAGACTTTGTGTATGGGCCATTTCCTATATGTAGTCACTTTGTCTATTTCCGGGTCCTGCTTTGTGTTTTTACTATGTTTTAGTTTTTTTACAATTGAGGACATTAAAGTATCATATTTTGGGGATTTTTGTGCTCATTTTTGAGACTTCTTGTGTCTTTTTTGTATTGTGTGTATATATATATATATTTCAATAGAATATAACATTGCTATTTTCTTATTGCAGCAGATGTTAACATGAAACATAAGCAGAATCATCAACAATTCATCTCTTTAGTGTCCCATGATGACAATTTACTATTAATGCAACATTTTACATTCATTAGATGAAAAGCCTCTTTTTAGAGCAACGTGTGCATTGACGTAGCTTGTTTCCTTATAATGATGCATCTGACTTTTTTTTCTAGAGATCTAGAAAATATGTTTTATATGTAAAAAGAAGAAAAAAAGTGAAAACGGTGCAAAGAATATTTGCTAGAAATAAAAATGGTCCTTTATTTAAATACAAGCAAGAAATGTTAGGTGCAAATCAATGATGAATGCTAACCTGCTGTCAGGCACATCTCCAAGGATGTGCAAGGGTCGCTGTCCAAGGTTATTTTATACTTTTAATTTGAGATATTGCCTATTTCCTTGCTCACACCTTGATTACGTTTTATTTCCCCTCACATTGGTAGAAATGGAAGGGGAATCCTTCTGCATTTCAGTAATACAACTGTTACCCCATGGGAAGGTTTTGTATTTTAATCTTAATAGGGTAACTTCCTCTATAGGCTCATCCAGTCAAAATTAGGAAAAAATTGTATTCAGGATTTTTGATACCGGAGAATTTCCCACAGGGTTATTGGTGTCAGATAGCTTAAACCAAGGGGTGCGCAAACTGGGGGGGGCCCTGGGTTTTACAGAGGCCCCGCACGCTTCCCGAAGACACTTCAATTAAATGCCGGGGGAGCGGCAAAGGCCACTGTAAACTTCACTTACCTTGGCTCAGACTTCTGGAGATGTGTTGTCATGGCAACGTGGCATCAAATGACGCAGCAGTGTCTATCTACATATATATATATTCCTGCGCCCCCACCAATTTGGCTAAAAATACTAGTGATATTTTTACATTTAGAACCTAAGTCTGTGTAACAAAGGAGTCATGTGGTTGCATCTTTTGATCAAAACATGATTCTAGGCCGCCAACCTCGTCAAGGTAGACTCTGTTTAGCAGGCACCTACACTGAATATATGTCATTTCTTAGTCTTCTATGGACTAAACTTTATGAAGTATGTGAGAGTGCCCTGAAGGGGTTAAATAAAGGAAGCATATACTTATTTGTGATTTAGGCCAAAGCGAGTAACAAAGTTCCCTTATTATAAAGGTAAACTGTGGGTTTACATGTTCCTGGTATGATAGACCCAATGTGGTTATTCTCCCTCACAGAGGTACAGTGTTAGGACCTGCAGATTGGTCATGCCGTGATGTGGCTGCAGGCTTATAACGCTTTGGCCAAAGTGTTTAAGTAAATGACCCTTACTCATGAGAGTATCAGCAGTGAAGTATTGCAGTATGTATTTTGTCACATTGGATGTAGCGTTGGGTATTTTTGTCCCTTATTATAAAGGTAAACTGTGGGTGCACAAATACACTAGTGTGAAAAATATATAATTGGTAGGTAGGAAGAACGTACAGAGACAGTAGGAGGGCGTTCTGGTACATGGGTCTGCAAGGGGCGATGGTCGATGTATAATAATAAAAATAGCATGTTCTTGTATAGCGCTGCTAGTTTTACATAGCGCTTTACAGAGACATTCTGCAGGCACAGTCCCTGCCCCGTGACGTTTAGAATCTATGTTTTTGGTGCCTGAGGCACAGGGAGATAAAGTGACTTGCCCAAGGTCACAAGGAGCCGACACCGGAACTTGAACCAGGTTCCCCTGAGTTCCCCTCAGTGCCAGTCAGTATCATTACTCACAGCCACGGAGCTACTCATATGCTTTGCTAAGGAGGTGGGTTTTAAGATAGGTCTGAAAGGTGGATAGAGAGGGGAAGGGCATTCCCGAGGTGTGGGGCAGTCAGTGAGAGAGGTTTAAGGTGGGAGAGGACTTTAGACACAAAAGGGGAAGAGGAAAAGACATCCCTGTCACAGTTGATTTAATTTTTAAGTAAATGTATTCCAGCCTGTCTTTAATTTGTGTTGGAGAAGATGTGGTCATATACCTGTCTGTAAGATGTATAGACAGACTCGCTCATTCACGCATCTGAATGTACTCATTGTAACAGAAAGGAGTTATGCATCAGATACTCTGATTGGTGCAACACTGGTGCAGAAACAAACACATTGATCAAAGACAATAAAATACTGTGATGGGATTTTTTGACACATCTGGTAACGTGGTAAAAACTGAATATGTGTGGAACTTGTAAGTGCACTAGAACCACCTAACGCCTCACAGGTAAAGTCAGTGTGCAGTAAATGCTATACAAGATTACATTAATCCATGTACATTTGAAGGCTCGGCTTGCCATCAAAAGATACTCTTGAGTTGAAGAGATGAAAATAATCTTAGTCTTTGAGCTGTTAAGAGGCCCTTAATAAAATGCCGCAGAGCTAGCGTGAAAGAAAATGGATCCAGAATCCTTTCATCTACTATATTTAGATTTTCTTTTAATCAATGGAGTTCAGCATGGACTCATAACAAAAGAAGAGGTTCAGCCCGGCTCAGGACGAGACGGCAAACTTTTAATGCAAAAACACTTAGTCCTCACATCAAGCTATCATTGGTGATTTATCTTATGCAGCATTGGGGAACAGATAAAAGAGAGGAAACAGTGTGCTTCAGTATAGATACTGCTCTTATAAATTCACACTTAACGGGCGCCCATACAGACTGAATCTGTAGTATGATTTGTAACGGGAATTGATTATTTATCCCAGTTTATTACAATTGTTGACACCAGCTTCTGATCATATTTCATGAAGTTGTTTAGTCGCAGCAATTACAAAAAAATTATCTTCAGTCACTGCGCTGTTGGCCGCCTGATTGTGTACAGCGTATATATTAATAGCTAATTCTTCATGCAATCCATGGATCTGTATGGAATAAACCCTATAGATCAGGGCTCTTAAACAATTTTTTTCAAAGGGACTGGATACAGAAACAATAGGAGTAGAAGGGTCATTGTAATGTGATTTTGATCATACTTTTTGCAGGTATTTATAACACCTGTACCATACATATGTATATAACTGTAGCTTACAAGTGAATTTCATAGTAGAAATTTGCTCTATGTAAGGGCCCCTCCAAGGCAATTCGTGGGCCCCATTTGGGTCGCCAGCTGCAGATCCCTGTTGTAGACATCGAAGAAAAAATCTTGTAATTCAGTGTAATGTAACACACATCACTGCGAAATGAAAGAACTAGATTGGTCATCACTCGAGTCTAGGCGCAAAGTTCACCTTTCCAGTCTTGCCTTTAAATTCTTTATGGGCAAGCTACCCAGCTATCTGAACAAGCTCCTCACCCCTACCACATGCAGCACTTATCATCGGAGATCAGACTCCAAAAGACTGTTCATGGTCCCAAGGCTCAACAAAGTATCCGGACGTTCCTCCTTCTCTTACCGTGCACCCCAAAACTGGAACAACCTACCGGAGACTCTCACATCCACCACCAGCTTAAGTTCTTTCAAATCTAAGGCTGTCTCACATTTTAATCTGGTCTGTAACTGTTTAATACGCCCATAGTATATATTTTCTTTAACTGTGCATGCAATATCTTGTATATAATGTATACCCTGTTCATTTATGTAACTGTATTTGTAACCATGTATTATTTGTCTTAACTCTGTGCCCAGGACATACTTGAAAACGAGAGGTAACTCTCAATGTTTTACTTCCTGTTAAATATTTTATAAACAAATAAATAAAATAAATGCCAATTATGAGTTGTACAATGGGTTTTGTTCAATTGTTCAGTCAGCGAATTAAATAGGGATCCATATTTTTCTTCATTTACACAGAGAACAAATAAGAGTCAATGTAAAAGGCGGTATTGTCTGGTTCACATGACATCATAAATCACTCAGACTTTCCCGCTATACTTTATAGAGCTGTCACCTGGACCATCCATTGGAATTACCCTCTTCTAATCCACAGCCGCTTCTTTTTTTTTTTTTTTGTAACTTAATTTTATTAGTTTATAATAGTATACAGTACAATACATTACAAGATACATTATGTCATGGTGGTTCTCATTGTATCCGGAGGTATAACGCTACTAATATCAGTGGAATAGAACTTCAACCTGTGGTCAGACTGGTGGGCCTAAAGGGGTATCGAGACATGGCTCGCATTCCGGAGTCCATGTTACGGTGTCAGACCCCCCTCCTAATCGGGGGGGATCAGGTGCACAAGCTCAGTCACCGAATCATTAACCGCCCGGCCGACTAACCGGCTGACACACGACTCATCCAGACGACGTATACATAGACAGGTAGACAACTACATGGGTAGACAAACAAACGTGAAGACCGACAAACAATCAACCACACGGACGGACAAACCGGTAGACAAACATTGATCCAAGAGGAAGAGAGGGGGGGGGGGGAGGAGGGGGTTGGAAGTTGGGGGGCAGGGATGGGTGTTAGTGATCGTAAGTGTGTCTCAGAGTTGTTACGCTGCCTCTCTAGGTATGTTAGCCGCTTCTTACATTCTATGTATATCACTCACAGAAACTCCTTTCCTTTACTTAAATAAAAAGATAGTTCAACACAGGTTAAATATAGTAATGTGTGAGAAATAAATAGTCGTGCTTTGTCACACAATATCACATTAGTACCAAATATCAGCCCATCAATTGTCACTAAGAAGGAATGAATTGCAACAGAGAATAAATTGTGTTTAAGCACTTGGGATGTTGAAGATATTGATACAGGCTGGGATCACTTGTTTGGATATATGTATGGGTTTTGGATTTTTTAAAGTCAGCAATAATAAGGTATGAGACTATAAGCACCAACACCTGCACAAATCTATTCCACCACACTTAGATGTGACCCTCTAAAGGCCAGGCAAAGAGGGGTTCAAATATTTAGTTTGATATAAAAATCACAGCAAAGTGCAGTTCCATTTCAATAAATGTTGCAGTTTGGTGCAGCCCTGTTATTCAGATTTTTTATTGTGTTCTCAAACTGTACAGTTACTTTTTTTCATGTATTATTTCTAACACATGTCATTGGGCTTCATTAGAAAGTAATTAGCATTGTGGCTGTTTACTAGTGATAAAAGATATTCTCAACACTTTTGCTTTTAACGAAAGTTAAAAAAAAACATTAATGTACCCCAACTTGTCTCCCTCAACGTCTTTATCTCTCTGCTTTATGCTGGTAAGTATAGTTCATCTCTTGCTGACCCATAGATCTTTATTGTTTGATCATTTAGCCATTTGGTCCATAGATCAATGTGTCTTTTTATCCCCACATCAGTAAATCGTCCAGTCATGTCTGTTGTTTTTGTTTTGTGCCTTCGAGGTTAATCCCTTCATGGGTCCCAGCTTTACAGTGTGCACTGGCGTCAGAGAGAGGCCCGACACGGGACAGTGAGGGAGAGAGGCAGGCCCCCGGCAGCAGCAAGGGAGATACGGGGCCCGGCGGCAACCAGAGGCTCGGCAGACGGACGCAAAAGTTGGGCCTGACCTCAGGGATGGGATATTCTTTCTTGACCTGTTTGCTGGTATTTTGGACAGTAATTTGAAATCTTGGTTTAGAAGTGATATATGTCAGTATGAGGCAGGGTCTTCACAACCCCTTCCCTTGTTATCATGTCCACAACCAGGGAGCCTGTTGACATTGGGGGGGGGGGGGACAGCCGGAACTCCAGTCCCAGGCCTGGGGAGTCAAGGGACCCAGGCACCCTGTCGACAACCCTAACATGTAGTGCCAGATCCCCAGGGGTGCCTGTTAGAGCAGAGGGGGCCTGCAGGAGGCTGTCTTAGGAGGTTCCTATCAAAGGAAACATGCTTGAGGGCGGTAAAAGGGAGGCCCCTCTGACAGACACCTCTGTAGGCCCCTTCAATCATCCAAGGCAGCAGGTAGGAACACTCGAGTCACCCCCCCCTCTTTTGGACTACCTTCCCCGCAGGCCACTACCTATACCTCCGGGCCCATAATTTATTCCCCCCCCCCCCTACATCCATAACTACCACTCCCGGGCTCATTAATGCCGCCCCTTGTCCATAACTGCCCCCTCCCTTCCAGGTCCATAATAACCCTTCCCATAGGTCCATAACTACTTCCACAGGCCCTTATCTCCTCTCCCTCCCAGGTCCATATCTCCTCCCCCCAGGCCCATGTTTTCTTCTCCCCTCCTCTCCCCCCATATCGCCTTCTCCACCCCCAAAATCGTTATTCTACTGACAAAAAAGAAACATAAACACATCTATAATGGAGGATACAAATACAGAAAGTTCATTCTCAGAATCCTATTTTCTTGCGAAAAGGACTTTAAAAAATAGAAATGATGTGTCTATATATTTTCTTTTCTAGCAGTATTACAGCGTTTTTTTAAACTATGTTAAATTCAACATATAAGTAATAATAGTTTTATCCTGAACAGAACAGACAGTGTATGCAGGGCTGTACATATATATTTTTTGCCCCCAAGAGCTTACAATTTATTTTTTTTGGTGCCCGAGGCAACGGGAGATAAAGTGACTTGGCCAAGGTCACACAGAGGTGACACCAGGCTCCCCTGCTTCAAACTCCGAGTCTGAGCCTTCACTCACCGAGCCGCTCCGTCAACCTGTAGCTTTTGAGTCAATGGTTGTCCGTGAGTACTAAAACATTGTGTGTAAAGGTCTCACCCCCCCTCAGATATTCATGTTTGAAGTGGTGTTACTAAAATACAATTAGCACATTAATTTTGAAGTCTGCAGGTTTATGTGTCTCTTCATCGCTCTAATAAAATAAGAGATAATCTCCATTGTCTACAAGCTACACCACATCAAATTAATAATGGAAAACATCACATCAATGTACTCCTTGTGCTCATTAGCCTGTGGCACCTTCCGACTCATCAATAGATGTTCAACAATGTTGCAACACGTTTAAATCTTAGTAAAGTAGTGTTATGTAGTATTGGTATTGACTTTCTTTTCTAATTATCACCCAAAGGTGACAGATGATACACCACTAATGACCACACTCTCTAAATGCTATATCAGTTTCCTGATCACAGTCTGTTACATGTTTACATTGCCTTATTGTTGAAATACCGCATTTTACTTAAAAATCACTGGAACGAGATTCCAGAATAACAGGCACAAAAACAAAGAGGTTCCCTGCCAATAAATATAAGCACTGCTGAACCTTTCTATCAAGGAACACAAATGGCCACTTTGCAATAGATCGTAATTGAGCTGAAGTTGAAGTCGTTGTGGACTTCAGTTGAGGAAACATGTTCCAAATGCTTCTCGGCACCAATTTATCTTCAATACACGGGAATAATACATAGCGCGTATGTATGTTTTTACTTATAGTATATGTAAAACAAGTATATAATCGCTGCACTTCTCCATGTAAGGAGCATGCAGCGGGCGAAGAGATTGGCCATACAAATGTGAAAAACAGAAAGTTAATCCCTGCGCTTCTCCCTTTGGGATAGCAATAAATGGGGATATCTACATATACATATACATATACATATATATATATATATATTAGTGTGAAAATCTATAAGATGAAGGAGGCTTTTGGTTTACATCTTTTAATGCCAAGCCTGCTAACCACGTCAAGGTAAGTCTTTATAGCAGGTCCTTATGCTAAATGCATTCTAATGTTATGTGAAAGGGTTTATATGCATGGATATATATATATATATATCTTACTATATATTTCTGAAAGTGTCCTATGTGTCCGTGTCTGTATGTGTCTCCCTGTGTCCCTCCCCGTGTCCCTAGCGGCAATCTCATTGGACCTTGGGCCAGGCCAATGAGATTGCTCCCTTGGCCCGCCCGCCCCCGCACACCTCTCATTGGCCTGAGGCGGAGTGAAGGACACACACACACACACACACACACACACACACACAAACACACACACACACACACACACACACACACACACACACACACACACACACACTCCAGGGGGGTGTTACATACATTAGCGGGGCTCACAGTGTTAGCAGTACATCTCCCGCTCTCTTACCTGCCAGTCCCGGAGGCTCCGCCTCTTCCTCCGCCTCTCCCTGTTTCCCGCGCTTTCACCCCCCCCCCGGCGCCGCTACAGTCAGCGGGGGAGCGGAGCGAGCGCCCGGGACACAGCGGGGGAGCAGCCACAACACGCTGTCTCCCGCCTCAGATCCACGTGGGAGCTGCCGGACGGGTGAGGGAGCTGCCGGACGGGTGAGTGAGCGGCCTTCACCTCCCCTCACCCACCTTCACCTCCCCTCACTCACTTCCCCTCCACCTCCCCCCCCCCCCCCCCCGGCGCCGCTACAGTCAGCGGGGGAGCGGAGCGAGCGAGCGGGTGCCCGGGACACAGCGGGGGAGCGGCCACAACATGCTGCCTCCCGCCTCAGATCCACGTGGGAGCTGCCGGACGGGTGAGTGAGCGGCCGGACGGGTGAGTGAGCGGCCGGACGGGTGAGTGAGCGGCCTTCACCTCCCCTCACCCCCCTTCACCTCCCCTCACCCTCCTTCACCTCCCCTCACCCCCCTTCACCTCCCCTTACTCCACTTCCCCTCCCTTCCACATCCCCTCCACCTCCCCTCCACCTCCCCCACTCTCCACCTCCCCCCCTTCACTTCCCCTCCACCCCCCCTTCACCTCCCCTCCACCCCCCCTTCACTTCCCCTCTGCCCCCCTTTCACTTCCCCTCATCATCCCCCACCACCCCCCCTCACCACCCATCCTCCTCACCTCCCCTCCGACCTCCCCTCCGCCCCCCCTTCACCTCCCCTCCGCCCCCCCTTCACCTCCCCTCACCACCCCCCACCACCACCCCCCACCACCCCCTCTCACCACCCCTCCGACCTCACCTCCCCTCCTTCAACGCCTTTCGTCCGCCCTCCCGCCTCTGCCTTTCGCCCACCCGCACTTCTGCCTTTCACCCGCCCACCGCTCACACCCCTGCGCCACACAGCCGCCACACGCACTCAACAGACACCCGCCACACTTGACACACACCCGCCGCCTCTCACCCACCCCACACAATCGACAAACACATGCCGCATCCTGCCCCTACGCAACAATATCACTGACCAGCTGTCACCCGCACTCGCCACACACCCGCCGCCTCACACCCTAGCAGGACCCCGACCCACAGCCAGCACTCACTACCCACGCACCACCCGTACTGAACACCCACCCGCCGCCTCACACACGCTCACACCCTAGCAGGACACACGCCTCACATTTTCACATCACTTATGTCACCAAAATATACATTGTACTGTGGTGTGTTTACAATAAACCATTTTTATACAACATCGTATTACATTTTCTTCCATCTTTCTTTTCAACATTATTATCCAACCTTTACAACAAATAGTCACCTATTGTTCCACGATTTATAAATAATACTACCTATTACGGATTTACATCCCGGGCAACGCCGGGTCTCTCAGCTAGTATATAAATATATCCCCATTTATTGCTATCCCAAAGGGAGAAGCGCAGGGATTCACTTTCTGTTTTACTTTTAATATGTAGATCAGAACTTTACAAAATATGCATTAGATTACAAGGCAGTGTTAAACAATAAATGCATCAAACATAACATCATACCATTATAACTATAATAATTATAGACACAGGAATCCCTGCCTCACAATCTAAGGGTGTTCTATATGGTTCTATATGGTCTGATGTGGCCTTTCCGGATGGTTTCATCAAAAAATCCCCATAGACTTAAATAGGGATTTTTGGGTTGAAACGGCCTAAACGGGTGCTTTTGCAGCTATAAAATTACCCTCTAAATCGTATGATGGGAGTCTTATAGAGATAGTAAGGGGATACAACGATGCTCGTTTCCGATAGGAAGCGGACCCGCAGAGCTAAGGTAGGGGTATATGATCACCGACCGAAGCCGGGGGACAGAGTTCTGTTAGAGGAATCATAGTCGGGATGCAGGCAGAGGTCGAGGCAGATGGCAGGCAAGAATGGTCGGGTCTGATTATGGAGTTGGCAACGGAATCCAGAGGCAACAGGATAGGTAGCATCTGGAATGCAGACACACAGGAACCTGGAACAAGACTCAGGTCACCGGAACAGGGCATAGAACTAATATACAGGAACAGAATACCATGCTCCGGCAGGGACTGGGAGTAACTGACTGCTATTTAAAGCCCTGTAACAGGTGCAGCTAATTACCAACTCCAGAACGACGTTTGCCAGGAACCGAGATGGCTGCAACTGCGACGTAATGGTAAGTTTCAGCAAAACCCTGGAGTGGAACACCTTAGAGTAAGTGTAGCAGATGGCAATGCCTGACCAGGAGTACTGGCAAGTGTGCCTGTGCATGGTGGGACAAGGTCGTAAGTCCAGACGCATGCGTTTTTAAGTTTGGACTTGAAAATTGACTTTTATTTAGGGGAGGGGAATTCCACAGGTTGCAGGAAGAAAAATACTTGGTCGAGAGAGAACAGTAAAAGATGAAAGGGGGGAAAGGAGATGGTCATGAGCAGAGTAGAGGAGATGAGCAAGGGTGTAGCAAGAAATAAAAACTCTAGAGTTCTAGGCCCCTATTCAGTATTTTGAGAAGTAAGGTAATGTCAAGTTATTAATTAAAAAACTTCCATTCAAGGCAATGGAAGTGAATACGTTATTTACGGTTCTTTACCCCACTGCTCACCATATTAAATAGAGGCTGTAAAGAGGGACAGAGGAGTGTAGAGCATTAAATGGCATGCCAGAAGAAGGATTTAAGATGGAGATGAGCAGACACTCATGTGGAAGAAAATGTGTGGTTAAAATAATTGTAGCTGCAGCATTTTGGATAGACTGCAAGAGAGAATGTTGTGTTGCAGGCACCCCTGTTATTAGTGGATGGGATTAGTCAAGAATGGAGAGAATAAGGGCATAGATTAGAGCAGAGGTGGGCAACGTTTTTCCCCTGGCCCCCATGCTTGCTCGCCTCCCCTGCTCGCGCCTCCCCACTGCTTGGCTCCAGTGTCAAATGATGCCGCAGGGTCGTGTGACATCACGTTGTCATGGCAACGTGACGTCACATGACCCCCACAGCATCATTTAAGGCTGGGTTACCATGGCGACTTGTTGCCGAACACAAGATAGGAGAACGTTGCAGAGGCCTTGCGTGGTCCCCCGGCACTTCATTTAAATGCCTTGGGGGATAGCGCAGTACCTCTGCAACCACCGTGCCCCCCCCCCCCCCTGGAAAATCTCGTACCCCATGGATTAGAGCAATGGTTCGCAAACATCTCTTTGGGCGCCACCATTCATGTCAGGTTTTAGGAATAACTAGACATGCGAAATTGTCCATGATTTGTAGCAGGGTGTTTTTCTGTGTTAAAAAAGGAGGCACAATGTTGTCCTTTAAAAAAAATAATATATATATATATGGAAATTAAGTGAAAATAGCCATTTTTGCAACATTGTTAATTTGTGTAAATAAAATTGGTCACTTGTCCAATGTAACTTGCAAGTCCAGGTCACATGACCCTACACGTTTGTGGGGGTGAACGTTGCCGGTTAAAAAAAAAAAAATATTCAGAAAATTACACATTTCACAGAGTTTACGAATTTGTGCAAACAGTTCACGCATCTCTAGGAATAACTAATGCATTTTGCGCCTAACTTGCATTTGAATAGAATGTTGAGGGTTTCTCTAGTCCAGGGTCCAAAGGACATGTTTGAGAGCCACTTAACTAATGTTTTATTTATAAAATGTTTTACCAGGAAGTAATACATTGAGAGTTACCTCTCATTTTCAAGTATGTCCTGGGCATAGTGTTAAGACAAATAATACATGGTTACAAATACAGTTACATAAGTGAACAGGGTATACATTATATACAAGACATTGCATGCACAGTTTTTAGGGGGTTATTCTATGTCATCCCCAGTGGACGATTGACTTCAATCGGCTGCTTTGGACCATGTAGGATAAACCACTTAGAGGGTCGAGTGACAAAGGGAAGGACGGATTTTAGCAATATTACGAAGGAAGAAGCAACAGGTTTTAGCCTGAATGAAGAAAGAGAGGGAGATGTGACATGTGTCATCTACTGTACCTAAGCTGGAAGCTTCAGTAACTGGATAGATGGTGATGCTGTTTATTGTGATTTCAAAGTCTCCTGCTGACAAAATAACTACACCAGATTTATCAAAGAGAAAAATACCACTGCTTGGGAATTTAATAAACTTACAGCTTTGTTTCCCACCAGGCCATCAGCTGGAAGACTTTGATTTAATAATAATAATAATAATAATAGTAATAATAATAATAAGAGTTACATATTTTGTTGTTGGTAGAATAACCGCTAAGTATACTAATCACATATATAAATTATGAATTTACTAAATCACAAAACATATATAAACAAAGAGTGGATGCTTTGTCAAACAAACTCATTTTATTGATATGTTTTTTAAAGGAGCAATCCAAGCAATATACTACATGTTTGTTTATTTTTAAAATAAATCAGTTCTGTAATATTAGATAACTTACTACGTTTTTGATTTTAAAATTCAACTCAATGCCATTTTTTACGAGTTTTAATATACTGAGCATCCTTTGATTTCTATAGAAGGTTTTAGCCACCTCCCCAGCATTGCAAGATCTTTGTAACACTTTCCTGTTTGTGATAATTTGTTGCCAATATTCCCAGCAGTTTGAGCTTAGTAATATAAGAATACATTGTAGCTGCTGAGTTACACTGACTGTAAGATTGATTTAAAAATGAAAGGCTGCCATTTAATGAACCCTTTGACGCAGGATTTTGCTGATCGATCACAGGAGAACTAATCGATTGGCAGCTTAGGTAATTAGTTTTCAATAGAAGGTAATCAAAGGCTGCGTATATTCAAACAATATATATTATATATATACAGTATATATTTAAGCCACACTAACCAAGAACTTAAAATGGATCAGTGTTTTTGCATGGACTGGCCATACACTTTATGAAACACGCAGCGGCTCAGATTTGAAATGTCAAACGGCAGAGCTCTTTGAAGATTAAATCTCTGCTTTGTTCAAAAGGGGATGAAAATCCTCCAACTCCGAGATCTTCACCCGTAAACTTTACAGCCAGCAAAACATATCTGTGAAAAACACACTCGGTGCTTTTCTACAGCAGCTGCCCTCGATAAAATGCGAGTCATTCAAAAAAGGGCATCATTCCCAATGAATCCTGCAAAGTGTCACACAGAGTATTGATCGATCAGCCTTGCCGTCAGCGTGGCCGGGGCAGGCAGAGAGCTATCCCTGTGATCCTCTTTTCAGAGCTCTGAGACACCTTCACTCCCAGGCCAATGGCGTCAGGGAGAGGCACGTCGGTTCAGAACAGGAGACAAACACCAAAAGCAAGACACATAAAGGAAATAGAGTCAGACGTATTCTTTGCTCTGCTTAAATAACCCAAACAAAGTCTGTTGGATTTATTGCTGCTATAAAACAAATAAACTGGTTACGGGGTGATCTTAAAGTGCAGTAAAAAATATGTGTGTAATAGTCACAGCACCATCACGTTCCAGCGTTGTTCCAGGCTTTTAGTTTTAATGTCATATGCAATATAGTTTTTTAGTTGATGGTGTTTACATATAGAATATGTTCATATATTCAGGTCAATAATGTGAGCCATGTGGAAAGTAGCATTATTTGTACAATCCCAGTTTTGCATTGGGGGTGGCTATCCAGCCTTCTCCTCTCCTTGAGTGGGCCTAGGTATCTTCCCTGGCATTAATGGGGTTAAAAACCACTTGATGTACATATTGTAATGTATTCTGATAAATATGTGTGCTTTATTTATGTTTGTAGAATGCTGTAGAATCCTATTAGTTCAAATAGGAATGTACGTAATTCCTAGAGATGAGGGGTTGTTAGGTGTGTTGAGGTAGGGAGGGGGTAGGTGCCCTGGGGATAGTAGTTAGGCCCCTCAGGGACATGGGGTTACCCCATTATGTGCCTCACTAATCTCTTTAAAATGCAGGGTTGGTAGTTCGTCTAGTGGTATTAACCCCCTGAGAAGCAGTTAGTGGCTCCATAGTCATGGATTGCTCATGGGTTGGGTTTACAGAATATGTTGATAAAGACAATTGGAGCTAAACAACAATAACACCAATTTTTCAATTTATGTACCTTTGGTTAATCTAGACCTAAGAGTAATTACATGTACACTCACCCTAAACTCACAATAATTTGTATAACATTTTAAGAAACTGTTAAAACTGCGGTCAAACAATTGAAGTGGCTCTCAGTATGGGCAACACCGCAAAAGCGAGTATTTACCCTAACCCACTTCTTTTTTTGTGAAATCAAATCTGATTAATTTAAATGCTTTCAGATCCTCTGCCAGACCATTAAAGTGCTGTGTAATCTCAATAAAAATCTCTTTTTTAATATCATTAATATCATAGAATCAGGCAGGCATGTAAGGAGTGGCTCAGTGAGTAAGGACAATAACACTTAGTTTAAAAGGAAACCTGGATCAATTCCAGTGTCTGCTCCTTGTGACCTTGGGCAAGTTACTTTATCTCCCTGTGCCTCAGGCACCAAAACATAGATTGTCAGCTTCACGGGGCAGGCACTGTCTGTAAAAATTCATATGTGTTGCCTACTGCGCACTATACTGTAATTATGAAGCGCTTTGCATCCCATTAGGGAAACCACTATATGAAATAGAGTTTTTATATGAAATTAAGTTGTTATTATTAGCCTTTTCTTGTGCCCATTTTTTTGTTTTGTTTTAATAAATGCAGACGTTCCTTAAATTTACAGCAATGTCATTATCTGAGCTGACGATCGATCCGGTCTCTCGTGATCCTTCTTCCCACGGCACACAATATGGCCGCCTATTTCAAAAGATGCAGTTGTGGGGCTTCCTAAATGGTTGCTATAGCAACCCAATGAAGCGTAGTGCATTGAAAATAGTTAAAAAGGACATATTGTAAAGAGTGAATTACAAAAAATGCAGCCAGTACACTATTATCTAGCACTACAAAACTGATTCATTAATAAAACGCATGTAGGATTTTGAATGGAATGCTGCTTTAATGTAAATAAGTAGTAAGGCAAAAGTGTGCCAAATGTTAATCAGAATTGTTACATATAGTTACATAGTAGATGAGGTTGAAAAAAGACATCCATCCATCAAATTCAACCTATAAATGTAAATGTGTTTTTTTTCTAGAGATAGATGAATGTGTCAAAAATCGATAAACGTTCTCAAATATTTCGTATACTTTTTTCATTAAATTCCTAACTCCAACGAATTGGTAAATATTTGAAAATGCGAAAAATTTAAATGCGTCAACATTTCTTTTCCCCCTCTTATCTTCCACGTGGTACTCTTTTCCCCCCCACAATGCAATGCCCTGACACTTTAGAAATAAATTAGAGTAACAGTAGTACCAGTAGTAACAGGTGCCCAGGAGATCCTGTGAATTGTTATATTGTTGGTTGCACTCTCATCGACTGTATATACAATCTCTATGTCATGGTTAATCATGCACTTGTACACTAGCAGTGGGCAAGACTGAAGCAATGTAAACTGACGCTCTCCAAACAATATACATTTGTTAGAAAATCACTTCTCTGTCAAGCCGACCTCCACAGCAGATTTAATTTCCTAGACCTCTTCCAAGCCATTGTGACCTAATAAAGTTGGACCTTCCACTGTCCCCGTAGGTCAGTATTTTGACACGCGCACGCTGTCAGTAAAAGTGGAAGAGTTAGTTGATCCATCACACCCTGCATGACTGCACCAAGGACATTTCAAGGTTCTACTTTATTGGGCAGAAATAGTTTCAATTAGTGCTGGAATGAATGCAGACACTGGCTTACTGTTTTAGTGCTTTTTCCATAAGTGCATATGCACTGTACTTCAGAGATGATCAGTTTGCTTCAAACTGGTATCTTTACCCAGGTATAAGCTGAAGGCAGCTAATAAGATGCACCAGTAAAGCACAAGAAGCCGTTTGGAAGACAGCAGAATGCTGTGACAGTGTTGAGAGATAAGATCAAACTGCTTAAAGCAGGAATACTACCTCCCCCCCCCCTCGTTTTTCTAAAATATGTAAAGGATGTGACAATGTATAATTCTACATTGTTTAACTCTTTGACAAAGTGCAGTAATGCGCGAAACGCGTTAGAGTTCTATACTATTTTGCTGTCATGCTCATTTTGTTACTGCAATAAACCTGTTTTTAACCAACAAAGCTATTTAGCCCTTTTGTTCCATCACTGAGCTGTGCACCTTCCAAGTCCCCACCGTTCAGCTGAATTTTCTTGCACATTCTTACCTAAGTTTGGTGTTCCTGTTTCAAACCTGCCAAAATTCTGAATGTGTGCCTATCGAAATGGTTGCCTTCTAACTTTGTGCTGCAGTCTGTGAAATGCTGTAGCTGATATGTAACATTATATTACAAAGTGTAACACATTGTTGTTACAGCTTTCTTGTTGTTTGGAACACAGCAACAGATCGTTTTGTGATACTTTGTTGCCAAAGGGCAGAGCTCAAAAAGGTGTGTGTCAGAGCCTGTTTAAAAGAGGAAGCAGGTATGACTTTTTAAATAGTTTTGCTGTAGCAACCAAAGGATGATCAGTACATTAAAAAAAAACATTAAAAATGGAATTAGGTGTTAAAAAAAATGCGGACAGTATTATCTAATACTAATACGGAACTGGTTTAGTTAAAAGGATTTTTCATGTTTTGCTGCTTTAAAATCCTGTTCTACAGCAATGAGCATCTTTGAAGAATAAAGCTACAAGAGAAAGCTACATAGTAACATTGTCAGTGTATATTTCTAATATTGGCAGTGAATTTTGCTTAGTAAAATGACAGCCGTTTCCCGAGAAGTGTTTGGTACATTTCCATTGCTTTACCACAATGTGCCTCAGAAAAATAATTGTATGCTCAGTGTGGGATTTAAAAAAAAAATGCCGCCGTTAGGCACTTACCTGCTGCCGCTCTCCTCCTCCAGCGCCGCACCATTCTGTTCCGTTGCCATGGCAATGCAATGCCACGTTGTCGGCCGAGCATGCGTGTCTAGAGCGTACCAGCCGCTCATGCGCATGCGCCATCGCCACTTATCAGCCACACATGCGAGATCGGTGACCTTGCCGGCCACGCGTGCGCATGCGCTAACGCCGCTGGAAGCAAGCACCGGTCACGCATGCGCAGGTGGCAGGCGCCCCCCAAATTCTGGCGCCCTAAGCCCGGGTCTAATGGTAAATCCGTCACTGTGTACTGTGCTGAATGGAAAAGGATAAAAAAAAACTCAAAGTGGGAACTATTTAAATGAGATCCTTTTTGGAGGGGAAAGGTTTGGTGAAATCACACTCACATGAAGGGGTTTACCTCTCATAGTCTCCCGGCTGCACAAACAGGGCAAAAACCACCCCCAGATTTCTCAAACAGCATTCCCATTCAAGGAAAATGTTGTTCGTTGATAAATCTGGTGCATATTTTTGTCCCAGTTTTGCAGCCGACAGACATTGGTGAATTACCACCCCCCCTCTCCTCCCCTCCCAAGTCTTGTTTCTTGTATATAATCCAAGAATTTCAGTTAACATGATCAGATGTTTGCACTTGGAAAATATCTACTTTTTGTCTCAATATACCTAATAGACAGATGGTACAGTAAGCTAGTCATGATGTCACAGCTGTTAATTATGGCTGTTATTGGACACCCTATCAATTCGCTATGTATCCTGGGACTTGCTTAGCTGATGCTTTTCATAGCACTTCACCTGCGGTAAAATCACTTTGAGCCTTAGCATTGAGTAAATCCCAGAAGTGACATGCTCAGTGTAAGGGATAGAGGGGTGTAGACAATGGCCATCTTATTCAAGGGGGGGTAAAAAGTGTTGTAACTTCACATAAAAGCTGTCAGCCTCTCCGGTCCCTGGAGTGTGTTCTTGCATAGCATCAGTGACATGAGAGATGAAAGGGTAAAAATGTTAGTACAAATTCAGGGTTGTATTTCTAACATCTTTAACGTAGTCAGATAATTTGTGTGCTATTATCTTTGTGTTCAGTAAAGTTTTGCAGCTGCACATGTAACACCAACACACAGCTGGGTCACAGCATATTCCGGACTCAAAAAATGGCAGTATACAGAGACCTATAACAGGATTGCTTGGTAAAGTAAGCCATGTCTTTATTGTTTCGAGCAGGGCTGGCCAACGCCAGTCCTCAAGGGCCACCAACAAGGTTAGCTTTTTATGATATCCCTGCTTCAGCACATGTGGCGCAATCATTATAACGGAGACACTGACTGAGCTACCTGTGCTGAAGCAGGGATATCCGGAAAACCTGGACCTGTTGGTGGCCCTTGAGGACTGGAGTTGACCACCCCTGGTTTAGAGCAATGGACTTGAGAATACAAAGTCGCAGGTTCAATATCTGCCCCCTCTCCTCCTCCCCCCCAGGTTCCAGTTAAACACATTATCTCCACTAGCAGAAATAACAATGAATAACATCCTTCATGTTTTCTTGCAGTGAAGCTCTTCATGTTAGACCCCCATCTTAATTTGTCCACTGTTTTGTAATCTTTTTTACAGTCAGTGATTTCCACCATTGTGCAAACGTTACATACAGTACATAAAAGTAATATGGTTCTGTATGCATTCTCTTTTCTTCACTGTCTCTCTGAACCTATAAATGAAGTCAAACTGTCAACAGGTAGCTTTCTTTGATCTCCGATGAATGAGGAATGCGTTGGCATCCATTTTAGTTAATGGCTTACCACCAAGCAACAACGCTTTGAAAGAGCTGTAATGAACGTACAGTGACAGGGCAGCGAATGGCTGGAACTGTAGGGGGCCATCTGATATTGTAAGATTTGCTATGTTGGAGTGTTGGTTGGTATCAGACGTTAGTGGTGGGCACGCTTGCTCTTCAGACCTCACTCACCCCTGGTCGCTCACATGCGGATCCCACCACACTCGCCCCCTTCTTACACACTCCATATTAACCCCTTCTCACATACCTACCTTCACACACCACACTTCCCCTCAAACACACACCATTCACCATTCACCACCCCTTCACTTAATCAAATACCACCTCTACCCGCTACACACACAGAGCCTCACTTCCCTCCCCCTCCACTAGCATAGCCCTCATCCCTCCAGACTGTGCTGGATGTGTCTGCTGAACAGCTGTTGTCCCCAGGTGCCGCCACCCTTGGCAGAGAGTCATGGCACACCAGGGTACCACAGCACCCTGGTTAAGAAACACGGCTTTAACATATCTCACAGTAATTCAACTTTCAGGTTCCTACAGGCTGAGGTGGGATTGCTGTTCAAACACAATTGTGCAAGCTAAAAAGTGACACTCAATGCTCATTTGTATGCCCCTTACCAAAATCGAATTATCTTCTGTTTAGACACTAATATGATGGTTTAGAGCAGTGTTTTTCAACAGAGGTTCCTTGGGTTCCCCTGTCATCCCTATACAGTTCCCTGCAATATTGAGGTCATTTGAGAATTGTACCACATTCAGAAGAATGTATAATGTATCTGATATCAGAGTCGCTATTAGAGAGGGTTGGGGTTCCTTACAATGTATCTGATTTCAGACACACTATTAGAGAGGGTTGGGGTTCCTTACAATGTATCTGATCTCAGACACACTGTTAGAGAAGGTTGGGGTTCCTTACAATACACCTGATCTGAGACGCACTGCTAGAGAAAGTTGGGGTTCCTGAAAATGTATCTGATCTCAGACATGCTATTAGAGACAGTTGAGGTTCCTTACAATGCATCTGATCTGAGACGCACTGTTAGAGAAGGTTGGGGTTCCTAACAATACACCTGATCTGAGATGCACTGCTAGAGAAAGTTGGGGTTCCTGAAAATGTTTCTGATCTCAGACATGGTATTAGAGAGGGTTGGGGTTCCTTACAATGCATCCGATCACAACCCCGCTATTAGAGAGGGTTGGGGTTCCTTATGTAGCCCTCTTTCCCCTTGACTAACAAGACTACCAGTACTGCCGTTACCTGTTGGCTCACAGGAAGCCTAAGCCTCTACCTCTGGGAGCCTGGGGTGGTATAATTATTGCCTGGGTGCAGCGCCTCCACCTGCGAGGGATCCCAGTGTAGTGGGAGGAACCCCTCACAGGAACCAATTGTAATAGTAAACACACACAGTATATAATAACAACCTTTGCTGGCAGCACATATAACATAACACTACCACACAGTATAGTGAACACCCCATCTCAGTACCACCAATGAGTGTCCCCAAAGTACATTAGGTGCTAGGCACCAATAGCCTAATGTCCTTTTCTCAAACGTCTGGGCCCACCCAGAAGTGTATGGAGTAGCACTACCCCGTGAACTGTTGGTGCACTTTGTTGAGGTACATTCCGAGTACTCCGGACAATATAGCGATGAAGATACGCTGATCCAGTGTCGTCATAGTCGGTGATGGTGTCCGCCTCTGCATTGGGTGGTCTCCGGTAGGAGGGTCCCACCTTTAGAGTCTCTGAAACCATCATGGTGGTCTGATCCCAGACCGCAGGCCGCAATCACTGCGTGGCGTCTCACTGGTGTATATAATGTATACCTTGTTCATTTATGTAACTGTATTTGTAACCATGTATTATTTTGTTTTACTCTGTGCCCAGGACATACTTGAAAACGAGAGGTAACTCTCAATGTATTACTTCCTGGTAAAATATTTTATAAATAAATAAATAACCTGACTATATGCAGTTACTGGGGAAAGTCCCTAGCTATGTAGCAGCCACAATCTATTGATGAGTCGGGGCCTAGCTGGGGCCTAAAGGGGTTCTCTGGCCTAGTCTGAGTGCCACTGACACTCAGAACCTACCTTCCCCTTCTGCATCCCTGCTCCGACTGACTGCCTCACGCTCCGAGCGCGCCAAATGTAACAAAACCTCTCAGGACAGCCTAGCAGCCCAATTGGCAGAGCTGTGCCACCTGATCTCAGCATCCTGTTGCATTCTGGGAAATTTAGTTCCCCGGCGGAACACTATCTAACATGGCCACCGCTGCTGTTGCTCAAACCGCATGCGTGGCAATTGCAAGATGGCGGCACCCTGTAATTGGTGCCGCCGCGGATCTCCGGCAACCCGGTCACCCTAGTAGCATACTCACCTTCTCCCGCAGACACCTCGTCACCCCCAACCGGAGTCAATGGGGAATCCCCTGATCGCCACCACAGCCACCTTAGCCTCCCCCTTCCCCGCATCAGAGGTAAGGGGGGAGCAGGGGGACATGACTACACTTACAATGCATCTGATCTCAGACATGCTATTAGACAGGGTTGGGGTTCCTTACAATGTATCGTATCTGAGACGTGCAATTAGAGAGGGTTGGGGTTCCTTACAATGCATCTGATCTCAGACACGCTATTAGAGAGGGTTAGGGTTCCTTACAATGCATCTGATCTCAGACACGCTATTAGAGAGGGTTGGGGTTCCTTAATGCATCTAATCAGAGCAAGATAGGAGAAAGGAAGAGGCACACAAATTGTTGTGGAATCAAATGATTTCAAATGTATTAATGCATCAGAGCTAACAATGGTAACATTTCAGGACAAGCAGTCCCTTCCTCAGACCAAACAGGCCTGGTCTGAGGAAGGGACTGCTTGTCCTGAAACGTTACCATTGTTAGCTCTGATGCATTAATACATTTGAAATCATTTGATTCCACTACAATTTGTGTGCCTCTTCCTTTCTCCTACCTTGCTATTACTTTGGATCCAGCTTTGGGATGCCAGGATCAACAGAAGGTGAGCACCAAATATAAACACCTTGAGAAATCATTTCTTTAAACAGTGGTGTGCCACTTATAATCTCTTTTGTATTGCATCTAATCAGACACACTATTAGAGAGGGTTGGGGTTCCTTACAATGCATCTGATCTCAGACGCGCTATTAGAGGGTGTTGGGATTCCCCAGAATTTCACAATATAATTACATGCTTCTTTAACCCCCAAAAAGGTTGAAGACCATTGGTTTACAGACTGGAGCATGCTTAGGAAACTAGTGTGAAACATGTAGATATACTTATGATTGTTAATTTATTCGAGCCTTTGCCGTAGCTGTTTTTGTCACTTTTTGTACCCACCTCAAACCTGTTTGGGAGTCTGCGCTCCTGAAAAATGATATTTAATAATCTTTGTCTCATTGTTGCAAAGAGTTATGCTCTACATAAATTAGGCTACTATAAAAAAAATTTTTTTTAAAACTGTATGATAATTTGACCACGGTTCATTGAAATCCTACTACTCTGGACAGGGTTTGGAAACTATTAAATGGCTACTGTATTAAGCCAAACGGGAGCCATGCAGATTTGTTGCTTTGCTACACAATATAGTAGCAAAGAAATGGAAGAGTGAGTAGTAAGTGTGTGTGTTTGAATGCAGGGAGGTGGGGGGACAGGGAGAACAGAGGAAGAAGCAGATCCTCCATCTGGAGCCTGGCACATTCACTGCAAGCAAATTGGGCTCCCGCATGGTCTAATTCCTGCTTCACCACAGACTGCAAACACGACTGGGATAAAAAGGAAAAAAAAAAAAAAAAAATCTATGCAAGAGGCTGCAAGAAGCACATCGAGTCTGTTCCCAGCTCCTTCCACAGGCAGACAGGAATCAATAAATCAATAGAAAATGTTCGTTGGCTGTAAAATGGGTAGAGAAGCCAGTGTCAAGCTGCTTTAAGATGGATGGACAGTAGGTTCAGAGTCTGCAGAAAGGGCAGAGGTGACTATCACCTTGAGATGAGATTGGCGACCAACAACCTAACAATCCTTTGAACCTTGAGTTTATGATTAAGGTCTAGGGCACAGCTGAAAGCCGCCATGTTTTATCCAGTACTTTGCTCTCCTATACTTCTTTTTCTTTTTTGAGTCACTGGTGGTTTGGAGGCCAATCCTTGGCAGCTGTCTTCCCTTTGCCTGCTGTGCCAGTTCATTGAAGGAAAGGCTACAGGAGACTGAATCAAAAAATGACTAGATGCCTTGTGGCAGCAAGCATCGATTGAAATGAGTAGGGAGTTTCTGAGCAGCAGTTGGAGTTTTCATTAACACAAAAGGCTTCAACATAATACACTTAACATTTTCGTCTGTTGCATTTTAACGCTTTATTTAGAAGGCGGGACGGAAGTTGAGAACAACACATGCTGTCTGTAAATACAAACATTATTGCACAGCTGCACTAATCCACTGGATGCTACCAGTGCATCTTTCTGTGTAGCCTTTGTTTTGATTCTCTTGCTCAATCATTCTTCTTCCTAATGATCTGTAGTGTAACTCCAGCAGTGAAAGACAACCGCAGATATCTGTAGGCTTCCCTGTGGCTGCATCTCATTGTTCCCGTCAAACTTCTGCCTTAGCATTAGCAAGCAGCGTTTTATTCTTTACTTTGAAAACAGAGAGTGCTTAACCCTGTGTAACTGAAACCTTACTTTTAACCCACATAACACGACTAGGCGCTATTATAGGTTCGGATTTTGTCATGGAATATTAATAATTAACCTTCGACTTTGCTAAAGAAGATCTTTATGTTACTATGCAATAAATTCACCACTCTTTCTATGTACCTATAAAAAAAAGTAATTTTTTTTTAAATGTATCAATTTCTATACCTTGGAAAACCAGTGAGATAATCAGTGTAGTTGTCTACAGGGCAAAAAAAAAAAAAGATATACAGGTCTAACACACTTACATGTTTTCTAAATAGCGCTATACAGATACGACATCCGCTTTCACTAATTAATTTTTACAGAAATGATAGTTCACTCTCCTTGAAAGCTTTTAGAAATGATAACGTCAACAGTGTTTCAATCACGAGAGATGTATAGCATTGTGGCAAATCATCATTCTTAAGAGTATCATTTTTGCAAAAAGACTTCAATAAATTTTGAGTGACCCCGTTTTGGAAAGTTACGGCAATGGGAATTTTCAAGTTGCAATCTAACCCAAAAATCCGCGCCGTGCTAATCCCATCACATGGAAGAGCGGCTGATTTCAATTTTCCTCTGAAACAGGTCTCCGAAACTAGTTAGGGCCAGATCCACGAAGGTCTGTCATCAGGGCTCATAACGTGACAATACAGGTATCTAAATCAGGAACGGACGCTATTTTCCGTGTGGTTACCACATATCCCCAAAGCTAGTTATATGGAAAAACAGTGCCCGTTGTATATCTCGAAACAAAAGATACAGCGCACCGGGAGTGAATGGCAGATAGTTGTAATAATACCACACAAACACATATCATGGACTTACAAAAAAAATGGTTAATATATAGTAGGCTCCACGATGTCCCAGTGAGAGAACAGAAGGTCCGTAGTTGGAATTCTTCAAGAACCAGGTGAACCGGGTCTCTGGACTCCAAACTCACAGCACTGGATCTGTGGAGACTAAACAGCTGACCGCTGACTGGCGTCTACACGTGATAACGTTATGACACACCAACGTGATGACAATGGTGTGAGTGATGAGACCTGAACGCATTTCGCACATATGTCCTGCTTCATCAGGGGATCATTTCTTATTAGCATAGGCTTAACGACATGTTATTGTAGCATAACATTGCGTTATCTTCAATAACATGATGTTACGTATGTCTTGGTGTAACTCCGATCCAGACCCTGACATATGGCTACAACTGAAGTTGAGAAAGAGAGGAGCGGAGAGGTAAATGACAGTGGAAATAACACTATGTTAGGTAACTCATGCCTACCAGTGGCGTGAATTTACACTCATCCAAACCCTGTAAAAGTCCGATTTCTGGATGTGAGTAACTCCAAGTTTAGGCATCACCTAACTCAGTGGTTCTCAACCCCAGTCCTCAAGACCCCCAACTGGTCAGGTTTTAAGTTGACGACTGAGCCTCTGAGCCACATGTGCTGAAGCAGAGATATGCTTACAGCCTGACCAGTTGGGGGGTCTTGGAGGACTGGAGTTGAGAACCACTGACCTAACTAATCTAACATTAAATCCATGTGTTAGCGCATTTCCACAAAAGTGTGTTACGGTTATTATTGTAACATCTCATTTGCATATAATTATCACTAATAGTCATTATAGTTGACACAAGGAAGGAAACATGACTTAACATTACGTTATTGGCCTTTGAAGATATGTGGGGAGGAATAACATGATTTTAAATTATAGTAGATTAACATCACATTAAGTCACTTAATGCTTTGTGGATCTGGGCCTTACTGGTAATGATGACTGTTTTAGGGAGATTTCCGTGGTTGCTATTTCTTGACCCAGAATCCTTTGTACTGTGTTTATCTCACCTTGTTGCTTGATAGGCTTTACCCCCAGAGTATGTGGAATGACATCAATACACTGGAAGTCTATCTGCCATATTGTTCTATCCCCAGCAGCAAAGACTAACAGGATGACTTTCTCCCACTTATGGTCATATACACCCTGCAAGAAAGTTAGCCATGAGCCCTAAGGAATAAGCGGCTATGACCAGTGGTGCTGCCCCCCTCCCCCACCTCCCTGTGCATATGTGCAGAGGCTAGTGTTAGAGGGGAGGAGCTGCCCCTGGGGTAAATTACATGGTGCCTGGGGGAGGGTACTTCCTCTCCCTTGGCACAGCGGCAGAAACTTTCCTGCCCACCCTCCTTGCTTTGGGTTAGCATCAGTAATGCATGTCCCGTTAGTGCATGGCTTATGGGATTTTGTCAGTATGTGTTAGTGGGTTTTATATGTGGTGTATTTCTTTGTATTTGCGATGTCCCCTCTAAAAAAAACGTGGAAATTATGTGGTAACTAAAAAGGGAGAAAAAATAAAAAGTTAAGTATGTTACGTTGGGGTTTGTTAAGTTAATTATTTTGTCTCAGCTGGTGGTGGTTTTGTAGGGTGCCGGACTAGGGCAGATACTGGGCTAATGCACTGGGTTATTTCAGGCAGATGGCATAATGCCTGGTTGATATATATTACCATGATGGCTGAGCTGGTTATCTGAGTCATGAACCACGTGTAAGAGTGGGGTCAAGACATAGCCATGGGCAGTCTGACACGGTTTTATTTACGGGTTATATATAAAGGTTATATGTTGGATTTTTATCTAAGCCAGCGTTTCCCAAATGGTGGGTCGCGACCCGGCACCGGGCCACGGCACCAAAATTGCCGGGTCACAGCGAGGCTGGCCGCACGGTGTCTCTTCCCAGCCCCCCTCCCGCTGCTCGAGTTAAAAAAAATAGCAGCGATTCCCCCTGCGGTCCCGCGCGCATGCGCAAGGCAAGCAGGGACCGCTCCCTTCCTCCCCCCCGCTCCCAACGTGGGATGGAGGCGGAAGTACTATCTCCTCTGCGGCCCGCTTCCTCCCGCGACCCGCTTCCAGAGCTCACCTCCGGCGGCACCCCCTCCCGAGCCCACCTCCCGTGCCACCCCCTCCCGAGCCCACCTCCCGTGCCCCCAAGCCCACCTCCCGTCCCGGGCAGCAGGGGATATCGGGGGCAGCAGGGGAAAGCGTCCGGCCTCAAGGTAAGTCACCCCACCCAGTCACTGTCACCCACCCAGTCACTGTCACCCACCCACCCAGTCACTGTCACCCACCCACCCAGTCACTGTCGCCCACCCAGTCACTGTCACCCACCCACCCAGTCACTGTCACCCACCCACCCAGTCACTGTCACCCACCCACCCAGTCACTGCCACCCACCCAGTCACTGTCACCCACCCACCCAGTCACTGTCACCCACCCAGTCACTGTCACCCACCCAGTCACTGTCACCCACACAGTCACTGTCACCCACCCACCCACTGTCACCCACCCACCCAGTCACTGTCACCCACCCACACAGTCACTGTCACCCACCCACCCAGTCACTGTCAAGTCACTGTCACCCACCCAGTCACTGTCACCCACTCAGTCACTGTCACCCACCCACCCAGTCACTGTCACCCACCCAGTCACTGTCACCCACCCAGTCACTGTCACCCACCCAGTCACTGTCACCCACCCACCCAGTCACTGTCACCCACCCAGTCACTGTCACCCACCCAGTCACTGTCACCCACCCAGTCACTGTCACCCACCCACCCAGTCACTGTCACCCACCCAGTCACTGTCACCCACCCACACAGTCACTGTCACCCACCCAGTCACTGTCAAGTCACTGTCACCCACCCAGTCACTGTCACCCACCCACCCAGTCACTGTCACCCACCCAGTCACTGTCACCCACCCACCATCTCCCACCCACCCAGTCACTCACCCACCATCTCCCACACACCCACCCAGTCACTGCCTCCCACCCAAGTGTCCCAGTCCCCCCTCCCCCTCCCACCCAGTCCCCCCTCCCACCCACCCAGTCCCCCCTCCCACCCAGTCCCAGTCCCCCCTCCCACCCACCCAGTCCCAGTCCCCCCTCAGTCCCAGTCCCCCCTCAGTCCCAGTCCCCCCTCACACCCACCCAGTCCCAGACCCCCCTCCCACCCACCCAGTCCCCCCTCCCACCCAGTCCCCCCTCCCACCCACCCAGTCAGTGCTAGTCTCCCCCACCCAGTCCCCAGTCCCACCCAGTCCCAGTCCCCCCTCCCACCCACCCAGTCCCCCCCCCTCCCACCCACCCAGTCCCACCCACCCACCCAGTCCCCCCCCTCCCACCCACCCAGTCCCCCCCCCTCCCACCCACCCACCCAATCCCCCCCTCCTCCCACCCACCCAGTCCCCCCCCTCCCACCCACCCAGTCCCCCCCTCCCACCCACCCACCCAGTCCCCCCCCTCCTCCCACCCACCCAGTCCCCCCCTCCTCCCACCCACCCACCCAGTCCCCCCCTCCTCCCACCCACCCAGTCCCCCCCTCCTCCCACCCACCCAGTCCCCCCCTCCTCCCACCCACCCAATCCCTGCCCCCCCCCCTCCAGTCACTCACATTCGTCATTGCCTGTAATTCACTGTTTGTGTCTGTGTACGTATAGGGGAGAGCGAGTGTGTGTGTGTGTGTGTGTATCAGGGGCTGTGTGCGTGTGTATCTGTATCAGTGTCTGTGTGTGTGTATCAGAGTGTGTGTGTATCAGTGGCTGTGTGTGTGTGTGTGTGTGTATATATCAGTGTGTTTGTTTGTGTGTGTGTGTGTGTATCAGTGTCTGTGTCTGTGTGTGTATCAGTGTCTGTGTGTGTGTATCAGTGTCTGTGTGTGTAGCAGTGTGTGTGTAGCAGTGTCTCTGTGTGGCTGCTTGTGTGTGTGTCAGTGGCTGCGTGTGTGTTTATCAGTGGCTGTGTGTGTATCAGTGTGTGTGTGTCAGTGGCTGCGTGTGTCAGTGGCTGCGTGTGTATCAGTGGCTGTGTGTGTGTGTATCAGTGGCTGTGTGTGTGTGTGTCTGTGCAGGCCCTATAGGCCAGTATAGGCGGTAAAATTTTTAGTGGGTCACGAAGGAGAAGTTCAAAAATAACCGGGTCACGGAAAAAAAAGTTTGGGAAACCCTGATCTAAGCTGTTGCCGTTATACCCCATAAACCAGGGGTCCCCAACCTTTTTGTACCCAAGGGCACACTTGAGTGGCGGGCACCAACCTCTTAACGCATGTACGCACGTACACACACAAAATACACTCACCTCTCTCTCTCACCATTCTCCCCTCTCTCTCCCCCCTCATAGTATCCGTGACTCTCAAAGATGTTCTGCATGTATTGTATGAATATACCACGCAGTGCACTGCACGCTAAGAAAGTATCTGACAAGAATATACCTGCACATAACTTAACACTCTTTGGGGTTTACTCAATAAAGTAATGTAGTCATTATTGATCGTAAATCCTTAGTGATCATTAATGAATACCTATTAATGATTGACAAAGATTACAGCACCTTAGGGAATTAAATTGTGTGCTTTGTGAGTTTCTCATATACAGCAGGGTGTACGTACCTGTGCACTATCCCAGAAACTTTGGATGCAAGTCTTTAAAGTGGGTGCAGGTCGGGTCTGTGTAGGAATTCCATAGCTACACTCAAAATAATATAAGTCCAGAATGGCCATCACACAATGACACTTGAATAACTTCTATGTCAACATCTTGCTCAGTTTATTAAGCACAAAGATACAAATAGTACAATGTTTCAGAGATCTTGGCCCCTTCATCAGGGTGCCAAACCTCATGAAGGGGTTTAGGCTTGGGTCACGTTGCATCCGGCGGCGCGTGAGTGCCACTCACCAGCACCTTACTTCCTCCCTAGTCGGCCCCAGTCCCTCCTCGCTGCCAGGTTCACTTCGCACTGTGACACGTCAGCCAGCAGGGGCTGCAATAGGATTGTGATCCCGAGCGGCGACGCGTCACGTGGTGTGGCAGGCAGCCAATGAGGAGGGGAGATCGCTGGCAGGGGGGTAGATCCTTCCTTAACCATGCTCAGCCCTCAATGCTGGACACACACACAGTCACACACACAGACACACACACAGACACAGATAATGTACATCATGGCCGCGCCCCCGTCATGGCCCCGCCCACCCAACCCATTTTGGCCAAGCCCCCGCGCCTAAAACGGCTCCCTACAGACCGCAGTGAAGTGCCGTGCACGCGCCACCAGAACGCAAGTTGGGCGTGCTGGCGCGTGCAGCAGGGTCTTAGCCTTAGATGTCCAAAACATTATGCTACAGTATATCTATCTTTCTGCATAATAAACTGGCATTGGAGTGATTCAAGGGTTATTGAGCTACGGGTCACTTTGGACATCTAGGATTTCCTTGGTTCTTCAGACATGAAATCATACATTTTATTGCTTGATCCAACGATCCATCTCAGAATCTTACACTTGATAGATACAGGTCAACAAACCTTAACTTAATCAGGGGAAACCGAAGATAACACTGCAATCATGCTCACTTTTAAATGCCTCTTGAGATATAATAATAATGACAACACATTGCAGCAGCCCCTCATGTAAAATAGTCAACTGGCCCTCAACCATTTAATCAAACAAAGAAAACATGCACGTGGGACAAGACATGACCCCATCAAGATGGAAATAGGCAAACTCTACATTTTACCAACGCACCATCCTGGGACAGAATTACAGACTCAGATTAAGACAATCTGTAATTAGCCTAAGGCCACTTTTCGAAAAAAAAAAATATTTTCATTTTCCAGATGAAAATGTAAATTCTTTTTGCAGTGGATTCTGGGGAAAAAAAAGTACAAAACTGATTCTGCCAAGTGTAGCAGACTTCTAAATACTATGTTTTCAAAGTAGACATTCATATTTTGAGCTACTATTAAAATATACTGGGTTAAAATGAATGAACATAGTGGCAAACACTGCCACTATTTTGATGTCATACAAAAGTCAATATGAAACCATATGTGGATATGCGGGTCATATATCAAAATATACATCAGTATTGATTTCAACAACCAGAATCAATACAGCTTTATGTTTTATGAGTTATGCGTCATTTTGGTCGCATTTAGTCCAGGAATATACATGATAATATAGAGGAAAATATGTTTGAATTGTATTAATTGCATACAGTGTATACAAATATGTGCTTTATTCGTTTTTAAAATGGTAATTCCATTCTCTCCACACCCCTCAAAAAAATTAGGTTTTTTTTCATCCTACTTATGATAATAATAATAATAATAATTATAATAACAACTTTATTTCATATAGCACTTTTATCCCAATGGGACACATAACACTTCACAATTACTATATAGCACGTGGTATGCAGCATTGTACATAGGATTGTTATAGACAGTCCCTGCCCAGATGAATTTACAATCCATGTTTTTGGTGTCTGAGGCACAGGGAGGTAAAGTGACTTGAAGGTCACAAGGAGCGGACACTGAGGAATTGAACCAGGTTCCCCTCATTCAAGCATTCAAACTCATTCAAAGTGTCATTGTTTACAGAGTTAGTATCTTTACTCACTGAGCTACTCCTCCAACCTATTTAGTGGGTCTTCTGTTATTACAACCCCTCTGTGACCCCCATTTTGAAACAATGTTCCTCCATGAGTTGCATCATGATTGGGAGGATAACGTGACCATAGCCAATAAGTAATTAGTGTCTTGTACATCATTGAAACATTATCATTACTGATTGGTTCTCCATCAATGAATGACGTGGCCTATTTGCAGTAGGTGAGGAGATCTCCCAGGGGGAAGACTGGGGCGGTCATGGTGTGTAAGGGGAGGGTGAAGGTGAGTGGGGTGTGTGTATATTGAGTACGAGACAAGTGTGGTGAAAGTAGAGTGTGTGATAAAAAAAAGGAGAGGAGTGTGCTATATGAGGGGGGAGCAGGTTGAATATGGAGTGTGTTGAAAATAAGGGTGAGTATGAAGTCTGAGAAATTAGGTTAATGGGGAGTGTGTAAGAAGGGAGTGAGCGCAGTGGGTTTCTGAGTGTGAGCGAGGTCTGATGAGCAGGGGTGGCTAAAGATCAAAAAAAATCCTGTGGTCAATAAGGGTTGAGAACCACCATTGTGTTACAGAGTGGGAACTAGTGTTCCCTCTGAGCCGAGTGCCCTTTTTTCAGCTCTGGGGAACCCGTTCCATTGGTTCTCAAGATACGTGCCTGGTTTAAATCTCCTGCAGATGAAGCAAAATGGCTGCCAAATCTCGGCCAATAGGAAGCTACAACATCATCAGTTGCGGCTTTCTATTGGATGGCCATTTAAATCCCCTTTAAAACCCAGGACGTTTTACTGGTAACTTCACCAGAAAGAAGCTCGGAAACCAGGGAGTCCCCGGACAGAATATAGTGCTCGTTTTGCTCTTGAGGACCCCCTGGTTCCAATCCTGTAAAAAAGAAAAAGAAGTTTGTTAGGGTGGATTACACCTTTAACAGCCAAACAAAAATATTTGTTATCTACTGTGTTAATAGCACATAAAAATTTCACCTGTGAGCACATTCACATATCTCAGACAGGTCTGGAACCCTGCTTTTCCCCATTATCTCTTAGCATACAATGCTTCCACTGCAGCCAGGGATTCTGGGAATTGACATGCAAATAAGCGCAAATTGTCACCTTTTTGCTTCATGTCCATTTTAACATGGACCCTGTAACAGGGACTTGTCACTGTTGAGAAAAACTGTCTCTAAATCCAGCAGTGGGCTGTTTAATTGCAACGGCAATCAACCAGACTCCACCTGGCTGATTAAGACTGTGTTACAAAAAGTCTGTTCTGATAAACAAGAAGAAGATTCCTTGGCTCACAAGGGAGCTGAAATAAGGAAAAGAAAGACTGCAAAGTTTTCCTTAGCCCACAACTAGGGCTGACCAGAGGAACACATGTCTTGAGCTGCAGAAGGACTGTATGCTAATAGCAAGACAAGGGGACAAGACCTCTATACCTGGACACCGACATTGCCATAGCACACAAGGTTGCTGACCCAGGAGAGCAGAGGGGCCTTCCCCCACAGCTAACAACAAACAGATAAGAGAATTTCTTCTTGGACTGTTGTATATCTATTTGTATATATGTTTGGGGTGGTAACTAGCTTAGCTACCCACCCTGTTAGAAAGGGACGGAGTAAAGGTGTAGATATTCTCCAAAGCAGAGTAGGCCTTTATTTTGTTTATTTGAGTGTTTTTGCTGTGTTAAAGGAACAGGCGCAATAAAGCCTAATTTTAGTTTCACCCATAAACGGGCTCCATTGCATACCTCTGCACACGTCTCTTACAGACCCCTATAAGATTGCCTGCTGTATTACACAGCTTTTCAGCAGAGCTTGCCTTAAAGAAGGGATAGCCAGTAAAACTTACCCACAGGCAGCTGTTTCAACCTTTTGCGTTTTATCAGTGTGAGACTGACTGGCTTTGCAATATGAATGAGATTGCAGTCATTTTATCCTGTCCCCCCCAAAATCTATAATATGTTACATCGTCAAAAAGAAAGGATGGAGTTCTTGCACAAAGCTTGAAAAGTCCCTCATAGGACTAAACTGGTCTAATGGAATTTCCATGTTTAACAAGTTCAAATGTATGTCATTTTTTTTAACATCGCAGCTTAGTGAATACTGACCTAGGTATTTAGCAAATTATACCCATTTTTTTAATTTGAATGTTTTTCTATGTCAAGCAAATGCTTTGGAATGTTTTTACAATATTTACCTAATCTCTTTCATTATGGGAAAAGTTGTAATCTACACTCTTTTTCTTGTCTTAGTAACTAATTATGTGGCAACTATTAGCCAAACAGATAAAGGGAAATAGAAATATCAAATAAAATTAGAATTACATAGGACCAGGTCTGCCAACAGGGGGAGAGCTGGGACAAGTGTCTCGGGCCCGGTGGCTGTTGAGGGCTCGGCTGGTTGGTGCTGAAAGTTGGGCCCGGCCAGAGGTGGCCACCGGGCCCCGGCTCTCCCATGCTGCTGCCACGGGCCTGCCTCTCTCCCTTACTGTCCCATGCAGGGCCTCTGTTGAGGTCAATGGGCGGCGGAAGCTGGGTTCAGCTTCCGGCGCACACCGGCATATGAGAGAGGCCCGGCACGGGACAGTGACGGAGAGAGGCAGGCCCGTGGCAGCAGCATGGGAGAGCCGGGGCTCGGTGGCAACCAGAGGCCCGGCTGCAGAAGTTGGTCTGACTTCTGGCCAAGGCAAACTCAGACGCCGGCCAGGTCCCCGGCAGCCACGGGCATGAGAGGCCCGGCATGGGAGAGTGAGAGAGGCCCGCAGCAGCGTTGGAGAGAGGCCATCTCCGACGTAAGTGTAAGAATGTATTTGGTCGGGGGGGAGTGTAAGCATATATTTGGGGAGGGGTGTGTAAGAATGTATTTGGGGGGTAGTGTAAGAATATATTTGGGGGGTAGTGTAAAAATGTATTTTGGGGGTAGTGTAAGAATGTATTTGGTGGGTAGTGTAAGAATGTATTGGGGTGTAGTGTAAGAATGTATTTGTGGTAGTGTAAGGATGTATTGGGGTAGTGTAAGAATATATTTGGGGGGTAGTGTAAGAATGTATTGGAGGTTAGTGTAAGAATGTATTGGGGTGAAGTGTAAGAATGTATTTGAGGTAGTGTAAGGATGTATTGGGGTAGTGTAAGAATGTATTGGAGGTTAGTGCAAAAATGTATTTGGGGGGTAGTGTAAGAATGCATTGGTGGTTAGTGTAAGAATGTATTTGGGGATGGTGCAAGAATATATTTTGGGGGTAGTGTAAGAATGTATTTCGGGGGTAGTGTAAGAATGTATTGGGGTAGTGTAAGAATATATTTGGGGGTTAGTGGAAGAATGTATTGGGGGTAGTGTAAAATGTATTTGGGGGGTAGTGTAAGAAAGTATTTGAGGTATAGTGTAAGAATGTATTTGGGGGGGTGGTGTAAGAATGTATTTGGGGTATAGTGTAAGAATGTATTTCGGGGGTAGTGTAAGAATGTATTGGGGGTAGTGTAAGAATATATGTGAGGGTTAGTGAAAGAATGTATTGGGGTAGTGTAAAATGTATTTGGGGGGGTAGTGTAAGAATGTATTGGGGGTAGTGCAAGTATGTATTTTGTGGGAGATAATGGGGGTAATTATGGTGTGTGTGTGTGGGGGGAGTGTGTAGGGGAATTGTATGTGTATTGGGGGGTATTGTGTGTGAGGAGGGAGCATGATTGAGTGAGGTAATTGAGGGATAGTGACGGAGGGGAGAGTGAGAGGGGTGTAGGAGGGAGCGAGGAAGAGAGGTGTGCTGGGGGCAGAGTAAGTGACTGAGGAAGAGAGGGAGGTAGTTGTGAGATGGGGGGAGGGGGGGAGAAATACACAGGGAGAAGGGGGAAATAGAGGAGGGGGCTTGTAAGACCACCAACAAGGGGAGGGGGGTGCAGGGAGGCAGTGGATACTGTTGTCCTGGGTCCCACAAAATCTGTTGGCGGCCCTAGGACAAGGGTTCTCAATTCCAGTCCTCAAGACCCCCCCAACAGGTCAGGTTTTCAGGATATATCTGCTTCAGCAGAGGGGGCTCACTGATTGAGCCACTTGTGCTGAAGGTGGGATATCCTTAAAACCTGATCTGTTGGGGGGGTCTTAAGGACTGGAGTTGAGAACCCCTGCTCTAAATAAATAAACTCAGTGTGCTATAGTCCCGGAGAGCCCTTTTTAAGTTTAAATGTGAACATATTAAGAATTTACCACTTAGTCACATTTACGGCTAAAGGGACCTGCATAGCAAAGCAACAATGTTACTGAATCGCTATAAAACGCTCAATTTACAGATTTCAAATCCGAAACAGAAACACAGCATCGAATCCTCTATGTGTACTAAATACAAGAACTCTATATATCTGGGCAAATCAACGAGTTCTAAAATACTGTGAAATTGGCATTGGTTTAACGAGATGGCATTTTTCTAGAATAACATGAAACCAGCAATTGTTTTTTTCATCAAGAAAATGCAAACAGTCATGTTTAGTGCTACACTTCCCAAAGTATCTATCTGCAACTGCGTTTTATATGCTTTTTAAAGGCCACTAATGTACACTACAGCAACATAAAACAGGTAAATATGGGACAATGGTTGATTGTTTTTTTATTCTACATCTTTGATTTACGTAGTGTTCAGCACAATAGTTTTAACAACAAAATGTCTAGCATTGTAAAAGAGGCAACACTGTTCTTTATTTTATATTACAGCCTTGGGAATTTCACTGTTACGTGACACCATTGTATACATATATCTAGCTTGTACAGATAGCAGTAGATGAATAAAATAATTAAGGGAGCATGATAGAAAATTAAAAGGGCAACATGAATCATGAAATTCTATAAACCGAAATGTTATGTCCCAGAGTAAGAGGATTCCTTCCAATCTTACGGAGAACGTGATTTGCGACCCAATAAAGGCAGATCCTAATTTTCTGTCTTTTATCTTTCCACCGTTCTTTCATACACCTCTTTGGCCTTGTCAAAACATATCGTCCAGTTAGAGACTAAAAATATTTTTCCATCGATTGAGGTTATTGATTTTTTTTAATCTGTACTTTGGCTTAGAGAGTTTGGGTGAAAGGTGAAAGTTCGCAAGCTTAGTCCAACGTTTTTATCTGGACGGCCAAAGACTGCATTGGCAGAAGATTTGATTTACCCTCTTGGTCAGATCGGCTCCAGTCCTTTCAGACTCTGCAGGCGATGTACAAGCTCATTCCAATCATGGATGTTGTTGACAACATCTACTGTAGATTGGTGTGTTGTCTCAATTTCCTCAATCTGGGTCCGCGAGCTGCATACATTTAGGGTCTTTCTCAGGAGCAAAAGGGGAAAAAAAATACACTAAGTGAACTGGACCATCTATAATTTAATTTCCATTGAGATACTGAAAAAGCAGCTAGTAATTCACCACCTTCTCTACTATTATAATAGCTGTTTCATAAATAAAAAGGCAATCCAAGCTGGCGATTGTGTTTGCAATTTTTTATTTTTATAGAGGATTGAAGCAGGGGGTCTCCGGAGCCGAACCCCATTAATTTCAGCTCCGGCGACCCCCTGCTTCCCGAGATACTTACCTCCATAGGAGGTGCCGGTAGCCACTCCACTCGGCTAGCAGGGTTCATGTAATGGCGGCGTTTCAAAGCTCCGGTGCCCTGCGGGCCAATAGGAAGCCGTTACATCATCAGGTTGGGCTTTATTGGAACGCGTGACGCGGGGGCTTTAACGTTTGCTGAGATACAAGCACCGCCTTTGGAGGGTTGTATCTCGGGAAGCAGGGGGGTCCCTGGAGCTGAAATCAGTGGGGTTCAGCTCCAGAGACCCCCTGCTTCAAACCTATGTAAAAAAAAAAGTAATAAAAAAAGCACGAATTGCTCCTTTAAAGCAGCAACTCCTCCAAGTTAGACTCATGTTTATTAAGCAGAATGAAATTGCCATTAATAAAATAATATGAAGCTATGTATACAGGGATACAAAATGGCCATTTTGAATTATTACATTTAGGCCCATATCCATAAAAGGGTGGTAAGTTTTAGCAAACTTTTTCTCCCATTCATATGACTGGGAGCTGGGCCGGTGCAAGGGTATTTGGCGCCCTTGACGAACCATCAGTCATGCGTGATCCCCCACCCAAAAATGTTTACCTAAAATATGTCGGAATCTTTTGTATGTAGGTTGGACTTACCCCAACCCGACTCAATCCTCTCTCTCCCTCCCTCCCACTCTTCCAGCCCTGTCTCCTTACCAGCTGCTTCCCACATGCCCCCTCCTCTCCAACGTCTCCTCCCCATGCCCCATCCTCACCAGTTTCTCCCCCACCACCCTCTCTTTCCTCCGCCCCTCTCTCTCCCCTCCACCCATCTCTCTCCTCCCTTCACTCTCTCTCTCATCTGATGCCAGAGAGGGGGGGGGGGGAGTGCGCAGGGGGTGAGGGCAAGCAGGGGGGCGCAGGGAGAAGAGTTTGTGCACCCCTGGTCTACTGTATATAGTTAGCGCTTGTAGTAATGGCCTAAAATTGCTCCCATTCAGGAAGAGTTGTTAGTATGTGCTCAGCATGGAGTTCTCAGAGTAGAAACTTCCGAGCATAATGGGATTGGGCCCATCAGAAGGTCCTTAGCAAAGTCCCTTTCCAATAGGCCTGGATGAGGTTGGCAGTACACAGATTGACAGGATATTGATCCCCGATGGATAGAGTGTATTCCCACTTGCAGGTCCTCAGTAAACTTCCGATCTGATAAGTATAGCTGAAGAATGCCATTCACGGTTTAAAGGATACTGATCCCTGAGAATAGGGTGTGTCCGACCAGGGTCCACCATTTGTTACGGAAGCTATGCAGGAGATTGCCAATCTAAGTATTACTAAGGAAACAAGCCTACGCACCTCCCCAGCGTATGAGTGAGAGCTACCAAGGGGATGAAGCCTAAAGAAGCCTAACTACCTCCCTAGTGTAGAAGTGAGCTACCATGGGAAGAAGAACTGAGTAACCATATTACTTGCCTGCAGTTCATGTCTGAAGTTAAGTACTTTTTATATGTAGCGCATTATCAACAGCTGTGAAAAAAGCTCTTGTTTGTACTCCAAAAGTTCCTGGCACCCATCATTATTCTGCAGATCCCCACCCAGCCTGCATGGACCCAGCACCCTGAAAAGGTATGACAGACTGAGCACAGCCATGTATATATCCAACTCATTGTAAACTACTTTAGCAAGGAGGGGTTAAATATCTATCATTCAATTTGTTCCACTATTTTGTTTTGAAACGATGCATTGGCCGAGTAAGTGCCACAAAGACTTTAAGGAAGTTGTATAATTCACCTAAAATACTATTACGCTAAAGCCAACAATTCCGGGGTAGGAAAAGTCTTCTTTCTTCCTTCCAGCCAATAAATAATACAAACTTCAACTTTTCCTACATACTCTGCTCTCCATGAATCCATTTTCCCCCGCTCCTCCTGCAGCACCATTCCTATGACCTACCCTTATTATCTGACCTCTAAATATGGATAAGGTCAAAGACACTTAGAAAAGAATTTAAAGAGGCACTCCAAGCAACACTATGGTCTATTTTTTTGTGTGTAATAGATTCGAAGCAGGGGGTCTCCCGAGCTGAAGCATGTTGAGATCAGCTCCGGGGACACCCTGCTCCCGGTAGGAGCCCTGGCTGGGGTTCACAATATGGCAGTTTCAAAGTCCCACATCCTGTGGGCCAATAGGAACCCGCAACGTCATCCCTTGTGCCTTCCTATAGTATCAGGAAGCAGGGGGTCCCGGGTTCTGAAATCAACGCGGATCAGCTCCAAAGACCCCCTGCCTCAAACGTATATATATAAAAAAAAGCATAGTGCCGCCAAGAGTGCTGCTTGAAATCTTCTCTCTTTTCAACGCTCGTGACTTATGAGCACTCACGTAATGCCTAATTTAGAAGTAAATGAAGCCGTTTTGTGGCACAATTACAATTAGGGGTTAAAACAGCTGTGCCACCATTGGCTTGATTCAAACTACGTAGCTCAACTGAATCACATTAAAGGAACTTACATTCTATTTTATTCTTGCAGCCCAACGCTCTGCGAGGGTGAAATATATACTACACAGCTATGTAATACAGAAGCAGAAAATCTATTGTACATCAGAAAACAAATCATTTTCTAAGAGGAACCCTGATAGGAACTTTATTTGTTTTTTTTTTGGTTTTGTCATCAATTGTACTTGCAACACACAGATTAATAGCATCCATTTGAAAAATAAATGTCCTCGCATCCTTGTTTCATCTCAGGAACCACAGGTGCTGTTGTACGCATTCTGTTTACAATCCTGGGGTTACAGAAAGTGAAAATACATTTTTTTTTTAAAAAAGGCCAAACACTGACCAGAATTAATTCTGCCAACATGTCCCCCTTTAATCCACTAGCCAGGTAGGCAGACTGATAGCAGTGACAATAAGGTTATACATTTTGCCATGGTTTTCAATTTTAGATGTTTAAAAAGCAAATAAAAATACCACTAGTGAGCACACTCACTCACCTGTCTCAGACAGGTCTGCAATCCTGCTTTTCCTTATTATCTCTTAGCATACAATGCTTCCACTGCAGCCATGGATTATGGGTAATGACATGCAAATGAGCACACAGTGTCACCTTTTGCTTCTTTTTACTTGTAACATGGGCCCCTACACGCGTAGGCCGGCCGCATTACACAGTTTTTTTTTTCTTTTAGCACAGCCCGGCTTAAAGAAGTGCATCATCAGTAAACCTACTCAGAGACAGCTGTTTGACTTTTTGGTTTTTCATCAGGGTGAGGCGCGGGTTATGCTGGCTTTGTATTGTGAAGCCGGGAAAGGTTTCAACCGCACATTGTGTAAGTTATAGTGGGGGGGGGAAAAGTGAGAAAAACCCTCCAACCATACAGCGTACAGCAAATAAAAAAAACCCACTTGTGTGCACATTCACATGTCTCAGACAGCTCTGCCCTTCCCCATTATCCCTTAGCACACGGTGCTTCCACTGCAGCCAGGGTGTTAAAAAGAGACGCATCCCAGCTACACACAGCCAGTTCGGTGTCGATATGTTGTGTTAAGTTGAACACTATTTTGACAAAAAGGGGCAGCCATCTCTCCCTTTTTTATTCCTTCTTTTTTTTTTTTTCTTGTGCAGTTTTCATATTTTGTGTGAATTGTAGACTGAAAAAAAAAGAAAAAGAAGCAAAATCGATATTCTATTGAGCGCCGGGATGATCACATTCATTTTGGCCTTTGTGGTTGGTGAAATCCATGCTGCAATTACAAAGACCGGGCTGCTAGAAAAGAGCCTCAATTGGGCTTTCAGCTCCACATTAATCCAAAACTCCCCATTTTAATGCAGATATAGATTGCCTCGAGTCAATATCTGACCACTTGAATTGTGAAGTAACCGTTCCATGAAATATCGGCAGAACTGGCTGTTACAATAACAAGTATTTCGATGTTTTAAAAAGCTGCTACTTTTTGAGAGTCATTGATACCAGAGAGGGGAAATCATCATGAAAGTGTTTGCATTCTTAGCATGCGTTCTGTTTCATTTTCTTATGGCGTTTGTATCGTTTCAGAACATTAGCATCATCATCTATCTATACAAGTCGTCAAGCTGAGCAAATGTGTTTTGGAGTGTCCTTCCCTAGCAAAACTTTTGTGATATGATTGGTTAATAAACTTAAGAGGCCGGGATGTGGTTCTTTTAGTCAAAGCTTAGTCATTTCGCTGCCAGGTCAAGGGTGCTCAACTCCAGTCCTCAAGAACCCCCCTCCACCTCCCACCAAAAAGGTCAGGTTTTCAGGATATCCCTGCTTCAGCACAGGTAGCTCAATCAGTCCCTGCTTCAGCGCAGTTGGGATATCCTGAACACCTGACCTGTTGAGGTTAAAAAAAAAGGTTAAAAAAAAAACTTCAATGACGAATTCTTCCCCGTTCAGATCCCATTAACAAATGCTAATTGTAATTAATTTCCAAAGAAACAATGGCAGACACATATTTTTGTAGCATGGTTAGATTTGTTTAAGGAAGCCCATTAGATGCTTACATTCTTTACACAGGGTTGTTTTTTTTTTAAAGCTGGCTTCATGGGATTGCACCTTTAACCCCTTGAGTGTTGGAGATGGTTGTGGTGCCTGAGTGCCACCGCCTCTCCAGCACGGTGTGGTCATGTGACTGCTTGTAATAGCAGTCACGTGACGGTGGCGGCCATTTTGGGGGTAATGGAAGATGAGGAATCTTCCTCCTTTTCCTTACTGATTAGATTGCAGGACATGATCTATATTTTAGATGGAAGAAACTTCTTACAACTGATGTAGACCCATTCAAAAATAATACAAGAAAAACTCTCATTGCATCTAAACACTTTTTGAAAATATGCTATATATCCCCAAATATGCGGTGAATCAAAAGATATGAATGGAATAGGTTGACCCATAATTATGTGTGTGTGTACATTAGTGGTCGTTGGAGGGGGGGAGTTGGTTTAGAAACTCCCTCCTAGTAGGCTCACTTTGGTCCACTGGCTTATTCAAGACCCACCCAGGGCAGCATTGCTGATGCTTACGGGACATTTTTTAAATCCCTATATTTTGATACTATTAAAAGGTTTTTTTTTTTTTTATCTTCGCTACATAATACTACATATATTCAACTCACTATCTAAAACCCATTCATCCATCTAAATTATGTTTCTACATATGAGTGATATTGAGTGCTTGTAAGTAGGGATTCTTCTCCGGATCACCGGTTCCTCTGGACCTTGTTATTCAGTTATTTTGTATCTACACTAGTGCAGACATTATAATAACATATTATATTATTATTTGAATACAATTTATTAAGCTATACAATCTATATCAAGCTATTAAACTATATTGTATCCGGTTTTAAACCGGTAGGTTAACTGGGGTTTTCAATGTCATATTCCCTGTCCCATAACCAAGCCTGAGAGGTTAATTGAAAATATATATTTCACACTATCTTTATCAACTAGAGTGATTACAATATTCACCTTTGTGCTATGTTATATATGACTTATGTGGGAAGGTTATTTTCTTTCTGTAACATAGCAGAGTAAAAAAAAAAAGAACATCCAGTATCAATCTGTACTGTGTAACCACAGTGGTATTCGACGTTGCCCTGTGAAGTAGTTCCTGTGCTTTTCTAAACTACCACCTATTGGAAAAAATGGGGCTTCCCACTGATATAAGTGGTTGTTCAAGTAAATTATGCAAACATTACACTTTCCTTACAAATGCTAGGTACAAAACATAACGCCTTGTCTATATAGGTATTTGTTCACTCGCATTCTACAATATGAATTACATTTCAACCTGGCCTTTGTTATGCCTAATCCCATGTTGGTTTTAGCAATTTTGGTTTCATCCAACTATTCTTTTGTTTCCGTGACCTCTAAAGGATTCCAGTTTTGCTTAGGGTAGTAAAACAATGTCGGTGCAATGGCTGAGGTGGAGGTATGGGAACAAATTCTAACCCCAACCCCTGACACTTGTTTAGAATGATCTTGAGTGACTCATTCTTTCTCCTGAGTCCCCGTTTACCCACCTGTAATTGTGTAGCAATGATATAATTGCTTCTTTCTATCCTTTTTTCCCATTTGGAGAATGCCAGGGAGACGAGAACATACAAGATTTGCTGCCAGTATTTCACTCTAGAGGTAGCTTGCAAGTCAGCTCCATCCAGTATGGCATTGCAAAGAACTATATAAATACAATATATTTCATTATGCCTATGTGTATGAAAGTGCTTTTTTTCCGTGAGTATAGAATACTGTACATCATATTTCGGTATTATATAGATTCTTTTCATTTAAATACTCGAATATAAGTCGAGAAGAAAATGCAGCAAAGCAACTCCAGGAAAATGTCAAACTAGGAATATGCCAAATGACGTAAAACAGGAAGTATAGGAAGTATATAAGCGGTTATGTGATTTACTGCAATTGCATTTGCTTCTGTGTTGGGTGCAATGCACAATTACCTTTATTGCTTGTCGAAATTTGGCGAAACAACCCGATATGTGCAACATTTGTTGTGCAAAACTAAGGCTCAATTTTGCATGGTTTCCAAACTACAGCGGAAATGTCGGCATCTCTAGTTGCAATGCCTGGTTGGGAATATTATCATGAATCTGTGGGAATAGCCATGAATGGATAAATAGACTTGTATAAGGATGGAATGTCATTAAGATGGAAAGGCAGCAAATGCTTTAATGATTATTTATCCAGACTGCAATATACTGTGTGTATACTGTTGCATCGCGTTATAAACGGATTTGCATTGTAACGGATCGCATTATAACGGGGTTGAGCAATATGTATGTATATACATACATACATACATACTCTTCAAACTACTTCATTCAAAGTAATTGAAAGGGTCTTTTTAGCAGTGTATAATAGTTCACATCTTCTACAGACATACATATACACACATATTATAATGCACATCTGAATATGTAGATGCAAATAGAAACTGGCCCTTATTCTATAACTAGCGACCTGGCACTACTGCACAGAAAGTCCCTTGTGATAGCACCAGCTACAGTAGGATTTTTAATATTAGAGAGGCTCTATTGGGACTGGAAAAGTAATGACTAATAAAGGACTTTTATTGTATGAGAAGTCCTGTCCAAGTGAATGTGACTGGTAGAGGCAGACGTCCCTCCAAACATCGTACAGTGCACCTCGCTTGTTGCCCTTGTTTTTGACGTTATAGATATACTGTACTATATATGCCCCTTACATTGCCTGCAGTCGGAATGTAAAGGCTAGAGCTGCAACCCACACTTTTGTTGCACCGACAGCAATCTGTCCAATGCACTGTATAAATATATTTAGATAGAGAGGGTTTGTAAATATTGCAAGCAGCCAGCAAATGTATTAAATCAATCTGTTGGCATATAACACTATTACAAATGTTTAAGTAAGTAGCTGTTGAGTGGTTTATGCTCCAGATGATAATAAGTGAGGTAACACTATTTTAAATACCCATTAACCAATGCTGAATTACAGTAAAACAGCTTGGGAAACATATGTTATCATAGCTCAATGGTAAATAGATCAAAATGAACTCAGTGTGCTGTTGATGAAATATTCTGGAATTTGTAATGACTGTACTTTTAATGAAAGCTGCATAAATAATATCCTTGGCCCTGTGTAATTTAACCTAGAGTGTAACACAACGGAATAAGATAAACCAATAAAATACAATATTGTTCATTTGTGGTAACTTGTTCCTGCCCACATGCAACATACAATTGCTGTTAATATGGCAGAAATGATTGCCGTACCAAAAACACTTCATAAGTGTCCAAGCACCAGTCACGAGTGTGCCGTTGCCCCTTCTTGTCATTACTGCTGTTATGACTTACAGCTAATTGTAATTGTCAATCCTTCCATTGCCCTACCCACAAAGCAGACGCAATATGCATTGCTTTGTACTGCTCCTTGTTCCGTCTCTAATGTATGAAACGGCCACTTTAGGTATAGGGAAGACCCTCTTCTTCTGTACTTGTAAGAAAAGACATTAGGGCCACAAGCATGTCAGATATTTATCGACATTTCATTATGGCCCTAACGCTCTAAGTGAAAGATATACCCTTTCATCCTACATCTGCTTTGCCCCAAAGGCGGACAGCCTTTGGCTGCAGCCAAAGGGCAGCCAAAGGGTGTTGAACGTTTGCTGTCATTCGGTGCGCTTACAGATGCTCAGTTACTGGGTTGGGTAAAGTCTTCTAACACAGCACATTGCAGGCCTGTCCTACCTCTTCTAATACAACACATTGCAGGCCTATCCTACCTCTTCTAACACAGCACATTGCAGGCCTGTCCTATCTCTTCTAACACAGCACATTGCAGGCCTAACCTACATCTTTTAACACAACACATTGTAGGCCTATACTACATCTTCTAACACAATTTTAACCTAGTCTGTAACTGTTACATACGCCCATTATCATATATTATCTCTAACTGTTCATGAAATATCTGTAATTTGAATGTTTTACCACTGTTCATTTAATGCAACCATGTATTATCATAACTCTGTGCCCAGGACAGGCTTGAAAGCGTGAAGTAATTCTCAATGTATTACTGGTAACACATTTTATAAATAAATACGGCATGAAGAGAAATTCTACAAGGGTAGTTAAAAGGACATACGGAAAGAGTTGTTTTATAGATAACATATTTACAGCTCTTTGATATTAATTATCTTCATCAACAAGGAAACAAAAGCAAGTACCGATCAATTTGGCTTTAAATATCAGCTTAATATATTCTTAATAAGCAAAGGCTATGCCAGAAACAATTTATTTTCCACTAGTGCAAGTTGAGACATTAAGTGGCAATTCTACTTCCATTAGCTAAATTTGGCAAATATGCAACTGTTTAAAGGCATTGTCAATAGCCGTTGTGCAATTAAGTATGCGGTACTGATGCCTTATTAAATTGCCCTTTTCAAGAAGGCATAATAAACTAGGAGTTCACTTTACAGATTTCATGTCAAAAAATAAAAGAGTAAGACATTTATCTAAAAATAAAATATGTACTCCATAATTTAATGAAGTAAACGTAGGGAAAAAAAAAAATTAAAAACCCAGAAAATACTGTCATTGAGTTTGCTTAGAATTTGTCAGGTTGTAATGGGGAACTGACATTAGCATGATTAGGATAAACTCTTACTACTAATGGAAATCCACATGTGCTGAGAAAGAGTGGCACAGTGAGTAAAGGCCCGGACTATGATGTTTGAATTAGGAATCTGGTTCAATTCCCAGTGTCAGCTACTTGTGACCTTGAGCAAGTCACTTTATCTCCCTGTGACCAAAAACATAGATTGTAAGGTCGTCTGGGCAGGAACTGAGTCTTTTAAAATTCCTATGCACTGCACACTAAACTGCAATTATGAAGTCCCATTGAAAAGCGCTATATGAAATAAAGTTATTGTGTCTCATTGATAACCCTTTAGAGGTGACTGAAATACCAGGTGTGCTCCCAAATACTTTGGAGTTTAAATCATGAGACACTGGTTCTATTTCAAGAGAAGTATTTAGCAATGAAAGCGTTACAGTGACCAAGATTGTCTACAGCTTGTATCCCGGGCTGGGCAAGGCCTCGGAGCAAGCAATCACAAATGGTTATTTGCTTAAATAAGGACTGCATTCTTTTGTGTACAGTGTCAGAATTCCCATTAGGCCTGGGGTGGGTGTCGGGGAGAGGGAAGATATGTGGGTATGGGGGAGTGGAAAGAGATGGGGGTGTGAAATATGGAGGGGGGGTCTCACAAAGGCCGCCGACACTTGCGGTAGGTGGGGCCCAGTGGAAGCTGTTCTCCTGGGCCCCAGGAAAGCTTTCTGCGGCCCTGCACTGGGTGCTAAAGTGACTTGCTCAAGGTCACAATGAGCAGACACCAGAAATTTAACCAGGCCCTCCCCCGATTCAAACTCAGTGTTATTGTTTACAGAGTCAGCGTCTTCACTCACTGAGCCATTCTCCCACATGATGCAAGGGAATATAAATTTGTGGCCCCTTTCCCAGCATGCATCTCAAACCTACCTTGGTTCAGCCCCGTAGACCCTCTGCTTCCCTTCCATGTAAAAAGATAGGGAGGTAGGGAGTGGACTGCTCATTTAATCTACACAGTGTATCTTATCCTGGTCTGATTATATACTATCCAGGTGATGCTGACATCTTCATTCTTGAGGATTCATTTAAGGACAAGCAACACATTGCCAGACATTAAAACCCTGACCAAATTTTCTTTTCTTACCCTCCTACTGAATTTTATGACAAAATGTTTCGTTATTATTAAACAAAAACCCTACCAATTATAATCACAATACTGATACTGTGAGTTATTGAGAACGTTACTTGACCGTTGACATAACCAGATGTGACCAAACCGGAACTGCAAGTGGAAATATTTAGTGATTTGGATGTTTCCTTTTCCCTAATCATCATGTGTTATCCAGTATTTCACAATATGACGCTTTTAGATTAATCAAAGCTGTTCATTTTCGTATCACAAAATACAATGTACGTTTTTAGGAATCTGACGCTTCCGCAGATCTCAAAGGCCAAAACCAATAATATCAGAATTACATGAAACTCTATAATGAAATAGTCCAAACTAAGAGCTTTGCTAACCCATAAAACTGTCTATAAGGTGCTTGTTGCATAGCAACAGGAATTGATCTAGCATACAGAAAAGTCTGATGATTTAGTGATTGCTGGTGGCCGTTTATTCTGCCTTTCGTTTGCTTTTCCTTGCAACCTTATGGAGAGAGGGGGAGAGAGGGAGAGAGAGGGAGGGAGAGAGGGAGGGAGAGAGGGAGAGAGAGAAGGAGGGAGGCAGAGGGAGAGCTGTTAATCTGTGTTTTACATCTCAAGTGTTTCCTTTCACCTGAACAACCCTGGTACTTTCAAATCAAGGTGTATATAAAAACAAACACCTGCCTGTAGGTATTACTGCACAGGGATATGTGATGAGTAAGTGTGGAGTGCATGCTTCTCTCTGTTTTATTTCAGCCGCATGTAAGCTTCTTTTAAAACATTAAAAAAGGAAAGTAGTTCATTTAACAGTTGTATTGCATCTATACCCAGCAATTTGTCCAAAGTATATTTTTACTTTTAGCTGGGGACTTCACCAGAGCATGAATATTTTATTTAGGCACCCTATTTTATATATATATATATATATATATATATATATATATATATATATATATATATATATATATATATATATATATATATATATATATATTTTTTTTTTTTTTTTTAAATAAGATATACATGTTCTGGTGAAGTCCATATATAGGACAATTGTCCATATGAAGGACAATACCAGAGCAGGAATATTTTATTATATATATATATATATATATATATATATATATATATATATATATATATATATATATATATATATATATATATATATATATATATATATATATATATATATATATATATATATATATATAGATAGATATAGATATAAACATTTTTTTAAATAAATTATTCCTGTTCTGGTATTGTCCTGAAACCAGCTGCCATACATAGCCACAAAAAAAGTGTGCATTTCGGTTTTGGTGCGATTTCAGCCTCTCATTAGTGGCTAATATCTGACCTTCCTTCACATTACAACCTGAAGTGACCATTTTCAGTGACAAAGGGTCATGGAGATCCCCATCCTGGTGGAGCTGATGTGATTCAACCTTCTAACCTCTGCCTCACAAAGATGGGCAGGCAATTCATTCATTACAGATTGTCCATATTTTATAGTTGGAGAGGGAAGGCCCATTTAGGAAAGCTAACTGCTTCTGCAATTCAAGGTTTCTCTGGGGGTTATGGGTGAATGTATAAACAAAACATGACAAATAATATAGTTAAATACTTATCTGTTCTTCTTTCATAAGTGAGAAGAACAGATAAGTATGTAACTATATAAGTGGTCATGCTTGGATGTAGCATTGGGGATCTATAAATATATTTGGTGAGGTGGTTCTGGATTTGAGTTTACAGGGATTGTGTGTGTAGTTATGGGGGAATGAACACTAAAGGGTTTATAGGAAATGTTTATTTTCTTGTATACGATGTGCAAGGAAAGCTATTCTGCATGTAAAAACCCATGCTAACAACATTATATTATACATTTTATTGCAGAGTTTAGGATATTCCACAGTACTGGTGACTGCTTACAAAACATGATTTTCTTCGTTAGCATCACTACAAATGAGGATATCTGTATTCCAGGCCAGTTTTCTCTGAGTAGGTAACATTATCTCCATGTGCTCCAGCTACCAAAATAGTAATGAACCCTCTTTACTAATCGTTCCTACGTTTTTTTTTTTTTTACATTGCCAGTAAATCTACATTAGTGGTAAAGGACACGTGTCTAATGAGACACAGGCATGCAGAAGAGTATAGTGCTGAGGAGGTTATAGAGAGTCTCGCTAAGGTTATGCAGCAGCACAAATTATAGCAATAAAAATGCCTTATTGATTTTAACCTCCTTGGAACAAGAGTAGCTTCCCAAGCTACTGTTTGTGTCATTTAGTCCCTTGGAGGTAGACAACACCCTTATTGAAATATAGACTAAGAATATACAGTACTACTACCATTGTGAAGGAGCTATACAAAATTAAATCTAAAGTGCATATGGCAGAAGATGTGAAAAAGAACAGAGCGGGGGCAGGAGGCAAGTATAAAGTTGTATTAGAAAACATAACAAGTGTATATACACTTACAATGAGGTACTGTGTAGTAGGCCGCAGACGGGGCTGCGTTGTACCTTATCTGGTGTCCCACACAGCTCTTCAGTCAGCTACACTGGAGCCAACTGCGTCGGAATCGCCAGTGCTGACGTAACCAAGAAGTGCCAGACGCTTTGATCTCACAGCACCAGTTTTGTCATACGACATTTCTGAGCGGTGGAATATCCTGGACGCTTAGCCGGCTCGGCGACTATTGAGCGATGACTCGTCTTCTATGCAGTACCTCATTGTAAGTGTATATATACTTTTTATGGTCTCTAATACAGCTTTATACTTACCTCCAATGCGCTCTGTGGTCTTTCATATTTCCGGAGATCTGCCTTTGGCGATACCTTGAGGAGCTTGGAGTGCTCCTACAGAGCAGCAGCAAGGAGTTCAAGTTGCACATATTTCCCCACCCCCAAGAGTCTGGAAGCCCGAGCGCTGTTTCTTCTGTTCTTCATATTGTAGAAGGTGTCTTAATTTCCAGAGACTGGCACATCATTAGCCTAGACTCCTGGCTACTGTCCCACACCCACAGTCACTCCTACCAATGACTGCCATCTACTGCACTTAATCGCTCACCTGCTGTCTCTAAGTTTCCCAACATACTACTTAGATTGTAAGCTCTCCAGGGCAGGGATTTCTTTTCCTATTGTCTGATCTTTTTTGTTGGACTTATTGTACTATAATTCCCTGTACTGTATTGGGTCTCTTGCAAAGCGCTAAGTACAGCTGTGGGCGCTATATAAATAAAGATTACATACATCTCGCAGCAAAGGAGTTAATATTCACTACTATTCGTTGGCAGTTGCTTCAATGCATGCTTCTTCCGGAACAGCACAAACCTGCCCTCCTCTTCTTCACTTGGAGGCTTAAATGGCCTGTTAGAAATGACAGGATGGTGCTGTAAAGGAAGAAGCAGGAGCCAGAACTGTTAATGAAACATCTCAAGGCACAATAGCAGCGGTGGACAACTTCAGTACCGATGGGCCACCAACAGGTCAGGTTTTCAGGATATCCTAGTGAAAGACTGAGCCACTGATTGAGCCACCTCTGCTGAAGCTGGGACTGATTGAGCCATCTGTGCAGAAGCAGGAATCTCATGAAAACCTGACCTGTTTGGGGCCTTTGAGGGCTGGAGTTGCCCACCCCTGCACTATAGCCACAGGTACCAATGATATGGCAAATCAAGGAGGCCTGCAATGCTGTTATAAAATAATATACACCTCAGTCATTTTACAGTGAATTTCTTTTTTGTCTTGCTCCCAGAGTGGGCGTTTGTATAGAGATGTGCGAAACTGTCCAAAATCAGTCAGTAGGGTTGCACGGTGGCTTCTCCAAAAATACTCACAATGGTCAAAGGTGCAACGCGCTCGACACACACACACCTTTCACCTGTCCATGATGTTCCTCATCTCTTTGTCCCCACCCCCAGGCTTCCCACACCTTCTCCTGATTGACTGCATTCCCCAGCAGCAGCCAATCAGGATGGAGGAATCTGCCCAACCTTCTAGCACAGGGGTGGGGAACCTTTTTTCTGCCAATGGCCATTTGGATATTTATAACATCGTTCGCAGGCCATACAGACACAGACAGGCACACAGGAAGACACACAGCAGGCATGCAGGCACACAGACCCCCCCCCCTACCTCTGGTAGTTGCTGCTGCTGCTGTGGGATCGTGTAGGGCGGCTGCTGGGGTAAGTGCGGGGGGAACTGCTGGGGAAATGCGGGGGCTAGTACAGTGGCTGCTGGGGATCGTGTAGGACTGCCGGCGCCTCACACCACCTCCTCCCGATCTGGCGTGCGGCGGCCATTTTTTAAAAAATTAGCGTGACCCCGGTTATAGCAGTTGCCTTAGCAGGGCCAGACCAAATGATTTCAGGGGCCTTATATGGCCCTCAGGCCTGACATTCTCCACCCCTGCTCTAGCAGCAGCCCTGCTCTCTCCCTGCTCAGGGAAAGCCCGTGGTTCCCCCAAGCCGGTCAGGTCACTAGGTCCAGAGAGGTAATACCAGACACATACATGTCCAGAGAGATAATACCGGACACATACATGTCCAGAGAGGTAATACCGGACACACACATGTCCAGAGAGGTAATACCGGACACACACATGTCCAGAGAGGTAATACCGGACACACACATGTCCAGAGAGGTAATACCGGACACACACATGTCCAGTATTACCTCTCATTTTTTACTGAACAGTGTACAAATACAGGACAGTACAGTTCAATACTGGACACCTGGCAACCCTAGCGCCGTTGGTGCAGTCACACCGAGTCCTGTGCTTACAGAGGCCCCACGCTCTTCCCCACCACATTTAAACTGATTGCCTGGAGAGACTGCGGGGCCTCTGGAAGCTCCGGCATATTCTTCTTGTGACGATGCGTTGCCATGACAATGTGACATAGCTGGAGATGCCGGAGATCAGGAGCAAGAGGAGATGCCGGAAAAGGTAAGAAGCCCGGCACCGAGCCCCTAGCCGGCCCTGTCTCTACGTTTGTATTTGTCAGCATAAAGCTACGTTCTTCCGCAATGCATCGCCTGCAATGATCTCGGCAGAAGTAAAACGTGCGTTATCATGAACGGCTTTGTATGTGTATATTCTCATTAATAGCTTTGTATGTGTAAATTCTCATTAATAGCTTTGTATGTGTAAATTCTCATTAATAGCTTTGCCGCCAGCAAAATGTGTTTTTTTTGGTGCAAAACTGGTGCATGTCAAACTCAATTTCAATTGCGCCTGTGTGCCCCCTAGTATTAACCTCAAATGTCTCCATCTGCGGCAAAAATTATTTTATCCCTTTTTGTTTGGCACTCAGCATCGGACTGTGCTTGGCGTACAGATATATACTAAAATATATATATATATAGTGAATAAATGAGAACAAGGCACTCCGTCAGGTAGATATTGGTGGGTGCAAATCCTATATAAATCAAATAGGCTATACGATACCGTTTGAGCGAATATCAGAGGCAGCACTCCAGAAAGTAGTGAAAAAAATTGTATTTAGTGTGACATATAAACCAACGTTTCGGTCCTCCACACGGCACCTTTCTCAAGGTGATGAGAAAGGTCCCGTGTGGAGGACCGAAACGTTGGTTTATATGTCACACTAAATACAATTTTTTTTCACTACTTTCTGGAGTGCTGCCTCTGATATTCGCTCAAACGGTATCGTATAGCCTATATATATATATATATATAGTGTGCCACAAAATCAATTAAAATTGCGGGAACATCGCACACCAAGTTCAATTTGGTGTAAAGCGTCTGTTAAAAGTGTTAGCGCTGAATTACGTTGCTACTGTATGTAGCAACTCAAAAATGTATTTGACGCAGCATGGATGTTTCATTATATAAGTTACCAAAATGTATTATTTTCACAGTATGGCTATTATAAATAATATTACACTAAAAATGTATGTCTGCTAACAATTTTAACTATAAAAAAATTCACAGAATCTGGTTTTACAGCAGATAAACACCATGATTTACATTTTTATTTTTGTTTGTTTTAGGATTGAATCAGGGGGTCACCAGAGCAGAACGCCATAAATGTTTGCTCCGGGGACCCCCAGCTTCCAGAGATACTTATCTGCAGAAAGGGTGCCAGTATCTCTGTGGAGTTAAAAGGTCCTGGTTACGCGAGCAAATTGGAAGCCGCACTGGATGACGTTGCGGCTGCCTATTGGACCCCGTGACATGGGACATTTAAACCCCGCCAGACTGGGGCCTGTTCCTGTGACGGAGGTGGACTGCGGCAGCAGCTGCTCTGCATTATGGGCAGAGATGAGGGCGGAAGCGTGGCTCCGTCGGAGCCCTCCAGTGCAGCAGCGCGCACGCTGATTTACCAGGCGATCGTGGATCTGCGGCGGTAAGGGGAGAGCCCTGGCATTAGTTATTTGATATCCTTTGCATCCCCCGTTTTAGAACCCCAAGTCATTGTGAGGGGGATTAAGCTCTGTGGGAACCCATCCTCCCTGGGTTAAAGCTCGCCCTCCCCACTTTCTAAGTAGCAGATTTTTTAGTGCACCTGTGGAAGACTGGTCTATTAAGACATGTCTCCCTCCATCACAGAGGTAAATGAGAATTGTTACAGTTAGTGTAAATGGGGTTATGCCATGACCTAGCTGCAGGCTTATAACGCTTTGGCCTTACCTGTGGGTGGAGCAATCTAGAAGGTTTAGCACCTCCCTTTTGCTGTATTTCAATAAAAGACGCAGCATTTGTACCTCTAGACTCTTGTGTGTGCGCTTTATTTACTAAAGGGGAAAAGCTGCACACCACATGACAATAATAATACAAAAAAAAAAGATACAACTACCAGTGCTCCTGGATCAGGATTCTCTGTGATGATCCAGCTTACAATGGAAAGTATAAGAAACAGGGCTCCACGGAATTTTCAAGATAAATTTATTGCCAACAAATTGACTGATGTTTCGGCCCCAATTGGCCTTTCTCAAAGCAGAATGGCATTCTGCTTTGAGAAAGGCCAATTGTGGCCGAAACGTCAGTCAATTTGTTGGCAATAAATGTATCTTGAAAATTCCGTGGAGCCCTGTTTCTTATACTTTACATTGCGCTTTATCTACGGCATGTTTCAGGGGATGTGGGGGATAACAACATCACCGGCTCTGAGGTCAACAAAAACATGAATTGTACTGAAGAGAAAGCACGAGGTGGGCTGTACATCTCGTGGGAATTACATTTAGCCAGCAAGCACAAGACCTTCTACTAAGTCACACGTGCACCAATCTTTTCATTCAATTCCAACATAACCGCATTACACTGAAAATCGCAGATGGCGTCATTCAGCAGAAAGCGGATAAAAGTGCTTCTTTTCAACATATTGAGTTAAGACAAAATAGCAAAAAAAAGGGTGAAAAAGTTACAGCAAACAATGTGCTTCAGCATGGCTTTATTACACTGTAAAACTTGTAAATTGTAATAAAAAAGATTCCCACAGGGCACCCGTATTATGACTGTCCAATTGCTGGGGATACCCTATAACGTTATAAATTGTCACATTTTCTTAAGTTCCAATAAAAGTAGGTGGAAACTGAAAATATGCATTTAATGACAAGATAATTTGACACTTAACATGACAGTATTATCATAATTGACTGTAAATGTAATTGTAAAATTCGGTTTTTCTCTTTAAAAAGTAATGCAAACACAGCAATAAATTCATAAAACGTGGCAGTTGTTGTGGTGATGATACACTAAAGCTCACATCATTCGTTTTTTCCACAGGGACACCCTTTAGGTTAGTCTGAGGCACCTATGGGTGACAGCACCCTAGTTGAGAAACACTGATCTAGTTGTAACCCCCCTTAAAGGGTTACTAGTATGTTTAGTGTGTACAGGGTCCCACCCTATGTTGCCATGGGACTATGACATCACAGAGTACATAAGGGGAGGGAAAGGTTCAAGAAAGTTTGGTTCCAGGAGGAGTAGCGGAGAGGAGCCTAGGGGGAAAAGAGATAGGGATGTTCATAATACAATAATACAGACCAGGCCCCCCTCTACTTTATTATGTTGTAGCTAGGGACAGTACACTGGTTAAGTTAGGATCCCAGAAGAAGATTAAGGGAGTCCAATATAAGCTCAGTTTCTTTGTACACTAAACATGCCTCCTTTTCTTTATTGTATACAAGTTACCAGACAATTTGAATGTGTATCCTCTATGCTTTATTTATGTGTGCCCTATCTCACCTAAAACATTTGTTTCCTTCCAAAGAAAATCTTACCATTTCCATCTTTCCCCATGGGGCAGTTATTCCCTAACAGAACAGTCCACAGAGTACAACATGTCAGATCACCATAGATTTATACAATGGCTTTTAGTCATAAAGGATTATTCATTAAGTGGCAGCAACTCCAAATGTGTAGTAATGGTCATCAACTACCACCTGCCTTGCACATAACCCCCCCCTCCCCCACCCCTTTCTATTATTATTGCTCTCTTGACCATTGCTGGATATCAAGTCAATATTTTTAGAGAGCTTTACATAAAAACTCCAAAACATGAAGCTCAGTACCTAATTAAGATCCCGTTGGTGTATTTCTATATTTTCTAATGATCTATTCCTACCAACATAAAATGTAATTTGCCATTTCATCCCCCAGTCTCCCAGATTTGGAGAAATCAGCAAACATTTCCTCGTTTCACTTTAATCTTTGTGACATGTTGCTACACTTACTATCTATCTCTCTTGCAGATGTAAAATGTATGAATTTGTTGATTGTGTTACCATTGTACAGTAACTAATGGCTCTATCATTAAAATCCTCTTCTCCTAACATCATTAGTAAAAAGCACGCAGGACAGAGCAAAAACAGCAACTGTTGTAGTCTGTATGCAAAACCTATTCCAGCTAACAGAAACTATTAATGTGGCAAAATATCCTGTGTCCTTAGTGATGGCAAAGGCAGTAATTACATTGAAATTTACTCCATTCAGAGGAGAAGGTGCATGGATTTACTGGGTATCTACTGGGTATTGTGTTTTGGTTGTGTGTCCATCCAACTCTTTGGTTGCCATCTGAAAACCGTTACCATGATATATGCAACAGTGTACCGTAGGTTCAGGTCTGGAATGGAGCATCCTGGCAAGGTGTGATGATTCTTTAACCCAATCAGTCGCTATGTGTTGATTGGATAACCTGGTGTGAAAGGTTCCAATGAAATTACACCCCACAACTTATTGGTATGCGCTTATTGTGCATTATTATAAAAATGAAATACTTTGACTTTAAAAGATGCATGGCTATATCCTTCATGGCAATAACATGGCTATGGAATATTAAACTAATGATCAATCTTGAATATCCCTTATAACTCTTTCTATAGTACTTTAATTATGGTAAACATATATTAATATTTATTTATTTTTCGAAAGAAAAGCAAGAATTCATAAGTATAATGCATCCTGTGACCTGCTTAAAGAAACACAGACATGTAACATTAGCCAGCTATTTATTATTGATTGAGAGCTGCTGAGGTTTTGCTATGTCCAATGCTAATGAGGATCATTTGCTCATCTTCTAAATGATGAGAAAAAGCAAAGTCCAGTTACCTGTTATTGACTGAGAGATGCTAAGAAGGGACTACAGCTAATTATAAAGAGTATAATTCCTGCTTTCTGAAGGGTGATAAAGAAGAGTCTTTCTAGCTCTACCCACACGTTTTAATAAAGAAAGACTACTCAACTAATTTGGATAAATATAAGATTTCTATTTAGAAAAGATCATTAGCACTGACAGTCGTATTAGTAAAAACGCCAACCACAGATATGAATATAGGATATAAATTATGATCATTGAAATGGTTTGACCTTTATTAAAATTAAATGAGTTATATACTTATTTCCATAAGAGCTCAGAATTTTGAAATAGTGTACAGTATGTATGTCTTTATTTATATAGCGCCATTAATGTGCATAGCGCTTCCCAGTAGTAACACACGTGACAATCGTATAAATAACAAATAATATAAATAATATATAAATAACACATAAAAGTAACATTTAGGAAAAGGAGTCCCTGCCCCGAAGAGCTTTCAATCTAATTGTGTAGATATATTTTAATGCACATTCCCCACTTGATGCGGTTCACTTTTAGGTGGTGGTACCTTAGAATATGCAGAGCAAGATAGAAGGTTTGTATAATGTTAGAAGACAAATTGATCTTTAAAACTGTGTGTTTAAGGCACGGCATTTCAGAAGCCGATGCGTATTTTAACTTTAACACTCGTGATCAAATCTTACCGGATAAATCATACAATCCTGCAGGATTTTACTTGTTTGCCAATGAATTTTGAAAAGGCCTTACAGCCGTTTGAAGCGCAAACACAATTAGATTTGAAAATTATTCAAGGATCATTTTAACATCCCCTTGAGTTTACTATGTTAACACAAATGGATTTTGCCTTCGATCAGGACACAACCGCTGCTCGGAAGCTTTGATGAAAACACAGACAAAACGAGTACTATTCCTTCCTGGCCATTTGCAAACTTACTTAAATTATAAAACAGTTGTAAATATTCCATGATTTACTTTTACGATAATTGAAGAGGCATTTAATTAAGGAAAATCAAGTAGTATGCAGCATTTACAAGCTTGTTCTAGTTTGTTACACTGCAGTCTTAAATTACCTAGAAAGCATGAATATTCTGTAATTTACATTATTTTATTTTTATTGTGCCAACATTATGTATCTGGACTTTGACTTGATTCCTAACAATGCCTGCATAATTTATTTATGTTATGTGTGTGTTGTGTGTGTCCTTTGGGAGTTAGGAAATGGTGGTGTTATTTTTCTGCTGTAATGAGAAATAGCTGTTAGCTACATGAGACAGGATAATACCAGAATTATATATTTAAAGCCACAGAGAGAATACTGAAATTGTATGTAGTAAGATAACAGTTTTGATTTAACGTTACAATTATGCATTTAAAACAATACACGCAGAAATCTGCTCATGTGCATCAAAGTGTGAAATTAGGACAATTCCACAACAGGATCCTACTGTCTGCCTAATATCAGTTGTATTTTATTGTATGTCTTTATTTATATAGCGCCATTAATGTACATAGCGCTTCACAGTAGTAATACAGTTATCTACAAATTCCCCCCCCCCCCCGAAAACGTTTGCCCCTAATGCAGTGATTGGGTTATTGTAAGCTAACCGTTGTACCACTATAAGGATTACGAATATATCACATTGTTATCATAATAATGTTTGTAATTCTCTTACCAGTGTCTTTACCGTTTTACACATCTTCACTGTTACACATCTTAAGAAGAGAACGGAGCAGTTCTGAAATTCATGCGTTTTTTGGAATATCACCAGTTATCAAATAAATGTATGATTTCTATACTAGGGGAAGGGGGATTCACAAAGCTCAGATAACGGGTATCTGAGTTTGATCGGCGTTAACTGCAATCAACATGAATGGTAGTTAACGCTGATGAAGCTCCGATACTTGTTATCAGAGCTTTCTGAATGCCCCCCTAAGGGCTTATCCAGTATTGTCTGAAGCACCGTCAAGTCGATGGATGTTTTCGATCAATGGCTTATCAACTTACTAGCAGACATCTCAGATTTGCTACATTACATAAATAGTAGGGGGGACAAATCACTGTTGAGAGCATAAAGAAGGGGTGTTAAAAGCCTGGGTCAACAAAAATGAGCATCTTAAAAGAGAAATTGATGAGCTTTTTCTTTTAATTATTTTTTTTAACATAGGTTTGAAGCAGGGGGTCTCTGGAGCTGAACCTCGTTAATTTCAGCTCTGGGGACCCTATGCTTCCGGAGATTCAGACCTCCAAAAGGGCCAATAGGAAGATGAACCTGCTGACATCACGGCTTCCTATTGGTCCGCAGGGATGCATGAGCTTTGAAACGCCGCCATTACTTGAACCCTGCTAGCCGAGTGGAGTGGTTACCGGCGCCCCCTACGCTGGTAAGTATCTCCGGAAGCAAGGGGTTCCCTGGAGCTAAAATGAATGGGGTTCACCACCGGAGACCCCTGCTTCAATCATATACATGACGAAAAATATTCGCAAAATAAATAAAGCGCCCGCTTGGATTCCCTCTTTAAAAATGCATAGGAGAACTGCAAGTTTAATCCTTCATAATCATCCACAGTCGGGAAGCATCCATTGGCTTTTGCCATTAGTAGTAACGCAGTATAGTTTGGAGATATAGCATTGTAAAATGTTTCCAGTGTTCTGCTGAGCCATTTAACAGGGCCACTGGGGTGCTGTCTGTCAAACCCCAAGATGCACACGTGCCTGTGCACACCACTTCCTCTTCTCAACAAGAGAAACCATATGAAGCAAGACGCAAGTCCATCATTTCTTCCACCACTCCCAGGAAAAGCTTTGCTCGCCCTCATTAGAAGAGCCACAAATTAGATTAAAAAAAATGATTAGTATTATTAATGTGTACAAATGAGAGAAATCTGAATTTTAGCTTTTCCAGGATCAACAAAAGGGTCATAATATGTTTAATATTTCTAATACTGTATTTCTAATATTATGTTTAATGGGTTTAATATAGTTATTTTAAACAAGTGGTTTTGGACATGTGTGCTTATATCCAGTATATATATATATATATATATATATATATATATATATATATATATATATATATATATATATATAACCACCAAACCTCAAACAGAAATTAGTCAGCAGAAAACTTCACAACGATTTTAAAGACATGGATACGGGCTCAACATGGATACGTGCAGCAACAAACGGTGCAAACTCTGCAAACATATTTGCCAGGATCCCACAGCCAGTCACAACCATAGAACATTCAATGTTAAAGGATCATACAGCTACACATCCAGGAATTTAGTGTATATGATTCAGTGCAACAAATGTGACCAAGGTTGCTACATTGGGGAAACCAGCCAAAAACTACAAGGAAGAATGAATATGCACAGACACTTTATACTCCATCACGAAGAAGGAAGATACTGCTCACCTGTGGGACATCACTTCTCACAACCAGATCATTCCATAAATGATCTAAAAATCTAAATCCTCAATGGAATGTTTAAAAGCACCCAAGAACGGAAAACATTTGAACTCAGAATGATAAGACTCTTTGACACCAAAACCAAAGGACTTAATGTGGACATGGGTTTTCTCACACCCTACCAAAATTGTCTGTAATTATCCTGCTTGCCTCCACTCTTATCCACACTTTCTCTCCCCCCCCCCAGCATCCCTTCCCCTCCCCACCTTTCTTTGACACTGTCCCCTGGCTTCAAACACTTAACACCCTACCTTATCTACAGTAAATATCTGTTGTTTTTTTTTCCCCCTCTCTCCACACTGTTTTAGCCATAGATTCCTTTGTATATCAGTATTGCTTGACCTGAAGAAGAGAGGAGAACTCTCAAAAGCTTGTCCTATGACATAAATTGTTAGTCCAATAAAAAAGGTATCACCGAATACTGAAGAACTAATTTATTCTGCACTATCGCAACTGGACTAACACGGCTATTTTCTGCTTTATATATATATATATATATATATATATATATATATATATATATATGCAAATATAACTGTATGCTCATCTGCATGTCTTAGGCAGGTCTGCAACCCCGCCTTTCCCCATTATCACCCAGCATACAGCACTTCCACTGCAGCAAGGGATTCTGGGAAATGACATGCAAATGAGCACACAGTGTCACTTTTTGCCTCAATAACCATTTTTAACATGGTTCCCTATAGGCTTAAGCTTGCTGCATGGTCACAGCTTTGAGCACAGCCAGGGTAAAGGTGCATACCCAGAAAACCACCCACAGACAGCCGTTTCGACCTTGATGGGTCTCATCAGTGTGGGGTTGATTTATATATATATGTAACACATGTAACACATGTAACATATAAATATATATATATATATATATACAGTGGTTGACAAATCACCAAAAAATCTACTCGCCACACAAAAAAATCTACTCGCCACCTAATACCAAACGTGTGCTGCTTGGGCCAATATTTACTCGCCCCGGGGTTAAATCCACTCGCCCGGGGCGAGCAAATGTATAGGTTTGTCGAACACTGTATATATATATATATATATATATATATATATATATATATATATATATATATATACATACGCATATACACACACACACACACAAATAATATAATGGCTTGTCACCATTTATGTTAAAAACTCTCTCTCTTTCATACAAAGATACACCACAAAATTAAAGCTTACTGATGGCTATTTCCTTTGAGGTAATAAAGCTATTGAAAAATAAAATATCCCTTATCCTCCTGCAAATATCTCCTAAAGATTACAAGAGAGAGAACCATCTCTGAATTGCTTCGTGATGTTTGTCTTACAGGCGTCTGTGGCAATCTCCGGGATTTTTTTTTGCCTTTATTTATTGGGCTGCATAATCTAATTATCTCTCATTAGACCAAAGTTAATTATTTAATTTATCTTTGTAAATGTGACAACAAAAAGCTGTCTTTAATTAAGCAGATCAGCAATTATCTGTTGTTTTCTAGGCAGCTTTAAATGTTCTTCTGCAAACAGTGAGCAGCGTGATTGCAATCAGGTGCTCAGACAAGAATGGTGGATGGGCAAGTTTGATTTACAGCCCATTTAAAGAGCAGGCAAGACATGGTTCATGGTGCAGCCGTGCTAAAGTTCGCTGCCCCGCGGTACCCTTGGAATCTGGCCTGTTTTACAATGAGCGTCTTCGTTTAATTTCAGTCGCATAATTGTCAAAGGCATAAAAGAAAAGTATATGCTACATTATCTATTGTATATAAAGACCAAAGAAGCTGATCTATGAGCCATAGCAGTTGAAGTACCAGTAAAAAAAAAAAAAAGAAGTTGTGATATTGTGATATTGTGCGTTAACGCAGGAGTGCAACATTTAAAGAGCCAAAATGAGCCAATAGCAGCGCTATGGTTTAAGGGGTTATTTAAGGTGATTGATATAAATATATATATATATATATATATATATATATATATATATATACACATATACCAATTAAAACACACCTCTTTTACGAAGCATATGAGTACCTCCGTGGCTGATACTATACACCTCATACACCGACCATGACCCCTTGCATACGCTCTTACCAGAACACCCTCCTACTGTTTCTGTACGTTCTTCTACTTACCACCTAGATTGTAAGCTCTTCAGAGCTTTTTTATGTCTCAAGCTTTTATTCCCCTTATGTGTTATATTATTATGTCACGTGTATTACTGCTGTGACACGTTATGTACACGGATGGTGATATATAAATAAACATATACATACATATTTAAAAAAAAATCAGAGACAAAGTATTCCTTAAATCAGTATTCAAAGTTATTTCCTTTAGCTTCTCCTTATATTTGATGTTATTGAGTGTTTAGCCAGACCTGCCCTTGTTCAAACAAAGCACCCACTCTCTTCCCATGCTTGCTCTTCCCATACATGCTCTTCCCATACATGCTTGCCGTGTTTGCTTGCTCTTCCCATGCATGCTTTCCGTGTTCGCTTTCTCTTCCCATACATGCTTGGCCTTCCCATGCTTGCTTGCTCTTCCCATGCTTGCTTCCATGCTTGCTTGGCCTTCCCATGTTTGCTTGCTTTACCCATGCATGCTTCCCATACTTGCTCTTTCCATGCTTACTTGCCCTTCCCATGTTTGCTTGCTCTTCCTGTGCATGCTTGCCAGTTTGCTTGCCCTTCCCATGCTTTCTTGCTTTTGTCATGCTTGCTTGCCGTGCTTGCTTGCCCTTCCCATGCTTGGTTGTTATGTTTGCTTGCCCTTTCCATGCTTGCTTACCCTTCCCATGTTTGCTTGCTCCTCCCGTGCATGCTTGCCATGTTTGCGTGCTCTTCTCATGCTTGCCCTTCCCATGCTTGCTTGCTTTTATCATGCTTGCTTGCTTCCTATGCTTGCTTGCCCTTCCCATGTTTGCTTGCTCTTCCCGTGCATGCTTGCCATGTTTGCTTGCTCTTCTCATGCTTGCCCTTCCCATGCTTGTTTGCTTTTCTCATGCTTGCTTGCCGTGCTTGCTTCCCATGCTTGCTTGCCGTGCTTGCTTCCCATGCTTGCTTGCCCTTCCAATGCTTGGTTGTTATGCTTGCTTACCCTTCCCATGCTTGCTTGTTATGTTTGCTTGCCCTTTCCATGCTTGCTCACCCTTCCCATGTTTGCTTGCTCTTCCCGTGCATGCTTGAGTTGGGAAACATTTGACCAAGATATTTTGTGCTTTCCTGATCTTTGAAGAAAATAAAAATTTACATAATTTTAATAAGAAACTGAAACACTTAAAAGTAGGCTTCATGGATTGGTACATTTTTTAAGGAAACCCATGACATTGTCAGCGATCATGTTTTGTTTTGTGATGTAAATGGTACTGCTCCTAAAAAGAAAAAAGTCTAATGGTTTATTTGCACAATATGGACAGAAGGCTCTATGTAAAATTGATACCCGTTCCATAAAAAACACATGGTAACTTTGAGTAAATAAAACAAAAATGGCTTCACTTATTACCACTGAATATCCTCAACCACTGATCAGCTTGAACCATTCATACTGTACACCAGTCCTGCACAACTCGTTAAGCGAGAAGGGCCGAACTGCTCCAAGGAAAAAAATTTGGGGCCGCACGGGTAAAATCATCATCATCATCATCTCTCCTCAGCACCTCTCATCATCATCATCCTCATATATCTCCCCCAGCACCCCTCATCATCATCCTCATATCTCCCCCAGAACCCCTCACTATCAACCTTTGCAATACTCCCCATCTATCTCTCATACCCCATCTCTCCCCCTCACCCCCACACATAATACTCCCCCTCTACATCAAACACACAATACCCCCCTGCACACCACACACATTCCACCCCCCCTGCACCTTACATCCTTCTCCCCCATGCACCTCACATCATTTTCCCCCGTGCACCTCACATCCTTCTCCCCCTCTGCACCTCACATCATTCTCCCCCCCTGCACCTCACATAATTCTCTCCCCCTCCCCTTGCACATCATCCCCCCTCCCCTTGCACATCACCCCCTCCCCTTGCACATCACCCCCCTGCACATATCCCCCTGCATCTCACATCACCTCCTCACCTCCGATCATGACGGGACTGCGTGCTCTCGCTCGCAAGCAGCGGGCACCGGAAGTGCCGCACTTGAGAGCGGGCTCGGCTCGCGGGAGAAGGGGAGAGCGGGCTCGGCTCACGGGAGGAGGGGGAGAGTGGGCTCGGCTCGCGGGAGGAGGGGGAGAGCGGGCTCGGCTCACGGAGGCAGGGAAAGGGGGCTCGGGAGGAGGAGGGGGGGAAGCAGCCGCCGCGGGCCACACAGTGAGTATGCGGCCCGCGGGCTGCGTGTTGTGCAGGCCTGCTGTACACCAATTAGTGTGTGTAACTGCCATTTCCAAGATAGGATCTCACTCTTGATCAATAATTTCAAATCAAAGTTCAGGTCCATCAGCAAACCCCACAGAACATTAAGCTTAAGTGTACTTTGTACCTGTGATGTAAGAAATTACCAAATATATTCGGGGACAGTGCAAGAAGCTTTCAAAAGAACTATTCATCCCACGGGCAGTACAAAGGACTCGGGGCCATCCCTTAAGGTTGGAGGAAAAGAGATTTCACCAGCAACAAAGGAAAGGGTTCTTTACAGTAAGGGCAGCTACAATGTGGAATTCATTACCCATGGAGACTGTGATAGCAGATACAATAGATTTGTTCAAAAAAAGGTTGGACATCTTTTTACGAACGTAGGGGAAGGGATGGGGCTGGGGAAGGGGACCCTCACTACTGCTTAGAGAAATAAATGGGAGTGACGGTGCTACAATCAGGGGTGATGGGGTGTAGAACGACAAGAGAGCAAGAACCCAAAGGAGAGCACTTGTCCACTCAAGATCACAGAGACACTAGTGGATAGGCAATAATGTATGTAGTGGGTGAGGAATGGATTAATTAAAACACTTTATTAAGGAGTAAATAACTCAAATAAAATAAACTGGAGCGCTCAAGAATCAGGATAGTATGATTCAAGTGAGGCCATTAAATCAGCGAAATTAAAATGAATCAGATGCAGCAATGGTGATTACCAATAGGCTATCCTCGTATTAATGAGGGTAGTATTAGTACAGTGACTATGGTAATAATTAAATACTGTGTATGTCCTATTTCCCACCTGAAAAAAGTATAAGGTAGCCACTCAGTATGGTATAATCATGACACTCATAGTCTAGATAAATATCTAACACCATAGAGCATATGTCTGCATAGGACGCATATCAACCAATCAGATCGGAGTTCATCTGATAAATACTGGGGGGAGTACACAGGCTCCCTTCCAGCCTTGACAAAGCGCACAACGAAACGTACATCGGCATGTGATGTCATCACGTCCAAGGGGCGGGATTAGTGCTCCACTATCTGGGCTGCTGCACAGGATTTGATGCAGGTTACTATTTGCAGTAACGGATCTCATGTTTTAACAGGCACTACTTGTGCACTGTTTTAGTTGCTCCTGTTCCTACCCACCTGTATGTTATTCTGTCCAGGCTAAGTACTCTACTCCTATTGTGTATCAACCACTGATAGGCAGACCCACAGTCTGTACCTACCACCTAGGAGTTGCTAGGTTTAGCATATATATGAGAACTGTGCTAACCCTAGCTACACAGCTATTTGTACATGGGTTAAATACTAGTCCTATATAGACATATCTTCTATCTAGGTCTAAGAGAGCACTATTTATAGACACACTATAGATTTTACTCAGTACCCTATAGCCTGAAGGTTAAACACTGCTCTAGGGGGGAGGGGAGGGCCCTGAGTACTAGTGGCTCTGTCAAATGACTGAGCCACTAATTGGGCCACCCGAGCTGACGTCCTTAAACCCTGACACGTTGCGGCATTCTTGAAGACTGGGTTGGGAAGCACCGCTATAGCATAAGCCAGCTTCTTACATTTTAAAAGCAGGTGTTTGGAAAAGAAAAATAAATAAATTAAAATACAGATATGGATCCGTTGCACCTTTAGGTTCTTCAATAGCGTCTTGTTCATAAAGGAACAAACACGTTTCAGAATCTATTCACCCCCCCCCCCCCCCCCGTCAGGTAAACAGGACAGCCAGTTATCACCACTCTAATGTTCTGTGTATAATCTACATCACATCAACATCACGAGGATTGGTTTTGGATACAGAATTTGAAGGTGTTTTAAAGGGGAGACAAATATCAAGGTCGCAGCCACACACACCACATGGATTCCTCTTTAAAAAATAAATAAAAAAATACATTCAAAGCATTCTCCCACTCGGTACCAACAGGTACGCCCCATGTACGTAGCTACTACGCCATGGGGTGCGGCCCTCCAGGGGCCCTAAAATGTCAGTCTCTGGTAGGTTCCTGGGTCCCCTGTGTCCAGGAATATAGGTCTTTGGGTATCTTGATTTCAGCAGAGCCTTTCTGCTCAAGACCTCTTTCCTCTTGCCAGCACCCTTGTGTACTGAGGAAAATCTCCCTTCCTGTCTCAGAGGCAGGCTTTTTCTGACACCTCTAATCAGCCAGGTGCTGGTCAATTAACCAGCACACTGCTGGATTAGAGGCAAGTTTTCTGAACAGGGTAAGTCCCCTGTTACAGCTACCAAAATGTATTATTTTCACAGTATGGCTATTATGAACAATATTTACACTAATGTATATTTACTAACACTAGTTCTAAATAAAAATACACAATTCTGTTTTATTTTCAGTTGTATCAATCAGGTATTAACATGATGCGACAAAAGTTATTGCAAACAAATGATGCATCAATGGTATGAATTCTGTATGCAAAGGAAGCATATTTTCTGCAGGTTTGTATTACATTTTAGCAGTAAACATCAACGCACTAAAAATGCAAAAATATAATATTAGTACTTACTGTAGGTCCCCAGGTGTTAGCAAAACCAAGGCAAACGTAAAAAATTAAAAAAAATAAACAATTAAAAAGAAATAACAATATGCTTCAGCCTCTCCAACTATTGTGTTAGTAAGCAGTCCTAAGAGAATCAAAACATACATGAAGGATAAACAGATTTTTTTTCTTCTTCTATATTAGCATTGTTATAATTTTTCAGATGCCTATGCTAATAGCTTTTAGACAAGAAACCTGGAACAATATATATATACACACACACACACACACACACACACACACACACACACACACACACACACACACACACACACACACACACACACACACACACACACACACACACACACACACACACACACACACACACACACACACACACACACACACACACACACACACACACACACCTATACCTATATGATATCTATATCTATCTATCCACACATACATACATACACACACAGCAGTATTTGTTATATATTATTGAGAGCTTCAGCCATATTTTACTTATCTGCAAAGATGAATTTTTAAGCTGGTGTATGAATTTTTGATAAAAATGGGTAATTTTGCTGGAAGTCACATGACTGAAATGTTGTAATTGAACCTTGCTGTATTGATTTCTTCCCTTGTGCCTCTAAGCAAAGTAACATGTTTTGTGCCATGTTGCAGCCTTAAAAGAAAATCATTTGCTTTCATTTATCTTCATTTGTGAGATAAAAAAATAAAAAAAAATGAAATGAAGATCAGCCATAGAAATGTTTCTCATTCTCCAAAGAGAATACTACATAAATGCTTGTTGACGTTTAAGGAAAATTAATATTAATATGAGTTTATCAGGAATAATGAATAGTCATAACTACATTACTAAGATTAAATATCAGATTTCAGCTTTACAGAATATCGAAACATAACGTTTGACAACAGATAATAAGCACTTAGCATGCCTAGTCTACCCATTTACAGACGCATCTACTGTAAGACCTCATTTGGTCTTTGGCTTTCTTTAATATTCGGGATAGCTTTATGTTTATCCTAAGGATTTTTTCAATTGTCTTACAATATTGGCCTCTCCTGACACTGCTGGGAGTCTTTTTCATGATTCCACCACCCTTTCCATGCCTGATTTATACACCTGCTCTTTCACATCCTACTCCTCATCTCCTCCACATCCTACTCCTCATCTCCTCCTGCGAACACTCTCCTCCTACCTCTCTCCCTGCATCTCATTATGTCCACCCTTTTATTTTTCTGTTTCCTGACTCCTTTGTAAACTTTTATGTTCTCTCCTACTTCCCCACTCTTCTCCTACCGACATTTCTTCATTTTTTCCTTCCCTCCACCTATGCATGCGCCTATACACTGCACCACTGTGTACGTACTTTTCCCAACAACTTCTCCACCCATCAATCAAAAGCATCTCTCTCTCTCTCTCTCTCTCTCTCTCTCTCTCTCTCTCTCTCTCTCTCTCTCTCTCTCTCTCTCTCTCTCTCTCATGCACAGAGAGGAGCAGACATAGCAAAGCAGGGAGTGAAAAGAGATGGGGGGAAGTGCAAAGAGGAGAAGAGCATGATGGAGGGGGAGGAGAGACAGCAAGGAGGGGAGAGGAGACTGAGAAAGACAGCAGAGAGCAGTGTGCACATGGGGGAGGAAAGACAGCAAGGTGAGTAGGAGAAGGAAACAGAGAGACAGCAAGGAGAGGAGACAGATGAATAGGAGCAGAGGGAGTGTAGTGTGCACAGAGATGAGCAGACAAAGTAAGGCAGGGAGTGCAAAGAGGGGATGAGAGAGTGCAAATAGGAGCAGGGCAAAATGGAGAGGCGTAGAGGCAGCAAGGAGGGCATTGAAGATAGTGAGAGAGACAGCAAGGAGAGGAAGAGACAAAGAGAGAGAGCCAAGAGAGGAGGAGACAGAGACATACAGCATGGAGAGGAGGAAACAGAGGGATGACTAGGATGGGGGAATGGGGAGCAGTGTGCAAAATCAGGCAGGAGGGAGTGAAAAGAGGGGGAAGGGGTCAGTAGGAGGAGGAAACAAAGAGACAGCAAGGATAGGAGGAGAAATATGAGATGTGGGAGCAGGGAATGATGGAGGAGAGAGTAAGGTGGGGAAAAGGGGACAAGAGACAGGAAGGCAATACAGGAATGGTGAAAACAAAGAATAATGCTTAATTAATAACATTTCAGATCTTCTTGATTGGCATATGTTATGCCAGGTGCAGCTTATATATATACATATATATATATATATATACATACATATATAGCAAAATTCTCAAAACGGGTGAGTAGCCGGAGATATGAAGATCGCCTCTCTCAAAAGAGCTCACCCGGCGATTTGTTCCAGCTGCAGAGAGAGTCGCCTCTCCCTGTGCATATCTCGCCAGTGATCGGAACCAATGGGATTGTATGTAATCCCATTGGCTGCAATACCATGTGATATCAGCCATGTGGTTTTAAGGATGTGACGTACCTTCTTTGGAGATGACGTCACATCCTTTAAAAAAAAAAAGTGGAGCCGGGCATATGATACAGCGTCCAATCGGATTGGAGCTGTACCATCTGACCCTAAAATGTGATGTCACAGGCCATATATAAGGCCTGTACGTCTCATTTTAGTGGTAGATCTCAACGAGGCAACATCCATTTGGATTTGCCATGGGGTTGGATTGAAAGAAGAAGATAGAACAAAAGAAGAAAAGAATTACAGAAGAAGAAAGAAAAAGGTGAAAGAAGATTCATTGCCTTAGCGGTTCGCCGCTAAGGTTTGGAAGTCGCCTGTAAATGCATTTTGATTGCATGGGATTTATGCCGGGGGGCTCCGTTGCTGATTTTAATGGGTATCAGCTCCGGAGACTCCCGGCATCAATCCGATGCTGGAAAAAATAATTTTTTTTGCTAAGTCCTCTCTCGGCACCTTCTTAGCAGGTTCTCCCCAGCCTCACTTTTCCTGGTGTGAGGATTCTGGGAGAAACTCGTAATTCTAGAGCCGCGATTAGCCTCGATAAACTAATCGAGGCTACTAGAATTGCACGAGTTTCAGAACCTGACGATAAGTGGCTTATCGCCGGTCACCCGACGATCTGTTTTGGACGGCTGAAAATATTGGTGATTCATGCCTTTATCCCCCACTTATCGAGGCTTACAGAACAGCAGTAGGCATTTTGGCCGAAAAGGCCTCGATATGTGGGTTATCGAGACTTATAGAATAGGCCCCTTTATGTTATAAAAGGTGGCTGTGCTTATAACCCCCACACAAATACATTAAATGATCTAATATTATCTGTAGAGTTTTGTACCATTAACTACTCTACATTCCCAAATTACAAACTGAATTTGCCTTGAAATTCTGTCATTTGCAATAATGAAGCAGATATGGATGATAATTGTAGCATGAGAATTGTATGCTCTCATATTATCAAAGTGACAATGTTATTGAGCACACACCATGATGCTCTTTCACGTGAATTCATTGGAACGTGCAATGGGCCTGACCCTAAAACTTTGAATTGGAATCAGAAGGATCTAGTATTAATTTATTTCAAATTACTGTTGCGAAATACTGTAAGTGTTTTGAGGATGAAAATAGTCCGGGTACTCTATGTTTTAAGAGAAAAACACTATTTGTAATGTAGGCTTGTGTAGTGTGCTATTGCCCTGAAGGCATTCCTGAGCCATGACACGGGTGGAAGGTCTTCTGTGCTTCAGCGTTCTGCGTGAGCGTGTACCTCTCCCTGTGCTTATATTCTGAGACATTGGAAAAGACGTCAACACCTGGCACAGATATTCTACAGCACTTTGATTATTTGTAGCATGTAATAAAGACATATATAGATTTCCAACCGGGAATCCCCTTAATACATATATATCTGGCTTGTATTGAAAGGGAGGAAACGCTTGCCTGGAAACCCTCAGATACAGTATCACAGCTGTACAGGTTAACACATCCAGTGTCCAGATATAACAGCGCACATCCAATGTCCATACCTTCCTTCAGCCAGAGGTTACAGCCCACCTACGCGTTTCATGCCGTAACGCTGTATCAAGGTGCACATGCAAAGGCAAGCTGAGTCTATTAAAGGACTCCCGCCTGCTGATGCCACCTATCCCCCACATGCAGATGGAACCACATGATGAGGTAGGGCGTGTGATGTCAGCGTGCCTGGGATACGTCCAATCTGAACATCAAAACTTTATTGCACAAAACCAGACTACAAAATACAAAAACCCTCAGATAGTAACCAAGGGATAAGATAAGACTTGGAGCATTTAGAAACGACACGAAAGTATGTGTTATATAAACCTCCAAGGGCAGTAAAGTTAAAATAGATCAGTTCTGTAGTATTAGATAATAGTGACAGTTTCTTTTGTTTTTTTTTCAACTGTTAATGCCATATATAATGAGTTTTAAAGCATCCTATAATTTCTATCATGTTTTAGCCCACCTCCCAAGCAGTGCAAGATCTTTGCAACACTTTCCAGTTTGGGATAATTTGCTGCCAATATTCCTAGCAGTTTGAGCTGTACACAGCAACAATAGATAATGCTACTTTGGTAATCTAAGGATACAGTATAGTTGCTGAGTTACACTGACTAAGAAGCCATTATATTAGGCACACAACCAGGATTGTGACAGATATATCAGGAGCACCAAACGATTGCCAGTTTAAGTAAGAATGTAGAATTATACATTGCCATGTGCTTTCCATATAAAAATTATAATAAAAAAGAGGAAAGTAGTATTGCTGATTTAATGGCCCATGTTAATAGTATCACATTGCTGGACAATGCATCTCTGGTACCTACATGGGTTAACAAAAGAAGGTTGCAGCTTGAATTCAACCCTATCTAGCTCTAATTCTCCCAGCAGCAGACATAGGTGGAGCATTTAAGTGGATAAAAAGTGTCTTTAGATATCAAGTACTTCTTCTGATTACTATTTGGTAGATTGATGACTTTCTGATTTTGGAAACAATGCCAGCTCAGGCCCCCACTTGGTGGCTGGAACACATGCCTCCTGTTTGTTGTGCTTTGGGGGATGTAGAGGGGGGTGAGAGGCAGTGTAAGGTTTGCCTCAGTCATTTTCAAAATCAATACTTGCTCTCCAAGCATGGGATAATTTAGAGAACAGAATTCAGAATTCTACTGTTCAGCATGCATCCTCCATCAAAAAGGGGGGTTTCATCTCGCGTCAGCACAATGTCCACAAGAATAAAAAAATGCTCATATAAGGTGGAAAAAAAAGAAAGAATCATAAATAAAGATAAAAGAAATGGACACACTGAGTGATATTTTACTTGAAGAAAATATTTTCTTTATCTATATACCGTATGCGTAATAATTCAGTTGTGCTTCTCGTGTTATTCCTTTTAAAGAGATGTTTATATTGTTCCTTAAATTAGATTGATTATTTCAGAACCCACTTGCCTAATTGAAATTTAATTTATCAGGAAAAATGTGTGTGTGTGTGTGTGTATATATATATATAAATCTAATCATTATTTCGTCTCACTTTTACCAGCAATTCAAATATATATATATATATATTTTTTTGAATTGCTGGTAAAAGTGAGACGAAATAATGATTACAGTGTAAAGCAATTAATTATACTTTGTATATATCTGTGGTGGGCAATAAAAAATACAACAGATATTCATTTCCTAAATCCCTTAAAAAAAATTAAAGGGTTATACATAGAATTAAAGTCTGGAGTTCGACGCGGAATTTAAAGGCTGATCAAAATAATTCTCAGAACCCTTCCCTTCCAGTTTCTTCCCAGCAGTGAACATTTCTATGCAACCTTTCAAGAAACATAACACATTGCGCAGACAAATGGAAGATCTGTAGATAAATTACATATAGGATGTATAATGTGATGACTTAAACTACCAATTACTGCGCTGTATCTCCTAAACCACCTGGTAATAATAATTGCTAATTTAAGGCCTTTTGACCAATTCCTGTGACAGTGCAATTTACTTTGTGATAGCCATTGGGTCAGTGCCCCGCCCTGTCCAGCAAACTGCTGCGGCTGCTGCTGTCCATTTTGGTCTCTATTGTTCTCATTGCCTTTGCTGACCACAAGCAATTCCTTCTTGTGTAATCTCAAGAGGGTTGCTGCCTCCACAATGGGGGGAGGGCCATTCACTGTGTGTACCAGATAATCTTTTACAAGATTGTTCACGCACACAATGCCTTTCACAAACTGACATACGGGGACGGGAGCAACAAAATGCACAAAGTATGATTTAATAATCGACATTGTTCCTTTCTTCTTGGAACCCATCTGAAGAACAAAGCTTGCTTGTTTGAGGTATTATTGCTAATGTCATATCACATATCGCTTTATAAAAACATAATGCTCTGTAGTGCATTACTTGCATGGTGATGCCATTAGTGTACACTTTGTAACAATATGATAGCTGTTCCCGTGTCACAAAGGAGTATACTCTCATACTTTTACAGACCCTCCTACATTTGCAACAGGAAAATAGGTACAGAACGCTTTCACGCATAACTTCCTATGGAGGCTCAATTCCCGGTGTCGGCTCCTTGTGACCTTGGGCAAGTCACTTTATCTCCCTGTGCCTCATGCACCAAAAACATAGATTGTAAGCTCCAGGGAGCAGGGACCTGTGTCTGCGAAATGTCTCTGCAAAGCGCTACGTAAAACTAGCAGCGCTATACAAGAACATGCTCTTATTATTATTATTATGTGTATTACTTCCACCATTTATTCATGGGTTGGTAGACATGAGAAGAAAAATTTCCAAACAGTTTTGACCTAGGTGGAATTAAAATATAATTGGGTTACTAAAAATTAGATCATTAAAATAGTTTAACATTTTCGGGGGTGTCCATTTCACCCCTAAAATACACAACCTTATTATTAGCTGGAAGTTAAAATGAAAACAACCCCCAATAACAAAGTAGAAAAGAGCACACTAATGATGTCACGTATGTCATAGACACACAGGACGGAATTGATTAAGTCACGATCTGGCGTCAGCTGGCATTGAATTAATTGCTGGATCAGGGTTTTATTAAGGAGTTCTGGTGCAAAAATGTCTAATGCCCAATATAAATATATAGAATATTACCTGAATAATTAAATGCTTGATAGCAGTTTTCCTCTTTAAAACCATAAGTCTGAACTTCATTTACTAGTTCGGTTAGGTGTTTGTGCATCTCTGAAAACGAAATGAAGCCCCATCTGACTAAATATTCAGAAATAGCCAAATTGTGATAGTGAATTAAAGATCTTTCACTTCACCATAGCTCTGAAAAGACTAATGAAAACTAATGAGTACAAAAGTAATGCCAAACAAACCGTACATGTATAATATTGTACAGAATGTGCTTATTGCCCTACAATCTATTTCAGTGTTTATCCATCCCCTCCTTGGGACGTTCTAGGCCGGCATTGTTGTAGGGATAACACGCTAATCTCACATTGTCAGGTCGAGCTCACCACAAACGAGGTGAGACCGCGGTGCTGAGGTGGGATAGGATATAACGCCGCCCACAGCCACGAGGGCACGTCTTGAGAGTAGAGTGGTCTGGGAGTCCGAGTCGGGGCAGGAGAGGTACGAATGGTAGAGGGTGCTGTTAGCCAAGTCCGGAGTTAGAGAGAGAGAAGTAATCGTTTTACCGTTTACCGAGTTCGGGGTGCCAGAGGTGCGGAGAGTCGTATTGCCGTATGCCAAGTTCGGGGTACCAGAGGTGCGGAGAGTCGTATTGCCGTATGCCAAATTCGGGATGCCAGAGGTGCGGAGAGTCGTAGAGGAAGCCAGTTCGGTACACGAGGAAGACTGCAAAACAAGACAGGACAGGACAGGACTAGGGAGGCAGAGAGTGATGAGAACAACTGGTTCTATGCTCAGCCGATGAGTTAGTGAAACCTCAGGGTATATGTAGGAGAGAGGGTCCAATGGCAGGATGGCAAGGTGGGGTTGTGTGGAAGGGCCAGGCTGCGGCAGGGATAGGTCCAGACTGACTCCCAAGGGAGGAGCAATAAAGCCCAGTGATAAGGCTGCATTTGATTGCAGCAATGGTTTGGGATGCTGTGCCTTTAAGAGGCTGGTGCTCCTCCGTGTGGCCACGCCCCCATGTGGCTGTGCTTGCAGGCGCGTGACCGGACCTGCCCCCAGGAACGGCCCTTGAAGAGGAACACCGGCATGCGCGCGCACGGCCACGTGGAGCAGGAAGCGGCGTCCTGGAGGGAGGATCTCTACGAGGCGCGGGAGGACCCGGCGGAACAGCGGGTAAGTGGGGAGCACGCCGAGGGCGGCGTGACTCCCGGATCGTTACAGTACCCCCTCCTTCAGGGGCGACCTCCGGGCGTCCATAACATGGCTTGGAGGGATTCCTACGATGGAAAGCCTGGACGAGTCGAGGCGCGTGGAGATTTCGTGGGGAATCCATGAGCGTTCCTCTGGTCCGAGCCCCCTCCAGTGGACCAGGTATTGTACTCCTCCTCTGGAGATCCTAGAATCCAGGATAGACTGGACCTCGTACTCCTGTTGACCTTGGATCAGAAGAGGGAGTGGAGGAGAAGTGGTCTTGGAAAAACAAGGACTCTGAAATGCTGGTTTTAGCAAAGATACATGAAAGACCGGAGGAATCCTCATCGAGGGTGGAAGATGCAGACGATAAGCCACAGGATTAATCCTCCTAACCACGGGAAAAGGACCAAGGAACTTGGGTGCCAGCTTCATAGTAGGGACCTTTAGTCGTATATTCCTGGATGAAAGCCATACCCTGTCTCCTGGAGCGAACTCCGGATCCTGGCGTCGAAGGCGATCTGCCTGGAGTTTCTGTCTCCCAGTGGCCACCTTTAAGTTCTCCTGAATCCTCCTCCATAAGTCTTTCAGCCAGGAGATACGCTTGTCGACCGCTGGTACCCCTGAGGATAGGGGGGAGAAGGGGAAGCGGGAAGGATGAAAGCCAAAATTTATAAAGAAGGGAGATTCTTGAGTGGAGTCATTACGAAGGGAGTTGAGAGCAAACTCGGCCCAAGGAAGCAGATCCACCCAGTCATCCTGTGTATCGGTTATAAAACATCGAAGGTATTGTTCCAGGTTTTGGTTGGCTCTCTCCGTCTGCCCATTGGTCTGTGGGTGGTATCCAGAGGAGAATTGTAATGAAATGCCCAATTTTCGAGAAAAGGCTCGCCAAAATCTTGACACGAATTGAGACCCTCGGTCTGAAATGATGGTCGAAGGCACTCCATGGAGATGAAAGATTTCCATGATGAAAACATCCGCACGCCTGGAGGAATTCGGAAGGCCCCTCAAGGGAACAAGGTGCGTCTGTTTGGAAAAACGATCAGTTACCACAAGAATAGTATTCATCCCTTTGGAGGTTGGGAGCTCTATGTTAAAATCCATAGAAATATGGTTCCAAGGACTGTCTGGGATGGGTAATGGAAGAAGAAGGCCTGCTGGTCTGACCCGGGGTACTTTGTTGCGAGCACATGTGCCACACGCCTTTACAAACTCCTCCACATCTTTAGACCTCTCTGGCCACCAGAAGGTTCGCTGGACAAGGTCGTTAGTTTCCGTATCCCTGGGTGTCCTGCCGATTTAGAGGAATGACTCCACTCGAGGACTCTCTTGTGATGTTGCGGTGCAATGTAGAGCCTTCCCTCCGGAACCTTGAACCCCATAGGGGCCTGTGATTGCTCGGATCGAATCTTGTCCATGATATCGAAAGAGTTGGCGGATACAATACATTTGGAGGGAATTATCGTCTCTAGCTGCTCTTCAGACCTATCCTCTGCAAGGTACTGTCGAGACAGGGCATCCACCTTCAGGTTTTTGGAGCCTGGAACGAAGGAGATGAAGTAATTGAACCGTGAGAAAAATAATGCCCAGCGGGCTTGTCGCGCGCTCAATCGACGTGCCCCTTCTAAGTAGAGGAGGTTCTTATGGTCTGTGAGGATGGTTATGGGAGTTTCCGTGCCTTCTAAGAGGTGTCTCCATTCCTCTAATGCCAACTTGATTGCCAAGAGCTCCCGGTTACCGACATCGTAATTCCGTTCTGCGGAAGAAAATTTCTTCGAAAAGAAGGCACATGGGTGTAGTCTGGCTAAGGGGGAAGTCCTTTGGGACAGGACAGCGCCAGCCCCGACGTCAGAGGCATCCACTTCCAGGGTAAATGGGAGTTTAGGGTCTGGGTGGAAGGATAGGAGCAGACACGAAAGCCTTTTTGAGAAGATTAAATGCCAGCATGGCGGATTAGGACCATGACGAGGGATCTGCACCTTTCTTGGTTAGAGCGGTGATGGGAGATACCGTCGTGGAAAAATTGCGAATGAAGCGACGGTAGTAGTTTGCAAAACCTAGAAAGTGTTGCACGGCTTTAAGGGTGGTCGGACGGGGCCAGTCCAGAATGGCCTTTAGTTTCGCTGGATCCATAGTGAACCCGGAGTCAGAGATAATGTATCCCAGGAATGCTACGGACGTCAGATGGAACTGGCATTTCTCCAATTTTGCAAAGAGATGGTTTTCCCAGAGGCGTAACAGCACCTGTTGAACGTGTTTGATGTGTTCTTGGGTGGACTTAGAAAAGATTAGGATGTTGTCTAAGTAAACGATAAGGAATTTGTTAAGAATGTCCCGGAAAATCTCGTTGACAAAGTCCTGAAAGACTGCTGGCGCGTTGCACAGGCCAAACGGCATGACCAGGTATTCATAATGGCCATCATGGGTGTTAAAAGCAGTCTTCCACTCGTCCCCCTCGCGTATCTTTACCAAATTGTAAGCGCCCCTTAGGTCCAGTTTAGAAAAAACAGTTGCTCCTTGAAGGCGGTCGAAGAGCTCCGAAATCAAAGGTAGCGGGTAGCGGTTTTTGCGCGTGATGTTATTCAAACCCCGGTAATCGATGCATGGACGAAGAGACCCGTCCTTCTTCTTTACAAAAAAGAAGCCCGCTCCGACTTTTGGATGAAACCCCTCTCTAAATTCTCCGTAATGTAAGTGTTCATGGCTTTAGTCTCTGGGAGAGAGAGTGGGTAGGATCGTCCCCTGGGAAGAACAGCAGGTCGATCGGACAGTCGAAAGGTCGGTGCGGAGGTAGAACCTCGGATCGTGCTTTGTCGAACACATCGCGGAATTCCACAGGCACCGTCTGTAGCGTGATGAAGGCCGGCTGTAGAGGTCGACCATCAATGGCCTCCAGGCCCACTGGCATCCTCTTGCTGATAAGTTGAATATTGTTCCGTCTAGCAAAGGCTTGATTGATGAAATTGCCTGCGGAACCGGAGTCCACGAATGCCAGTGCTTGAGTATGAAACCCCTCTCCAGACAGCGTCACTGGCAGCAGGATGATGGGGGAGAGAGGCAGTGTTCCCAACGAGACTCTCCGGAATCTCATTGGGATTTGGCGTTTCCCGGCTTGTGGGGACACTGGAGCACTAAGTGACCGGAATTGCCACAGTACATACAGAGACCTGCACTGTGCAGGCAATTTTTCTCGGCAGAGGACAGCTTATTCCCTCCCAATTGCATTGGTCCGGGACGTCCAAAGATGGGGGTGTTGGAGACATGAACGATGGGGCGGGAGACCTTGAAACCCGTTGACGGTAATGAGAACGTTCAGTCCTCCGCTCCTGCAGACGCTGGTCCACCCGAATGCAAAGGCCGATCAAATCCTCTAGGTCAGTAGGACGTTCCCGCGACGCGAGCTCATCCTTTAGGGATTCTGACAGGCCCTGCCAAAACGCCGAAGATAGTGCTTCATTGTTCCATCCCGTCTCAGCAGCAAGGGTGTGGAACTCCACAGCGTGCCGGGCGACGGAACGATCTGCCTGGGTTATGTGGTGGAGAGAGGAAGCTGCCGTTAATTGCCGCGCAGGTGTGTCGAAGACCCTTCGGAACTCACGGGCGAAGAGGTCGATGTCCTGTGTGATGGGCGCTTGTTGTTCCCAAATGGGGGAGGCCCAGGCCAGCGCCTTGTCGGAGAGAAGAGCCACGATATAGGCGACCTTAGAAGTTGAGGAGACAAAACGAGAGGGTGAGAGTTGGAATTGGATGAAACATTGATTAAGGAAACCCCTACATCCTTTGGGGTCCCCAGCATAGCGGTTAAGGGCAGGAATTCGGGATTCCAAAGCAGACGGAGGAGATGCAAAGACTGTTGCAGAGGACGTTGAGGCCATTGGTGAAGGTCCCAGACTGGAAGCTCGGGCTTGAATGGTAAGGGAATGAAGGCTCTGCTGAAGCAAATCCATCTGCCTATCATTTTGTTCCAGATAAGTCTCTAGCCTGGCGAAGAGATTCGAGTGAAAATGTAAGTACGCTCAACCTCAGCGGGGTCCATGTTTGTAGGGATGAGCATAATGTCAGGTCGAGCTCACCACAAATGAGGTGGTAACCGCGGTGCTGAGGTGGGATAGGATATAACGCCACCCACAGCCATGAGGGCACGTCTTGAGAGTAGAGTGGTCTGGGAGTCCGAGTCGGGGCAGGAGAGGTATGGATGATAGAGGGTGCTGTTAGCCAAGTCCGGGGTTAGAGAGAGATACGTAATCGTTTTACCGTTTGCCGAGTTCGGGGTGCCAGAGGTGCGGAGAGTCGTATTGCCGTATGCCAAGTTCGGGGTGCCAGAGGTGCGGAGAGTCGTTTTGCCGTATGCCAAGTTCGGGATGCCAGAGGTGCGGAGAGTCGTAGAGGAAGCCGGTTCGGTACACGAGGAAGACTGCAAAACAAGACAGGACAGGACAGGACAGGACTAGGGAGGCAGAGAGTTATGAGAACAACTGGTTCTATGCTCAGCCGACGAGTTAGTGAAACCGCAGGGTATATGTAGGAGAGAGGGTCCAATGGCAGGGTAGCAAGGTGGGGGTGTGTGGAAGGGCCAGACTGCGGCAGGGATAGGTCCAGACTGACTCCCAAGGGAGGAGCAATAAAGCCCAGTGATAAGGCTGCATTTGATTGCAGCAATGGTTTGGGATGCTGTGCCTTTAAGAGGCTGGTGCGCCTCCGTGTGGCCACGCCTCCGTGTGGCTGTGCTTGCAGGCGCGTGACCGGACCTGCCCCCAGGAACGGCCCTTGAATAGGAACACCGGCGTGCGCGCGCGCGCGCCCACGTGGAGCAGGAAGCGGCGTCCATGAGGGAGGATTTCTGCGAGGCGCGGGAGAACCCGGCGGAACAGCGGGTAAGTGGGGAGCACGCCGAGGGTGGCGTGACTCCCGGATCGTTACACACATTCACATACAGTATAAGAGCAAAGGTGTGCTTAGTAATGAATTGTTTATTCCTAATACAGCTCAACCCCGTTATAACACGATCCGCTACAACGCGGATCCGCTACAACGCGAATCCGCTTATTACGCGGGTGCAAGCGTGGCTCCCAATTTTCGTATTTACGAATACTTTACAACACGATTATTGGTATGTTAAATACTTTGTTGTACAATGCATACAATTGTACGTTATTTCTAACGCGATCCGCTTATAACGCGATGTGATTCTTAAGACCCCAAGCACAGCGTTATAAGGGGGTTGAGCTGTATCTGGTCTGGCCTGAGTGTTCTGAGGAAAGGGTTGATAAAAAAAACACTAATCAAATTGATAGAATGCACAAACTGTTATGGTTGATGTGATCATAATTAGAAAAACAATGACTATACTATGATAACGAAAAGCCCATCTCAAGAGAGTACAGTCCTGGTTCTTGAAAGAATGGGGCTGGATAAACCAACAGAATGAAAGGGATGATTGACGTGGATGTAGTGGGAGTTATTCCCATATATTACAAATACAGGATTAGCCAACAAAATCCAGTCATGTGACACTCAATCTAATGTGTTTTATCCAGTATTATATGAGGCAGCACAGACATTTATTGAGTGCAGTATAACGAGACGGGCATTAGATGGCTGGGAAATAGGGTACGAGACGTGTATAAGAGTAAAGAGAGATATTTAATAACATTGCCACTTTTGGCCCACACTAAATGAATGGCTCCCATTGGCCCAACTTTTCTTTAATGTCACACATCTCTAAATCCTTGTATGTGTTTGGAACACTTGTTATGGCCCACACACTTCCAGCTCAGGTAGTAGCTTATGGAAGAGCACAGTTTAGTAAATATGGAACATATTACCTTTTTTCCCTGTGAAATGACGCTTGGCGCTCTGCATTTCATGACAGAAACTATTTACGAGACTTGGTATCGTAATTTTTTTAACCTAAATTGTCTCATGAGTTAATACAGCAGGGCCCCGGGCCTACGGCGGGTTTCGTTCTAAGGGCCCGCCGTATAGTGAAAATCACTGAAAAGCGAAACCAGCATTTTTCCCCTTGTGTGCGCGCGACCCACGCTCTGCGCGCGCAAGCTACGTTCTGCGCATGCACGCCGGCGGCAACAGCCTCTGAGGAGACTCGACTGAATTGCAAGGACTATCAAAAGATGACGACCAAAAGTAAGATGGGCGGGTGAAATCAGAAAATATATTGGAGCAACATTGAGGTGATCTTCATCTAGCAGTGGATCAACAAGGGATGATGATGATGTTGATGATGATGATGATGATGATGATGATGATGATGATGATGATGATGATGATGATGATGATGATGATGATGATGATGATATTCAGAATATATGTATAGAAGCTATTATAATTTATGTTCAGTGTTTCTTCAAACAACTAGCATTTTAACAGTCAACCCTCGTATGTGGCTCCCTCTATGCCTCAAATTGCAACAAAGCAGGAAAAAAAAGGTCAACCATATAGTTGCACATTTCTGTTTTACAATACACTACAGACACTAATAAGCTCAAATAACTCAGCCTTCATTATCTATGTACAGTAGTGCATAGTCGTAGATGTGTGAAGTAAACAAGGTGTTATAAATGAGCTTTGCCTGGAATGAAAGCAAATGGAATACAAATCAACCCAGATGTCCTCGGAGAGCTGCCCGGCATTTTCTCCTGGACGCTGGATTCATACTCACTAGCTAGGCCTGGAGCCACTAAATGCTGTATTGCAGTGATGTCTTTCATTGTTTTTTTTTTTTTGCATTAGCCCAGCAGGGAGAGAGGATGCTCAGGAAAGCTCCCATGTCTCTATGTTGTCTGATAAGCATGTAAATTGCCCTAGGCCTACGGACAGAATCCCCTTTTTGCTAAGACCCAACAAACTCAATATTACAGTGATTGTCAGATTCAGTTTCCAAACTAGATTCTGACATGACACCTCTGGAATCACTCTGAATTTAAATCCTCACATAAATCTAAGAATAATCGTCATATCATTCATCTGGGAACATATAAGCACTTGTATTCCATATCCCAGCACATCACTAAAGGTAAATTACTTGCATGGGACTGGATTCTTACATGTTTTACCCCTAAAAAAATTGGTCTAAATTTGCAATCTCGCTCTCCGGAGAGCATCTGCTTCTAAATATCAGAGGAACAGAGGGCAAGAAAGAGAATCAATACACTGGCTGTTTAATAAGAGAATGGATGGTTAACACGTGTGAAACGAATCCCACAACAGCAGTGTTTTTCATACCGTATACGGCAGTATTAAGGCTTATTTGTGCCCATATCAAACTTTTCCTGCAGTTTTATACTTAAGGTAAAGTTTCCAGCGGATATTCTAAGGAAAGTACCCGATTATTGCTAATAGAATAGAAGTGTGACTATATGTCATTGATATATGTTGGCATACTGTAAGTAAGATTTGTTGCAGGCTGGGGTAATGTCACGTGAGTTCCCAGAAGCTTGTGTACACCTAACATCCGTGAAAAATGATTCTTTTAACCTACCGGATGGTATCCCAAGCTGCAAAGATCTCACACTTCTCAATACAGCAACGAGATATCTGCAAAAATAAGAAAAACTTTAATAACTATTCGTAGCTCTAAGAAAACGTCGATTAAAATTTCAACTGTAACAAGGACTGAATCTCAGATTTAGTGGAGAGCACTTTGGTAGTTACGATCTATTATGTAATGGGAAGAATGTGTCAGAGGATTGTGTCCCACGGTGCTAAATCTATATCCGCTGAAGAGGCTGGTCGGGCCTTTATCGGATTAAATTTCCCAATTACATCAATATGCCCCTATATGACATCAGTGTAAGTAGGTATATCTTTATTTATATAGCGCCATTTATGTACATAGCGCTTTACAGCAGTAACACACGTGACATAATAATATAGAGAACAATAATAAGAGCTTCGGACATAAAAGTAACAATAGGAAAAGGAGCCCTGACCCAAAGAGCTTACAATCTAAGACATCAATGATTTAACCCTGCCACTGCCATTGAGAGGCAGTGTATTGATGGCTCTCTCGGGCAGTGAAATGGTTAATAGTCATGCCTTTGTGTGTGTCACATTTTATAAATGTGTGTCATTATATATACAGTATATATGACACAAGGATCTTAGATAAAATTGACATGAAAGTGATGTCCAGTGTACAGTCACCATCCTTTTGAGTAATGATGTAGCAAATAAGTATGCAGGGCCGCACGGCAGAACACCGTACACTGGCATTCAAGTTCAGCATGTCAGGTTGCCTATCCACACTTCAGAAAGGGTTAACCGAGTGGTAAAATTGGATTTTTATTGGTCGGCAAATGAGTCTATTGCCATCCCTGGAAGAGCCTTTCTGTCTTTATAATATCCCTAGCCTCCGCTTTGGCATTTAAGTAGTCCTAAATAAATACATTTCTACTTTTTCACTACGAGCGTCCCAGCTCTGCTTTCTCTGCTGCACCATAATACTTTTGAATAATGACATAGGCGGAAAAAACCCCCCATGAACATCGCATACTCTCCTAATAAGCAAACACAAGGATGATTGCATCCTGTTGTGCGCACCCAGCTGTACCCTACAAACATTTAACTACACAAGGATTGACTATCACATACAGTACATTATGTTTGAAACCTAATACATTTGTTTGCAAATGTAAAAGATTAACACTTAATTTTTGCTCTATCCCTGCTTCAGGTCAAAGACTCAGCCACTGATTGAGCCACCTGTGCTGAAGCAGGGACTGCTGCCCAGTACTGAAGCAGGTTCTGATTCAGCCACCTGTGCGGAAGCAGGGATATCCGCAAAACCTGACCTGTTGGTGACCCTTGAGGACTAGAGGTGAGGGGAAATCTGGTTAGCACCTCTGCATACAGGTTTGCACACTGGGAGTGAACTCAAGATTAAAACAGCCATACTGTACATACAGGATATCCATGATTCAGTGAATCCTGTGCTCAGTTTAACCTGGCATCTTTAGTAAAAAGCATTCATAAAAATACGTCCCATGGGGATACAAGAGTTACCTGCATTTATTTAACGAATTCTATGGATACTGTACCTTTCATATTTTAATAAAGTAATTAATCCGGGTTGTTCTATCAATGATAGCACTGCCATGGGATATGGTGCAGCCGTCCAATAATAGAGATACATCATGTATGTATCTCAGTATCACTACACAAAGGCAGGACAGAGACGTGAGCACACACATTCAAGTTTACAGTAGACAGATATTAAGCAACTGGTCCTCTGGGGGTTTCTTCAATATGTTGGACTGTGTCTAGCTTCAGTACCTTAGAATCTCATGTAATCTTGATGCAAATAGTACCAAAGGTTTGTGATCTGTGCGGGCTCTGCTGTTAGACCATCAAAAGCTCTTTAAAAAGACAAAAGAAAGATATTTTCTTGTGAAGTATTTACACCCAGTATTGCTCTTTCTATGCCTTTCCATCTTCCCAATTCCGTTTTATGGTACAGTACAGAGTACTGTTCATCTTCTCTTATTTCACTGTATGGTTAGAGGTCAATTTCTCTTCTTTCACTCTCAGGGTCAGCTCCTTTTAATCCCAGAAATTAGCCACCTGAGGCTTATCCTTCCAGCTTCGAGGGAAAGCAGCGTCTGTCTTTTACGTAGCACACACTGATAGAACGTCTCCTACATATAGATGAGCTCTTCAAGTAAGATCTTCAAATTCCACCTTATTTTCATTTTCCACCAGATTTGTTTTTGAAAGTCAAAGTTTGGTAGGTGGGTGACATCAGCAAATGTCACATTTTCTCATGGCAACATACACCTATAATTCTGCCTCTGAGTCCTACTGTATCAGTATCTTTAAAATACCAAGAAATCTCTACGCACCATTCTCTGTAAAGGAGTACACATTTTTTTTAGAGATGTCAAACTCAATTTCAATTGTTCCTTTGTGCGCCTGCGTACAAAATGCACACTCCTCAATCTGTGCCAGTGGCATCAAACATTTTTGTCTCATTAGTTTGGGACTTTGCTAAGCATACAGATGTAAATGGTATGACCTAACATTGAATATTTCTGTGTGCCACAACATTAATGAAAACTGTGTCAAATTCAGCTTGGCGTAACCCTAAAAATACTCTTAATGGTGTAAGCGCAGCATTACGTCGCCGCTGTATCTACCAACCGAAAAAATCATTTGATGCACGGATGTTTCATTATATACTGTAGGTTAACAAAAAGGGTTATTTATAATATTGCACTAATAATTCATATTTACCAATCTAGTTCTAAACACAAAATGTACATCATTCTGTTTCCTTTAAATTGTATCAATCAGCTTGTCAACATGAGAATGCATCAAAAATAATTTAAAACAACAAATTATGCATCCTTCCTTTTATGCATTATGAAGTCTTCCTACATACCACACACATTTTCTCAAGGTTTGTATTACTTTTTAGCACTGAAATGATGACATTTTCCTTGACCCCAAAAAATCCCTATTAGACGTTTTGTTATAAAATTTTATATTGTATATTTTTATTTTAAAAAAAATTGGGGGAAATGATTTTCAAATGCCAAACAAATCTTAGTTATTACAGCAAACCAATGGCCATGTAACTAGGGATCATGTACAGTAGATCATAAGGGAATCCTACTGTAGCAAACCTTCATACCTTGGGGTGGTACCCATTGCTTAATCCCTTTGTTCTACTGAACTCTATTAATACCACCCTCCAGCTATAACAAAATATTCATGAAACCGAGAGCTGTCCAGATAAGAGAAGAGGTCATGATCTGCCCAGTGCTCATCAGTGAATGGACACCAATCTGAAAATAAGAGAATGCCTGTCAATGAGGATAGGAAGCAGCCTAAAATCAAATTAAGACAAAAGGAAGACAGAAAATGTTCGGATGAGCTTTTGCCTTAACTAATAACAAATACATATATAATTAGAGTCATATTACAATATGAAATTACCAGGTGGCAGATTGTGTAAAATTGGGCACATATACCAAACCACATTTTTTTTTTGCTCACGATAAATTATTTTCTTTACGTCTCTCCATGACAGAGCATCACCATAGGGTAATAGGTCACTCCCTGCTGGAGGTAGGACACAGTCCTCTGATTGAAAATAGGTGCGTATAAAGGAGTCTTCCTCTCTCATATTCCTTCAGTTGAACGTCTAGCCAAGCTGTGTAATAATTTTAGGAAAGAGAAAGGAAAGAAGAAAGGAATACTGCTTCTCTGGGCGGCAACCCAACATGACCCGCCATGGAGAGATTTCTGTTTCTCTTACGTCTCCATGACAGTGCATTACCATAGGGACATCCCAAAGCAGTCCCGAGACAGAACAGGGAGGGAAATTATTTCACAATTGCTTGGAGGACTTTACATCCAAAAATTGCTTCAGCTGAAGCTAAGAGAGCCAATTTAAAATGTTTGAGCATCTATAATGAGGACCCTGTGGCCACTCTGCACAGTTGATCTTCTGTTGCTAGATGCTTTAATGCCCATGTTGTTAACATTGCATTGCTAGAATGAAGTTTGATTAAAGATGGAATCCCCAGTGTGTTTCAACCTATAGGACTCTTGACTAGTGGTTCTAATTCACCTTTCTATAGAAGATTTGGATACCAAACTTCCCTTCTTGTTTCCAGCAAATAATAGGAACGCCTTCTGGATGATCTTATATCCTTGGATATTTGCATGTATATTTTTAGAGCTCTTACTACATCTAGTATATGCAATCTTTCCTCCATGTGATTCTTTAGGTTTGGGCAGAAAGAAGGGACTATTATTTTATTATTTCCATGGAAATTTGAAATGACCTATGGACGAAATGATGGAACTGTTCAATAACCCTTTTGTCTTGGTGAAATACAAAATATAGCAAGTCACTTAACAACGCTACTAGCTCAGATACTCTTCTAGTACTTGTGATCGCTCTTACGAATACAGTTTTTAATTATTCCCAATTTAGGTATGCTTTAAATATTCGTTTTATTCTGATGTGTGCTTTGATAAATGTGCAAACAAATTTGTTGTTCACAATTGATTTGACAAGAAGGATCGTTAATGTCGAAACTTGAACTTTCCAGGAGTTTGGACTCAGCCCCTTATCAAAACAGTGTTGCAAAAATTCCAGAACATGAGGAATAGTTACTTTTTTATCCTTGACATTATACGTGTTGCACGAATCTCTGTAACGTTGCTGACTGCAAGACAGGATATCAACCCGCAGGGCAGAGGTAGGGAGTAGTACACCGACCTTGGATTAGGATCTAAGGCCTGGGATACAGGGGTAGTCAAGTCCAATTCTGGGGTTGAAGCAGGTGCCAGGCAGGGATAGTCAAGTCCATGCAGAAGAACAGCACAAGCAGGCAATCACTGAGGCAAAGACAGTGCTCAAGCAGGAACAGGTACAGAGTACTTGGCAGGAGCAAAGTCAGGGAGCATCTTCCTGCTATTTAAAGGCCAGGAGCAGCTGCTTGCAATGAGGGCTAGGGAGAGGCTGACTTCCTGTCAGGAAGTGAGGGGCAGGAATTGCCAGTAAGCAAGATTGCTATGGTCGCTTCAGTGAGGGTGAGGGGTTACTTCCTATCCGAAGCCATTTTAGGTATCCAGACAGATCCCTTATAATCTCTAAAGATCTTACAGATCCTGTAGTAAATCTTAGCCGTTACTGCTTTCCTGGCCTATATTAACATCTGTATGACTGTTGAAGAGAATACTTTTTGTGTTAATATGTACCTTGTTTCAACTTTCAAGCCGTAAGAGCCACCATCGGCAAATTTTGATACTGTATGTTACTTGCCCTTGAGATATCAGATCTGGAAGTAAAGGTTAACACCAGTGGTAATCTACTAACATTTTCAGTCATTTGGAAAACCAAGATCTCCTTGGCCAGAATTGTATTATCAGGATTGCGTTTGTCTTCTCATTTTTGATCTTCATGCTTCTCTGAATCACAGGAGGTGGAGAGAAGAGGTATATCAGTGAGACCCTCCAAGGACTTATCAATGCACCTACGAAGGCTGCCTTCGGATCTTTGGTTCTGGCACAAAAAAACTGTTATCTTGTAATTGAGCCCAGATGCCATGAGGTCTATTACCAGTGTTCCCCATCTCCTTACTAGCTATATATACCATCTGTGCTTCCTATGGTGACATTTATTTATTTATAAAATGTTTTACCAGGAAGTAATACATTGAGAGTTACCTCTCGTTTTCAAGTATGTCCTGGGCATCACTGGTCACAGGGTAGAAAGGGGAGGGGCAAACCCTGAGTGATCCCACCCTGTTAACCCCTTAAGGCACTTAGGGCCTCATGCAGTAAGCCCCGATAAGGCGTTTTTCGCCATTTTTTCCCTTCCAGATTCAGTAAGGCCCGATAAGTGGGAATTATCGGCAACTTTTGTTCTGAAAAAATTTTTTTCGCCACCCGGCTGCCGATAAGCCACTTATCGGGACTTTTTTAACCCGGCTGAATTCAGTAAGCCCCGATCAGCTTTTCGGTGCTGATCGGCAGGCCAGATTGGAGATTTTATGGCCAATCCGTCCCGCCAACTAAAGTTGGCAACTTGCTGGAGGAGAAGCATCGGCAAGGGCGACACTTAGAAAAAATCAGCCCTTTTTCCTGCCTGTGATTGATGCCGGGAGTCTCCGGAGCTGATACCCGCACCGGAGCCCACCGGCATGCATCCGAGGCAGGAAAAAGGCATTTAAAAGCCACTTCATTACCTTAGCGGCTAACCTCTAAGGCAATGAAGGGGTTAACCCACCGTGCCAGCGTTATTGTGGGTAGCGGGGGTGGGTGAAGGGGGTATTTGGCTCTGGGTGTGAGTTTAGGACTTGCGGGGGGGTTGCGGGGGCACTTAACCCCTTCACGACCGTAGCGGTTAATACCGCTACGGTCCTGAAGGGGTTAAGGCCTCCCGCTACCCACCCGCAAGCCCTAAACAACCACCGTTGGGGCTAATACCCCCTTCACCCACCCCCACTACCCACAATATTAAAAAAATACACACCCCAGCCCCACAATAACTAAATAAATAAATAATTAAAGAAATATATATATATATATATATATATAAATATATATATATATATATATATATAAACCCAACAAACACCTATACCACCCTAACATACTGTATAGTAATGTGCACAATGACTATTATCCACAAATGGATAATAGTGCAGTTGTCCATTTACAATACATACACACCAATAAAGACTTTAAATACATGTAGCACTCACCCATGTGCGGCTGCCACGATGAAGGCCATCCTCTTCTTCATCTACTTGAACCAATCAGAGTAGGGTTTGAGTTCCCACGCTCTGATTGGCTGCCGTACCATGTGAGTCCGGCCATGTGTCTTTTCATGACGTTTTCTTAAAGGCAATTGCAGCAAAGCCATTCTGATTGGCTGTGCTGTCATTGCCTTTAAGTGACGTCATCAATTTTTTTTACATCGGCCAAAACACATGGTTTTCACGGCCCAATCAGGGCCGTGGGAACCATATGACGACAAATGTGACGTCATAGGCCTTTAAAAGCCTATGGCGTCTCATTTTGAAGACAGACGCCGAGGAGGACGGACCTCCTCCTGAAGATTGAAGACCTGGGCGTGGCACCGGACGGCAAGAAGACCCCGGAACAAGGTATTTTAAACATGGATTAAAACTAGAACAACCCTTGATTGTCATGTTTTATTATTTTAATGTTTAATTTGTAATGTTTTTTTATTTCATGGTTTCCTGTTCCTGGATTGTTTCGTGGATTGTTTCGTGGATTGTGTCGTGGATTGTGTCGTGGATTGGTTCGTGGATTGGTTCGTGAGTAAGCTGATCAACGGGAGTCGGTGGGGGCAAGTAATGGTAAGTTAAAGAAAGAAATGTATTGAATGTAACTGTGTTTTTTGTTGCTTTTTTATGTGTTCATTTTTTTAAATGCATATCATTTGTTGCCACTGTATGTATGTATGTATGTATGTATGTATGTCTACAGATATATATATATATATACAGGGTAAGAAATGATACTGTTGTTAAAGCTTGATATTCTGTATTGTTAATCATTGTGGCTATGCATAGATGTGTGGTAAATGTATTTTATTATTAGAGAGATGTAAGTTTTTGGTTTCTAGGCCGTACAGTAGGTTATGGAAAGCCTTGCTTTAGTATATTGTAATTGTTTGTGTACTTTTTTCTATGTTTTGAAGTGGTTCTCTGTTACGATAGCTTTAGTTCATTGTGTAATTGGTATGGATGGTATTTTAATTGTTTAGGGATGTAATTGATGTGTGTTAATTCATTGATGGTGAGTTTATTGGATTAAATAATATACTTCTTGTGATGTATGGCGATTTGAGTGGGATTATTGTATTGTTAACATTGATTTGCAGCGTGTACATGTACTTTACATGTTATGCTACATGTATACACTGTAAATGCAATGTTTTAAGAGGCATGTGAGCCTTCAGATTGAATGATTAAATGGGATTTGGTTAGGCAATTGGTTTGTAAATCATTGAGGATGTTATGCATAAGTGTTGTTGGCATTGCAGGATGGCTTCACCCCTTAATTACCTTTCAGGTTAGTACCCGATAAGGTGATTAAGGGGTTCATTGTTATGTTACTGGTATTGAGATGTTTTGGCTATTTATTATTTTGGCAACGGACCCCAAGGATGATGCTGGCGATGGAGACTTCTTATTGATGAGGTTAGTACAATTTAATTCACTTTATTACCGTATTCAATGTGTTTAATAATGGCCAAATAATGTATTATACCTATGTGGATAATATTTATTTGGCTCATTATTGTACTGTATGTGCTGGGGGAGGGGGTATTGGCCCCAAGGGTATTTGGTAGGACTCCCCTGTGGGTAGTGGGTGAGGGTGGTTAGGCCTCAGGGGTGGGGGGGTTAGTGGGGGAGGGTATGTGGGTGATGGTGGGTTAACCCCTTAATGACTGTAGCGGTTAATAACCGCTATGGTGATTAAGGGGTTAGGGGACAGTACATTGGATGTTTTAATTGTTGTGTCTGTTTTGCAGAAGCGGATGGGGCATGGGCAGGATGAAGAAGAGGATGGCCTTCATCGTGGCAGCCGCACATGGGTGAGTGCTACATGTATTTAATGTCTTTATTGGTGTGTATGTATTTTAAATGGACAACTGCACTATTATCCTTTTGTGGATAATAGTAATGTTGCCCATTACTGTATTGTATGTTGTGTATTGCTGCTATGTTTATTGTGGGCATTTGTCCCCAATAAACATGCTACTATGCGTTAACCCCTTCATTGCCTTAGCGGCTATCCGCTATGGTAATGAAGCAGCATTAATGTATTTTAATAATATTGTGCGGGAGCAGGAGGCCCCCTGAGCTGAAGCGCATTTATTTGTGGCTCAGAGACCCCCTGCTTCCCGAGTTACAGGCCCTGGTTTGGGCCATCGGTTACAGTGTGGACGCCATATTTGTTGCGGGAACGCTATAAACATGGCGGCGACACTGCCACCCGATGACACATACCGGGGCCTGTAACTCGGGAAGCAGGGGGTCCCTGCTCCACAAAGCAATGCGGTTCAGCTCAGGGGACCCCCTGCTCACTGTACAGTATTATTAAAAATACATTCATGCTACTTCATTACCGTAGCACATAGCCGCCAAGGTAAGGAACAAGTCTTTATTGATGTGTGTTTTTTACTGATAGTGTAGACATGCATATGTCATCTCTCTGTTTACCTTAATATATACCTTTTGTCATTTGTGTAATCAATGTATTCTGGTTTTTTCTGAAAAATGTATATTGCACCAATTAATTTATAATAAGTCATGTATTTCTCTATGCTATTAATTACTTAACCACAGTATAGCAAGATTGTTTAAGAAATTTCTTTATACATAAATCCATATACCCAATATATAGTACTCCACACCATATAAATGTACAATTGCATTTATTGATTAACATTATGTAAACTCCATCTCATTAATATGAGCAAGCAATTTGCTGTTCTTTAGATATAGGTATAAGATCCATTTACACCTTTTTAATTTGTTTTAACATTATTCTTTTAGAATTCTTTTAAGTAATACATTTAATTTTAATACAATAATTTTTTGTTCCAACACATAATAGTGTTGGATTATGTATTCTTCTTATACATTCATGTTTTTCTTTATACTTTTTTTCATATATTCTTTTCTCAATATTTTTTGTTAATATTTCATTATACATTCTTTTGTTAAAGATTTATCTAAATGTATATAATTATTTCTTTTGTGATTAATTTTGTATTCATATAATAGCTATATATTCATTCATTTTTTGTATATGTCATATTTGTAGTTGCCTGCCTGGTGATTTTCAGCAGCCTGTAAATGTTCCCATACAATTTAATGTTTATACATGCTTCCTAGTTAGTAGTGGATCGCATGTCAGGTTTTTTATCACTGGGGGAGTTGGAGGTAGCATCTGCGCATGCGCCGATGCGGGGAGTAGGAAGGGAGCCTACGCGGCTCTCGGAGGCGTGCTCTCAGTGTGGAGGCCGTCCTGAGAGGCGTGCCGATCGTGATGAGCGCGGCTGGGGCTTGCGGGGACTCCCAGAATGCTCTGGCGCGCGGCGCATGCGCGGCATGCACGATTCCCATTGGTCTGATGACACGCAATGACGTCACTATTGGCGCGAAAACCCGGCGGGCAGCTGCATTTAAACTGATGATTTTAAAGTATACAGCACTTCTTGAAAAAGTTCCTTCTGAACGAAACGCGTTGAAGTTTGCTGCTGTCCCACATCCAGATGATTTACAAATAAAGGATTTTTATTGCAAGACCTGCTCTTATCATCCTTGCTGTGCGCTGCACACCCTGGCCTTTGGAACTCTCACACGAACAGCTGCACGCTTTGGAAGGGAGATTCTGGGAAGAAACAATACGTGAGTACAATACCTGGGGCTAACCCAATGAGGAAGGGGGGGGTGTCTTTGGACAACCCACCCCAACCTTCAGGGTATCCTATGCCCACTTAAAGGTTCAGTACTATTATTCTATTTATATACCCAGCTTATACTCCCTTCCATTATATATGGTCCCAGCACTTTCAGAGCACCATCACACATACAAACTATAGATATGCAGAGGGTCTCCGGAGCAGAACCGCGTTGGTTTCAGCTCCGGGGACCCCGTGCTCCCCGAGATACAGGCCCCTTTTGGGGTGCCGGTATCCCTCTGCTTTGTTTACAGGTCGCGATCACGTGATCTGGACCTTTAAACGCAGAGGGATACCGGCACCTCATAAAGGGGCCTGTATCTCGGGGAGCAGGGGGTCCCCGGAGCTGAAACCAACGCGCTTCAGCTCCGAAGACCCCCTGCACATGTACACTATCAGTAAAAGTTATTTTTAAATACTTTATTTATTGCCGATGTTTGCGCTGAGAGAGCGGCTTGTCTCTCTCAGCTGCAAACATCTATCGGCAGAAAAGGCCTTATCGGGAGCCAGGCTGTATCGGCACAGGCTCATCAGCAGCTTTGCTTTCGCAGTGCTTCGGCAGGGATCGGAAGGATTCGGCCCTTACTGAATACTGCGAGGGCAAATCGCCAAAAAAAAGCCTTTTCGCAATTCTTGCCGAAAATTTTGTATCGGGGCTTACTGCATGAGGCCCTTAATCCTTTATAGAAACTGTAGCCATCCAAGAAGTACTGAAAAGTTGAGAATGAAAACTACAGTCTTTTTTATTTCAGATACAGTAGATAACAAAAATATTCATCAACTTTTTTTTACATCTAACAAAGGTCTGTTTGCCATATAAGTTTGAAGCAACTCATACAGTACTTGGTGGATTTTTTTGATATATATAAAATGACAGCATGCAGAATGGGAAATTTTTAATTCCTCCTGTTAGTCCATAAATCTCTACTCAAATCTCTTATAAGTGGAGCAAAATATAAGTGCCTGTGTACATCGGTGCTAAAAAAAAATATATCCTAACTGGGGCTCTTGGCTTCCGTTTTACACCTTGCCCCTTGTGATTTCCCCCTAAAAATTTGGAGATTTTATGCTATCTATAGAATCATCAGGTAATCTGCAATAAGTAATAGAAGTTGTAATTTTGTATTAATTACGTTGCTTCCAGTGGGTAGTATCCCACTCCCTTGTGAGAGGGGAAGGAAGGTGGTCAGAGCCCTGGCTCCATACTTCCACCAACCACTAAATTTGGATCTGCAGTCCCTTTCCTACCCAGGGGGAGGGTTCTAGCCCCTGATAGGGCAGCCCCTGATGCCCCTGATAGGGCAGCACACAGGCCTTAGGCCCACCTCCTTGTCACTCAAGGGAGTTGTTTACTGCTGCAGCAGCAAGCCCATAGTTCTAGCCCTAACACTGCCTGCGCAAATACCAGGGCATATGTGTTAGGTAGGGCAGATAAGTAGCCAAGAGGACAAATAGCTTTTTTGTGGTGAAACCACTGGAGCGCATTCCTCTCTTGTGTTATTTAAATTTTGCTGATTCCCCTTTGCGTGAGGATATCACTGGTCGTGCACCCTTAACCAAGTAAACTTCACTATCGTGAGCGCTCTTACAATAGGATAAACCAAGGAGGGAGTCATTAATATACTGTATATGATTGTATAATTAAAGTTTTTTTAAGATAATACTGTATATCTTTAGGTAAAATGCGACTGGCAAGCAAACATATACTGTATGAGGTTGACTTTTTATAAACTAGCAGTGCTTAAAAGAAACTCACTACAAAAAAAGGTGTTGTATTTTTTGTAAATGTTTCCCCTGTTAATAAAACTCATCGAGACGTCTTCATGAAATCTCGAGCCCAACATTTGTACCTTCTTCAGATTAATATAATGGTCAATACTGTTCTCAAGGTAACCACATTCACCATGCCAAAGTGCTGTGTAGGGATTGATACAGTACCTGGTAAAAAGAGAAGTGAGATCTTTAATGCAGGACATCAGCAAAAGTAATTTAACATTTTAACACCATTCCGGTACTGGCGGAGTTAAATTTACAGCACTGATGAGCGAAGCGATTAGGCATAAAGTACCTGATAAACTATGAATAACCCATGTCATATGTCCATAAGAGGAGCACTCACGGTACTGTGGAAAGCTGCCACAGGTGCACATCGAGCTGGAACTCCATGCAGGGAGGGTTTGTGATTCAAATAAAGATAGAAAAGTTGGGCACTCCACTGGTCTTGTTTTCAGAAGTAGAAAATGTATTGCCTCAGGGTGGGTGGTTAGGTCTACTGGGAGGGTTGCGGGAGGACTTAACCCCTTAATTACCTTAGTGGTTACTGCTGCTAAGGTAATGAAGTGGTTAATCCCACCCGCTACTCACCCGGTATGCCTAAACACCCATCACGGGCCAAATAACACCTTCATAGTTGACCTGGGGTGGGTGTTTAGGCCTCCCAGGAGGGATTAACCCCTCCCTTACCTCAGCGGTTACAACACTAAGCTAATGAAGGGGTTAACCCCTCCGGCAAGGCCTAAACACCACCCTGAGGCAACTACCCCCTTCACCCACCCCCTCTACCACCAACACCACACAGGAATGGCAAAAGTGTTATTAGCCAAAGATGGATACTAGCTCTTTTGCCCATTCATATGATCAGTGCAATACACTCAAATAATACATTACAATAAAAAATACATTACTATAAAACAAAAATCTAGGCATTTAATCCATTGATTGTCACTGTGGTAATCTATGCCCTCAATGGGTCACAGATAGCCACATTGGCAAGAAATGGCCACCCAACAACCTCCCCCTACTCTACCCCCACCCAAACACACACTGTAATGGGTAAAAGGCCTACTATCCAGAACTGGATAATAGCTCATGTGCCTATTAAAAATAAAACATTAGCCAGCATATAGTAAATAAAAGTTTTTCTTCCCCCTGCCAGGTTGAAGGCCACCCTCATCTTCTGCCTCTGCATCTTCCTTGTCCTCTGCATCTTAAATGGGCAGCAACAGTAAAATAAAGAAACTAACTGCTGGACAGTAACCCCTTAATTACCTTGGCGGCTATTAACCACTATGGTAATAAAGGGTTTAACCCCCTCCGCCCCACTGCTACCCATCCAGGAGGCCTAACCACTTTCCCCGGGGCAACTACCCCCATCCTCCACACATAGAAATGGGCAAAAGCACTAGTTGCCAAATATGGCTAATAGCGCTTTTGCACATTTGTTTAACCCCCCCCCCCCACCACAGAAATACACAGTAAAATAACATTGACATTACAGTACAATACATGACACAATAAGCAATAGACCCATTGATTGTCACTGTGGTAACCTATGCCAACAGTACAATGAAATAAAAACAAACATTTGCCAAAAAATGCATTGATTGTTAATGTGGTTATCTATACCCTCCACAGGGACATAGATAAACACATTACCAATCAATGGGCATCCTGAAAAAAATACACAATTGAATGAAATACAATCATTTTGCCTCTTACCTTTACTGGGATGAAGATTCATCCTCCTCTTCCAACTGCAGCACCAACTCTTGACCCACGAAGCAATGATCCTCATCTTGAAGAAAACCATGATGCGCAGAAGTCCACGATCCTCAGTTGCTTGCAGAGGACCCAGAGTAGATCTTCTTTCTTTTTCTTTCGTCTTTCTGTTCTTTAACAGGTCTAGGAGATGTTGATCTGCCATCTTCTTGGGGTCAAAAGAGACATGACAGACCTTATATAAGGCCTTTGACGTCACATTTGACCGACAAATGATACATCCACCAATCCAATTGGTGGATGTACCATATGGTGGCTAATAGCCATCTTTGGCTAATAGCACTTTTGCCCATTTCTTAGTTGGTGACTGAGGGGGTGGATGGATTGCGTGAGGCCTCTGCAACTCTCTACTTACCCAGATTCAGCTGCTCTGTGACGCGATGTCATGGCAACAAGGGGTCATGCGATGTGACATCACACGCATCAAATGACGCCGCGGGTCACGTGACGTCAGTTTGAATGGGACTGCCAGGGACCCCCGCTGTTAATCTGATGGGCCATTAATCAATGCAGAAATGCTGGGTCTAGTTTAAGGCAAGTTTAAGGCATGTATCCAGCATGTACCTGGGTGTACCTGGGTCTTTTTGGCGATTGCCACTGGTTTGTGTTAGAATAGTCGCAGTCTCTGCTGTATGATAACTTGGGGAGACCCATATCTGTAAGGGAAATAGGACTGCAATATCTGGGCTCAAAAACCAGGAGTCTGGGGGACACTGGACAGCCCCGGTATAATTCAACCCGCGTACCGGCAAATCATGCCTGCACGCTGGGAAGAATTAGGGGCCTACCGGTATCTTTGGCCCCCGAACTCCTGCAAACAAAACAATTGCATTTCTACCCAAATATCCCACCTAAAACTTACACTAAGAAAGTTTAATGAGTCTAGGGCACAGGGAACATGAAAAGTGGAAAAGCAGGGGTCACTTTAAGTTTTACATATTTTAATACATGGCCCCTGGCTAATGGTGCTATGGAGCTGCCAGGGACCTACGGTTCTCAGGGGTAACCAGATGGGCTTAACCTTTATTGTACAGCCTGGTTACCACCATACCGTCACAACCGCTAAAGGTAAGGGAGAGGTTAATTTCTCCAGGGAGGCCTAATCACCATTGTGACGATAGCCTGTCACAGCTATTAAGGTTACACAAATCACTGGGTTGAACTGAACGAGGCTTAGATATAATAAAGTATATTTATTCCTTTGGATAGGTGAACACACGAATAATACAGTAACAGACAAGAAGTACACTTACTTTGGGGTTGGGGAATGAGAAGAATGAAGCATAGTAATTCTCTCGCAATCAGGTAACAATTCAGATGATATCAGAAGACAAAGGATAAAGGATGGAACAACAGTTTATAAACCTTTTGTGCCCTATCCTTAACATTGAGTACAGTGGATTGGTCTTCAATTAACTCTAGCCAGGCATTAACGTGGGAACACATTTTGACACATGCCCCCCTGCTTGTTGGTACATGCGCAGTAGAGCTCTGGGGTCTCATTTCTGTAACCCCTCCCCTGCATCAGGAATGCCAGCTAGTCTACCAGATTGGACTCCTGGCAGGATATTCTTTGTTGTGAGGTGTGAAATGGAACACTTGAAGACTGCTCTGGTTTGAGTAATCTCCGCCCTCATGCAAACAGTGGAGGTGACAAAATCCTTTGAACCATACTTAAGTCCTAGACATTGGGTCGCCTTTCTAGCCATATGCTACCCTGGTATGCAAAGGAATTTCCTCTGGGTTTTACCCATACCTTGGAACACAGTATGAAAGATAAAACATAACCATATTAAAATATCCGGTTCCGTTAGGTCCAGCAGGTCCAAACTCCCCAGTTCTCAATGCCGGAACTGGGACACCCCATGGTCCAATTTGCGACTTGCTACGACCTTCGGAACCGGAGATACACAAATACACTTAAAACCGTTTCACATTTTAATACAAAAATCTCCGCTGTAAATTAAATCACGGTTTTTCACTAAATCCCCATTGAAAACAACGGGCTCCGCCGCCATAGACTTTCAATGGCAAACCGCCACCGCTGGCGGCTATGGGAATCCCCGCCATAGACTTTCAACGGAGCGACGCCGCCGTTGAAGTCAATGGGGGTTTTCCGCCGTAGCCGGTCAATGGAGATTGGCCGCCATTGGAGTCTATGGGAAAAGTCCCGAACTTTCAAGGGGGTCCATACTCCGTCGGGTTTGTCCAAGAGGGTCAAAGATGGTTCTGCAGTGATGCCGGAGCAGTGACTACAGATACCCCAAACCCTGATCCTCTGGGCCCTCCGGAACCGGAGCTATGGATTACCAAATTTCAGCTTTTGACACTTAGCCGTTTTCCTGAGCCGTTTCTGCCACCGCCATTGGAACCTATGGCGCGACCCGCTCTTCTCGGTTCGACCCTTATCGGGGGGTCCAGGATACGGGGACCCGGTTGTGGTCGAGTGGGGGGAGGTCCAGGAACTAGGGGCAGAAATAATTTTATTTCTAGGTGCTCTAGAACTGTTTATTCCCACGCCTCTTGTCGTTGAACTTGACTTGTTAAGTGATCAAAGCTCTCCTATTGAAAATGTATCCGCTTTGCGGTTAAGCGGTTTGGACGGCAGTCAACTCGTTCCTGGAAAGCTCTTTCGAGGATTCTCCATTGAAGTCAATGGGCCCATTGACTTACAATGGGAAACCGCCGCTCTTCCTCTCGGACGCCATCTGCTGGTCTTCTCAGGAAACAGGACTCAACAGCAAGATTCGCCATTGAAACACATGGAGACTCAATGGCGGCCTATGGGAGCCTGCAAAATGGTGCCTGAAAAGGCGAGAAAATTGCACAAAGGGCTATAATCACTAAACAACTATTAACCCTTGTGCTCCCAGATGGATCCTAGTGTGTGTGTGATGCAGACACTGATTAAACCAGATGTTATAATAAAACAGGGGAACAGGGGAATACACATTTACATGTCATAACAAGGGTTAAATCACAGTTCTGGACCTCAGCCCAGTTAACCCCTTGTCTCCCTGGGGAGGTCAGGGGATGGCCAAATGGGGTGTAACCCCTTTAATACCGGGCCACCCCCTCTCTCCCTCTACAACCATCCCTTAAACAACTATAACCTTCACCCACCCCCTCTACCACCAACAAACCGGGTAGTGGTGTTCAGCCGCTAAGGTAATGTATCTCTGTTTTAATTTTCATTTTATTAGTATAGGATTGAAGCATGGCGTCTCTGGACCTGACCCCATTAATTTGCTGTCCGGGGACCCCCTGCTTCCCGAGGAACAGGACCCAATATGGGGTGCTAGCCTCTCCTGCAAGTTTAGATATATCCGCGTCACGTGACGTGGGAGAACCGTGTTGAAAGCGCACACACTGTATCTTATCATGGCTGAAGTACACAGGGAAAACGTTTTGTATTGCAAGCAACATTTTACCTAAATCAATGGTGTCATGCAAAATATGTTATTTTAATATGACAAGTTCCTGCATTTTAACTCGGAGTGTTCCTCCATGTCACTGCAAAATGAGCAATAATTGCAATGAAAGTGGTTTTCTCCCATCATGCCTTGTACTCTATTGAGTTCGCTCAAAATGTAATTGGAAGACAAATACAGCAACCCCATCATCTGGACAGACACAAGTGCTTGTCTTGGGAAAGGGTTTGAGCTACAGGTATAATGTGATAAGCTTTATTTCAACTGACACTCTTTATTTGTATGTAATAAAGTACACCGCTACTGCTTGTGCTATTGTACACTGATAATTAAACCTCAAAAAGGACAATACTGTATAAAGAATATTCCCAAAACATTTGACAAGTCCAAATTAAGAAGATTAAACATTTTTAAATCAAATTTAGGCAATATAAAAAAAATATATGGGTATGGAAGGGTTTCTTTTCAATGTCTCCCTTATGCAAAGCCAGGAAAGAAGTACTGCACCGATTTAGCACGTAAAAGCATTCCCATTGAGAGCAGATGGAGTTTATCCTCTGCTATCTTGTCCTAAACACCATTTCAGTAATCAGAATCAGAATTTTTTTTTTTTTTTGCAGCTGTATCTTATCATTATTAGACTGTCAGACAAATCAGCGTTGACTTGGCTAAAAATGGCTATAGGCAGCGGACGCTCCACCTCTGTCTCAGCAGGGATTACCATGTTCCTCATCAGTGAGTACAATGTGTCTCAGGTTGGCATGGCAAAAATCGTGAGGCTTGGTACAGTCCTAGTGTGCTGTTATAAGAGACAAGCTACAGTCAGGGTGATTGCTCCAATTGGGGTTATTCTCCACAGTGGTGTTCTAGGGTTAAGTATCATATCAGATCAATGCCGATTTAAGACAAAGCAAGCTGTGTAAATTCTGTCACATAGCAATGGGTAGCATATTTTATAGTCAAAAGGCTTATTGTAGTTACGTGGGTTAAGTAGTCTGAAAGAATAGATTTTTCACATTGATGTTGCATAACTTCAGTATTACATGAATCCATCAAGTGCTGAAATTGCTCTATATCAGCATATTGCCAGTCACATCAGTGCTCCATTAGTAACAAATACTGGTGGGACTATTTAACATCAATATGTTATTATATCAACATTGAAAATGTACTATTTGAAGAAACAATACACCATGTTGTGCCTAAAGCTAAGGATGTTGTGGATGGGTGCTAGGAAGGGGTTTTGCTTTTATTTTTTGTAGTTCTTTCCTTTTCTATTCTGAAACAACCATCAATTACCCTTATCCGCCTGCACCATCTCATCTAAGTTCATTTTCAAGATGAAGTTTCCTCGTTGGATGGTGGCTGTCCAATGCTCTTTCTGTCCATCACTGGCTGCTCCAAAGCCATCCCCAGATTGACAGCCTGAGAGCGAATCAATAATAATTATCAGACTGCAAGCACAGTGAGCTGTGTATTTCTGTGATGGGATAGCACTGAACAAACAGGACCACATGTTCTCAGGGTATTTTAAATATGCAATTCGGCGCCCTCCATTCAGCTAATAGGATTGTTAGATGGGGAACAATGTTATTGTACTTAAAATCTTTTCTTCTATTCACAAAGTCTGGCTGATACAAGCACAAATATGTACTGTGCTTTTCGGAGATGCAGTGCAAAAAGGAAGACTCCGTTATTTCCACTTGGTTAGTCCCTGTTCTATGCATGCATCATTTTCCTGCATCCCTTGATTGATATTGGTTTGTATTGAGTGTAAAACAGGTAATTGTCATTGGGACACCAATGTATTAGCTTGGGCAAAAAATGACACAAAACCACTCATTGTTCTGCTTTGTGAATAATGTTTCTTGTTTAGTAGACACATGTTCTGAAATATACCCATGATGACCAATCTGTTTTAAGTTCATAAACACTACAGTATATGAGGTAACAAGATAAGTTTCATTATGGGTAAGAGAGCTCCCCCGGAAAATACACTCTGCTTTTTATAACATTGGCTGAATGTATACAAGATAATAGAGTAAAGGCATCAAAGCAGCAACTGAACATTGACAACTGTTTTATGGGCTGGACTACATTAAAGGCGCAAGAAAAATATGTCCTTCAACTGACATCTTTCATACTTCCAACTTGGTGTGACTAGTTTTCAGAGGGAACACTATAGGCCAGGGGTAGCCAACTACAGTCCTCAAGAGCCACCAACAGGTCAGGTATTGGGGATATCCCTGCTTCAGCACAGGTGGCTCAATCAGTGGCTGTCAAAGACTAAGCCACTGATTGAGTCACCCGTGCTAAAGTGGTGATATCTGGGACGGTAGGGGTAAATGTGACTGCTATAAATAAAGGTCAAGCCTGCCGTTACCCTTACCTGTTAGTAATACATCGGTATTATGTTTGTGTGTGTGTGTATATATATATATATATATATATATATATATATATATATATATATATATATATATTGAGTTAAGTGCCTCATCTACATCGGGACACCCCCTATTCCAGGACGGATGGTCTGGAGTGGAAGTTGTTTGGACACAGCTCAGGGTTTACCTCCCTGCAGCGTTGGCGGTGATATGATTCACTAATGCTTTTTAATTTATACTCTGTAAGTGTGCTCGATCCTGTTGTTCTCCCTTTCCTTCCCCAATAAATTTCATATTGCGCTATGGGGTTGTGCTCTATTCTTTTCTAGTTTTAGGTACTTCTTAGGATTTGGTTAAATCCTTTTGGGAGCAGCAGTTTTATCCCCATTGCAACTATTGGACGCTGAGTTCTCTACCTTGGAAGGAACATTTGGGACTGGTCATTTATGTTATGCGTTGTTTCTGTCTTGTCTGTTCTGTCCTGCTCTAGAATTTACCATTGTACGTGCTTCTGTTATTAACCCCTTGTGTGCTGCTTATCTAACATTATTCGGTTGTTGTTAATATTTGGTATACGTGCATGTCCCTTTAGACTAGCGCTACTGTATTTATTTATTTTGTTTTATATATATATATATATATATATATATATATATATTGTGACAGAAACCAGGGGTTGGTAATAAACTCCATATACAGGGCTCCCAGGATACTGAACAGTTTCTGTCCTGTCTAAGCTGAACAGGGCAGCCTCGTGGTACAGGCACTCCATTCCACAGTTTGTCTGCTGCCTGTTTTCTGTCACCTGTCATGCTGATTAGAGTTCAGGTATATAAGACCTGTTTCCTGTTTCCTCTGGGCCCCGCCCAAGAGCCTGGAAGGCTGCTGAACTGCAGAGGGGCGAGAAAGCCTCTTTCCCAAATCGCTTCATTCATTCTGTTAGTTTGTCTAAAGACTGCAAAGGTACTTATTTTGTTGGTGGAAGTGGACAAGCCACTTCCAACTCTGAGTCAGGGACATCTAAGTTTAAGTTATCGCTCAGACGAGCAGCTTTTTGTTTGGCTTTGTTTTCTGTTTAAACTGTGGCAGTCTCAGTGCCTGGGACTGAATAAACCAGGCATAGCCTGTTTAAAGGAACAGTACGTGACGTCTCATCATTTAACCTACCCTAAAAGACCGTGTTCTAACAGTCCCGGACAGACGGCGGAGCCCCGGAGTAAGCCGTTTGTCACATATGGTGGAGAATGCGGGCAGAACACTAAAAGGTCTGGGGGTTAAAGAACTTTAAAGAAAAAAAAAAAAAAAGGTTTTTTTCTCTCTCTCCAAACAAGATGGAAGACGTGGTGAGTGCGCTGGTACGCAATGTCGCTGTCCAGAGAGACGCGAATGAAGCCCTGCAACAGGCGAATGCAAACCAGCAAGAGACAAACCGCTTGCTGAAAGAGGAGCAACAGCGGTTCGCTCAGGGCTTACAGCAGGAACTCGAGATCCTGAGGGGGACTATCAGTAACCTTCCACTGGCAGCGGCAGCCCCAGTTCCGAAAATGACCAGGGCAAGCCACTACCTTCAGAAGATGGGACCCTCGGATGATGTGGAAGCCTATCTTCTCACGTTTGAACGCACGGCACAGAGAGAGGGATGGCCAGAAGCTGAGTGGGCTGGTCTAATCGCACCCTTCCTAAGCGGCGAACCCCAGAAGGCTTACTTTGATCTAGAGCCAGCCGAAGCTAACGTCTATGAAAAATTGAAGTTCGAGATCCTCGCCCGCCTCGGCGTAACCACGGCTGTTCGCGCCCAAAGGTTTCACGCATGGTCCTTCACGATGGATAAAGCCACCCGAAGCCAGATGTATGACCTCATCCACCTCGCCCGGAAGTGGCTACAACCCGAGATCAACTCAGCAAGCCACATCGTGGAACGGTTGGTCATGGACCAGTTCTTGAGGAAACTTCCCTCTGCCTTACGCCATTGGGTCAGTTGGAGTGACCCCCACAATGCGGATGAGCTTGTGGCCCTCGTAGAAAGGTACAATGCAGCAGGAGAGCACCCGCAACCCACAGTCGTGGAGCAACCCCACTACCCGAGGTTCCAGGACTCTTCCAGAGACGGTAAAAGGGTACCGGGGTTAAGGGGAGCTGAAGAGCGGCGACCACCTTCACGCAGCACCAGCAACAGTGGTTCGCACACTAAGGGCAATAGCCAACATGGGGAGCCGGGAAAAGGCTCTAAGTGGGACACAGACTATGTACCTAAATGTGTAAATTGTCATGAGAGGGGCCACACAGCAAAAATCTGCCCACTAAATGATGAGCCCATGCAATGCAACAGCGTGGAACCTTATTCGCTGTTGTCCCAATGTATGGGCCCTAGCCCAGAGGACCCCTTGAATAACCATCTGTGGGCATTTGTAAAGGTTAATGGTAAGAGGGTTCGGGCACTTCTTGACTCTGGGAGTATGGTCACACTAGTGTCCGAATACCTATTGCCCATTAAGAAGAAACAGGTAAACAGTTCACAAAGAGTGGCAATTTGTTGTATACATGGGGATAATCATGAATATTCCACTGTTGATGTTTTTTTTTAAACAGAATTTGGTTCTTTAGATTTCAAGGTGGGTGTTGTACCCAAACTGGCACATGATGTGTTAATAGGGACCGACTTTCCCCATTTTCTAAAAATGTGGTCCCCAGCTCAGAATAGCGCCCAGAGTTCAATAGCAGACCATAACGAAGTGTTAGAAGAAACAAATCCTTTCCCTTTTTCAGAAATGGAGGTTGACGAGGGCCCAAATAAGAAAGGGGAAAAGGAGGAGTGCTGTGAAATTCCCTTCCCCATCACTACTTTGGTAGGGAATACCCCAAATCAAGATGTTGATCAGGCACTTACCACCCCAGTACAGGATAAGACCCTCGCTGACCTAGAGGTCAGTCCTGGGAGTTTTAAGAAGGCCCAGTGGGAGGACCCCACATTAGCGGTAGCAAGGGGAAATATACGGGACCAGAATAGTACTCATGGCCAACCAGATAGGTCACTTGCTTACCCCTACTTCGAGGTAGAGAACGACCTAGTATATCGGGTTGATAAAAGAAAATCAGTTACAACTAAACAATTGTTGGTACCACGGACATTCTGTAACGTAGTATTACACCTCGCACATAGTCATCCATTGGGGGGACACCTAGGGGTGGAAAAGACAAAAGAAAAGGTTCTCCGAAGCTTTTATTGGCCTGGGGTTCTGGCAGAAATTACAAACTATTGTTCCTCATGCCCAGAATGTCAGATCACCGCCCCGTTCAAAGCATACCGCAGCCCATTGGTACCCCTTCCCATAATAGAGGTACCATTTGACCGGATTGCTATGGATCTAGTAGGACCCCTAATAAAGTCTGCTAGGGGACATCAGCATATATTGGTAATATTAGATTATGCTACCCGATATCCGGAGGCAGTTCCCCTACGTAGCACCTCTGCTAAAAACATAGCAAAAGAGTTAGTACTTCTGTTTTCCCGGGTCGGAATTCCTAAAGAGATCTTATCTGACCAGGGAACACCATTTATGTCCCAAGTAACAAAAGAGCTATGTAAACTCCTAAAAATCAAGCATCTCAGAACCTCAGTCTATCATCCACAAACAGATGGTTTAGTGGAAAGGTTCAATAAAACCTTAAAGAGCATGTTACGCCGGGCGGTCGATAAGGATGGGAAAAACTGGGACTGTTTGTTACCATACCTGTTATTTGCCATTAGGGAAGTTCCCCAGTCATCCACAGGCTTCTCCCCGTTTGAACTATTGTATGGCCGACATCCAAGGGGCTTACTGGATATAGCCAAAGAAACTTGGGAACACGAGGTTACCCCTTACAGAAGTGTAATAGAGCATGTTGCCCAAATGCAGGACCGCATTGCTGCAGTCCTACCCATAGTGAGGGAACACATGGAGAAAGCTCAAGAAGCACAAAGGAATACGTATAATAAGGGTGCTAGGGTCAGAATTTTTTTTCCAGGGGATAGGGTACTAGTTCTGGTTCCCACCGTGGAGAGTAAATTCCTTGCTAAATGGCATGGGCCATATGAGGTCTTGGAAAGAGTGGGAGAAGTAAATTATAGGGTAAGGCAGCCAGGTAGGAGGAAACCTGAGCAAATTTACCATATAAACCTACTCAAGCCCTGGAAAGATAGAGAGGTCTTGTTAACCCTAGTACCCCCAGGTCCGTCAGAGAATCAAGAAACTGACCCAGAGGTTAGCATAGCTGAAACACTGTCCGTGCATCAGAAACGAGAGGTCCAGAGTTTAGTGAGAAGGAACAAAGAAATCTTCTCTACACAGCCAGGTAAAACTAATGTAATTAAACATGACATAGTCTCTGAACCGGGGGTCCGAGTTAACCTTAAACCGTACCGAATCCCAGAGGCCAAGAGAGAGGCTATAAGTTTAGAGGTTAAAAAAATGCTAAAACTAGGCGTAATTGAGGAATCCCAAAGTGGGTGGAACAGCCCTATAGTTTTAGTCCCAAAGCCAGACGGTACAACAAGGTTTTGTAATGACTACCGGAAACTAAACGCGGTGTCAAAATTTGATACTTATCCTATGCCCAGGGTGGATGAACTTGTAGAGAGACTGGGCAAAGCCCGATATCTCACAACCCTAGACCTAACAAAAGGGTACTGGCAGATTCCCCTCACAGAAAGGGCAAAAGAAAAAACAGCCTTCTCAACCCCAGACGGCCTCTTTCAATATAAGGTGCTGCCTTTTGGCTTACATGGAGCTCCCGCCACATTCCAAAGAATGATGGATAAAATTTTAAAACCACATGTTCGGTACGCTGCCGCCTACCTGGATGATGTGGTAATCCATAGTGAAGATTGGCAGTCCCACCTTCCAAAGGTCCAAGCTGTGCTCGACGCAGTTCGGTCTGCTGGACTAACTGCTAACCCCGCTAAATGCACTATTGGTCTGGAGGAGGCCAAGTATCTGGGGTATTCTATTGGTAGAGGGTTACTCAAACCACAAACACTCAAAGTAGAGGCGATACAAAATTGGCCAAGGCCAGTCACAAAAAAACAAGTAAGGACCTTTTTGGGGTTAATTGGCTACTATAGGAGGTTTATTCCCAATTTTGCAACTAAGGCAACCCCACTAACCGACCTCACAAAAGCAAGAGGACCGCTAATGGTAAAGTGGTCCCCCGAAGCCGAACAGGCCTTTAGAAGCCTGAAAGAAGCTCTCTGTGCCCAACCAGTGTTGGTCACACCTGACTTCTCCAAAGAGTTCGTAGTCCAAACCGACGCATCTGAGGTAGGGCTGGGGGCGGTACTCTCCCAGGAGTCTCAAGGGGAGGAGCACCCCATCCTTTATTTAAGTAGGAAACTAAATCCCCAGGAGAAAAATTACTCCATAGTCGAGAAAGAGTGTCTCGCAATAAAGTGGGCTGTAGAGACACTCAAGTATTATCTGTTGGGGAGAAAGTTCCGATTGGTCACAGATCATGCACCCCTTACCTGGATGTGTCAAAATAGGGAGAAGAACGCTAGGGTGACCAGGTGGTTCCTAAGCCTACAGCCCTTTAAATTTTCTGTGGAACACAGGTCGGGGCACAAACATGGCAATGCCGACGGGTTGTCAAGGATGCACTCCCCAATATCCATGGTCGCTCACCCCTCGAGGTCTGAGCTGGGGGGGAGGATATGTGACAGAAACCAGGGGTTGGTAATAAACTCCATATACAGGGCTCCCAGGATACTGAACAGTTTCTGTCCTGTCTAAGCTGAACAGGGCAGCCTCGTGGTACAGGCACTCCATTCCACAGTTTGTCTGCTGCCTGTTTTCTGTCACCTGTCATGCTGATTAGAGTTCAGGTATATAAGACCTGTTTCCTGTTTCCTCTGGGCCCCGCCCAAGAGCCTGGAAGGCTGCTGAACTGCAGAGGGGTGAGAAAGCCTCTTTCCCAAATCGCTTCATTCATTCTGTTAGTTTGTCTAAAGACTGCAAAGGTACTTATTTTGTTTGTGGAAGTGGACAAGCCACTTCCAACTCTGAGTCAGGGACATCTAAGTTTAAGTTATCGCTCAGACGAGCAGCTTTTTGTTTGGCTTTGTTTTCTGTTTAAACTGTGGCAGTCTCAGTGCCTGGGACTGAATAAACCAGGCATAGCCTGTTTAAAGGAACAGTACGTGACGTCTCATCATTTAACCTACCCTAAAAGACCGTGTTCTAACAGTCCCGGACAGACGGCGGAGCCCCGGAGTAAGCCGTTTGTCACAATATATATATAAAATATGGGTCATAGTGCAAACACCTGGGGGGAGATGGTAAGATCAGCACAACTTTAGCTTTCAGTTCAGAGTTCTTTAGCCGAGGCAGCTGGAAAGAAGCTGGAGTAACTGGGAGAAGCTGCAGGAAGAAAGAGCAGGGGAAATCTCTTTAGGGCGGTCCCTGCACCCAGGTATATAGGGTAGCCCCCGTTTCCCAGCTGTAAGTGTGTGTGTGGTGTACCTTCAAATAGTTGTGTATATTTCTTTTTCCAATAAATTAATTTTATAAACTCTGTGTTTCTGTCTGGCTAATTGACCCCTGGTGTGATAGTCCTGGTCTCCAGTGACAATATCGTTAAAACCTGACCTGTTGGGTGCCCTTGGGACTGGAGTCGGCCACCTCTGCTCCAAGTCTAGCCTATTGCCATAGGTCAGGAGGAAGTTCTACCGTTGAAACATGATTCTAACTAAGAATTATTTTTCATTAAAAACTATCAATCCTGGACCATTCAGGATAATAAAAGGAAGCAGTAATTAACGTTTTAAGTTTGGGTTAGCAATGCCTTTAAATGAGGCACATATAATCAGGCATATATTATTAGTATGTTTAGTTCTTTTATATTTTTACTTATTTAATGTCACTATGTAGAGCAGGAAATGCCCTCATTTTCCGCAGTCAAATGGGCCTATTCTAGTAGCTTCAATAAAATTGCTGCCATCTGGAACGGTTCGGCATGACTCCATCGAACGGTTTGACATTTGTGTTATCACGGTATTAAGAAAGAATCAGAAAGCATTACCACAAGTCACAAACCGTGAGGTAGGAAAATGCTAATACCGTTCGGGATAGCAGTGATGTTATCTCAGCCTTTTTCTAAGTTCTCCCCATGCAATCTGCCCACAGTCTGTAGGACCTGCACAGAGAGAGCTGCCTCTACCTGCACAGTTCTTACAGGCAATCGCAGTGTTTTTATTTACATTTTAGCAGGGGTCTGTGGAGCAGAACCGCATTCATTTCTGGTCTGGGGACCCCCTGCTTCCCGAGTTACAGTATGGGGTGCTGGTATCCCTGTGCGTTTAAATGTCCCAGTCACGTGACACGGGAAATTTAAACAAAGCAGGGGGGGGTACCGGCACGTCATACCGGGGCCTGTAACTCGAGAAACAGGGGGTCCCTGGACCTGAAATGAACGTGGTTCTGCTCCTGAGACCCCCTGCTTCAATACTCAGCTATTAAAATGAAATAAAAAAAGCTTTATTACCTTAGCAGCTAGCCTCTAAGGCAATGAAGGGGTTAAACCCGAGTATCTGGTTTGTTGGGTGTACAGGGGCGGGTGAAGGGGGTAGTTGCCCCAGGGTGGATGGTTAGGCCTGATGGGAAGATTGCAGGAGACGTTAACCCCTTAACTACCAGAGCGGTGCCTTCAAATACTTTCTGGGCAATCTACTATCTATCTGAACAAGCTCCTCACCCCTACCACATGCAGCACTTATCATCTCAGATCTGACTCCAAAAGACTGTTCATGGTGCCAAGGTTCAGCAAAATATTCGGCCACTCCTCCTTCTCTTACCCTGCATCCCAAAACAGGAATAATCTACCGAAGACTCTCACAGCGCCACCAGTCTGAGTTCTTTCAAAAGTAAAGCTGCCTCACATTTTACTCTGATCTGTAACTGTTACATACTCTTATAATATATATTATCTTTAACTGTGCATGCAATGTCTTGTATAAAATGTATACCCTGTTCACTTATATAACCATGTATTTGTAACCATGTATTATTTGTCATCATAACTCTATGCCCAGGACATTCTTGAAAATGAGAGGTAACTCTCAACGTATTACTTCCTTGTTAAACATTTTATAAATAGATAATGAAGGGGTTAACCACTCCCACTACCCACCCGAGAGGCCTAGCCATCCACCCTAGGGCAACTACCCCCTTCATCCAATCCCTCTACCCCAAGAAAGATTAAAATACAATAATTCTACTACCCATCTCCTCTACCCCCATCAACCCCCATACAGAAACACATACAGTACAATAATTGGCAAAATTACTATTATCCAGATGGGGAAAATAGCTTATTTGCTCATTAAAAATAAAACATTATCCAGCCAGCATAAAGTTAGTAAAAAGTTCTGCTTACTCCTGCGAGGATGAAGGCCATCCTCTTCTTCCTCCCCGTCCTCCGTGGGCAGCAACAGTACAATAAAAAACAAGCTAATGACCACTAACCCCTTAATCACCTCAGTGATTCGTAACCGCTTTAGTAATTGAGGGGTTAACACCTCTTCCCCCGCTGCCCATCCAGGAGGCTTAACCAAACTCCCCAAGGCAACTATCCTTACCCTCCACACCCTCTACCCATTGATTGGCACAGTCGTACATCATGCCCATAATATGAGCATGGTTTGCCACTATGGCAATGAATGGACAATCTACCAATAACAAAACAAGCACTGAATAAAATAAATTACATTGCAATACAAAAAAATGCCAATAAACCAATTGATTGGCACAGAGGTACACCATGCATATGTGGCCATGGTTTGCCACTATGGCAATGAATGGGCAAGCTAAAAAAACAACAAGCATAAAATAAAACACATGACATTTAAATAAAACAAGCCTTTCACAATAAAGCCAATGATTGTGACTGTGGCAATCCATGCCCACAAAATATCGGATTGTGAGGCATCACATGGTATACTCCCAATCCGATTGGGTGGAGTACCATGTGACAGCTTCCATTTTTTTTAAAGATGTGACGTCCCTCCCTTTAAGATGACGTCACATTCTTTAAAAAAAAAAAAGTGTCACGTACGACAGAGGGATATCACAAATGTCATACCGTGCAAATGACATGGCAGTTGTGTCCATCAAGATTTTACCATCTTTCCTTCCCTATTGACTGGGCTGTGTGTGTATATATATGTGTGTGTGTATGTGTATATATATATGTGTGTAGTTTCAAGTGAGAAACATTAAGCAACATTAATGAAGTCAGAATTTATATTAACAAGAGAGTTTCATGGCACTTAAACAACCTTTCACATTGAAAACCCAGTTCAGGACCTGCCTGTAATTCTATGTGTGATGGGTTTCAGGTCAGCATTTTAATGGTTCCACTATACATGCTGTCAGTGTGATTGGCAGCTTTATTAGCCCAGGCTGAATTTATCTTTACTTTTCTAAAAAGGGTCATCTTTAAGTCAGCCTTGCTCAGACAATTTTATATTTTGTTAATCTGTCTAATTTAGTGCAAGTGCTTAACAGTTTTGGTAAAAGAATTGTTGTCCTCTGTATATTTTGAATGTGAATTGCGGATCAATTCTGCCCATAATAAAACAGAATATAGAGCAATTTTTACACCTTTTAAGACATGGCGATTTCAAAGGAAAAAACATAAATGAATAAAGATTAGAAGCCTTTTCTGTTTATTATTCACATTGCTGTAATACTGTGTCAACCTCGATATTTCCATTTAGCAGGCTTCCCTATTCCTTCTTGTGTGATATGTTACTCCAACATTGCTATTGAATCCTGTGGAAACTCTGAGTTATACTGGGATATGTAATGTTACAGTATATGGGCGACCAATACCATGTACATATATATATATATATCTCAAATAAAAAGATCACTTGTGAGCACATTCACATGTCTTAGGTAGGTCTGCAACCCTGCCTTTCACCATTATCCCCAGCATACAGTGCTTCCACTGCAGCAAGGGATTCTGGGAAATGACATGCAAATGAACACACACACACACACACACACACACACACACACACACACACACACACACACACACACACACACACACACACACACACACACACACACACACACACACACACATATTGTGACAGAAACCAGGGAATTGTAATTAATGCGATATATAGGGCTCCAAGGATACTGGACAGCTTCTATCATGATTAGTCTAGAAAATGCAGCCACAAAATGGATGTGCTCCATCCCGCAGTTTCACAGGTGATGGAGCTGAGAGATGAGAATTCCAGACCAGAGATTGACTGCTTCCTGGTCTCGGTCACCTGCCTTGCTAAGTGGGAAGCAGGTATTTACAGCTGGTTTCCTGCTTCCTCTGTCTCTCTCCTAGAGCCTGGAGGCAGGACTGCTGCCAGCAAGCAGAAAGGGGAGAACCTATCCCCCTGAAAGTGTAAATCATTTTTATCCTATGTTTACTTTTGAAGCCTGTCACTTTATTTTGTTGGAAGCGGGCAAGCCGCCCAACCCTTGTCAGGGAAAGCCACTGTTTAGTTATCGTTCAGTTGAGCAGGGTTACGTTGAGCAGGGTTACATTTTGCATTTGTACCAATTTGTTGCAGCCCCAGTCCCTGGGAATAAATAAAGCAAGCAAAAGCCTGGTAAAGGAACATTGTCGTACGTCTAATCTATCCACGCACCCTAAAAGGCCATGTTCTGGTCCGAACAGACGGCGGAGCCCCCTGAGGAAGCCGGCTGTCACTATATATATCAAGTATTAAACATATGAACTGTATCAGGCTACCTTGATAGACTCTCTGTATTCCAGAGAGTCACTGATCAATTACCGAATTCAACAGTCTGTACACTGGATGACATACACAGTCTTCGCAAGATCAACACCCAAACACACTACATTATATATATATATATATATATATATATATATATATATATATATATATATATATATATGTGAATGTGCTCACAAGTGATCTTTTTATTTGATATATATATATATATATATATATATATATATATGTAGCCCTTTTTCTGAACCCTCCCAAAGGAACTACTGGTCGCTGTACGGGGTAGCCTATCCTAACAGGTGGGTCACTGACCCCCTGCACTCACACTACCTCTCCCGTACCCACCCGGGTTCCCTCTGGCTAACTTCTCCCTAACCTCTGCAGCAAACACACTGCACACACACTCAACCTGCAGCAACCCACTGCACTCACTCGCTGTGCCTACTTGTCAGCGCTCACAGCACTACCAGCCGTGACACTGACAAGACTGCACCCTCACACCTAAGGGCAGAGTCCCTAACCTATGGGCCCTCCCTCAGTACCTACCCACTACCCTGGTGGGGATTGGGGCCTGCCTGGGATCTGGGAAACTACCTTACCTGGTGTAGGAGCCACTTGCTCCTTACACCCTTCCTCCCCCTTCCTGCTCCCAGCTTCAACTGACAAACGTGGTCCCCGCAACATTGTAGCCTTCCTCCACAGGAGAAGCTACAAAACCCTATTTGCTGTCTGGCTGCACGTGATGTGGGTGAAAGGGCAATCCCCAGAGGCTGCTGGGAATTGTAGTCCACTCAGGACCTCTTTAGCATTGGGACCTCGTGCGCTACCCTTACTGCGCCTGCGCGACCAATGCGCACGCTCGCGCAACCTGTCATGACGGCCCCCACTAGCCAGGTACGCCGCAGAGACTCCGGGGACTCGGAGCGCTCCCTGCTCCAGCCCCCACCTTCCGGCAGCACCCGCGATCGCTCGGCACGCTACAGAGGGGGTCTCTGGAGGCAAAATAAGACCGGGGCTACATATATATTTAGGTTTGTGTCAAATGGAGAGCTATTTGGTATGTGACCAAATGTATACAACAATAGACAAAAAAGCCCCAATGCTACATTCAGTGTGACAAATTATTTAGTTTATTACGATCTGTTGTTCTTTTATCTCTGTTAGTTCTTCTCATATACCATAGATGTTTTCGGTGCCGCGATATTGTGCAGTTCCAGTACCATGCCCATTGTGGCATCGAAAACAGAAAGTATTAACAATGTGGGGGTCTGCGCTTCTAAATTGGACACCACTTATGGGAGAACAGCAATACTTTACAGTCAGTTTAAGTATTACCTAAAATATGCACCGTTAATGGTGTTACAGAGGAAAAGCCAGAAGGAAAAAATAAGTCTTACACTGTGCCCGAAACAGTGGTCAAGTCAATATAAACCTGAGCTCTGGCGGTAGTGAGTTCCAGACCTCTGAAGCTACACATGAGAAGGCCTGTCCACCCAGCATAGGGTGCAGTAGCCTTTCGTATCCCCAAGTGTCTTGAACTCAGTCTTAAACACCCTTTTCGGCTTTGCTTAGCCGGGTCAAGTTCCTGCGATGAGGCGCCCCAGGCAAGACCCAGACCAAAGCGTCCTTTTTGGCTGGTTTCACTAGCACCATGTTCCACAAAATGTCCTCTCTAGAGAACATTCTATCATCAAAGGAAGCTAAATATTGCTGATAGGCCTCTTCCTCAACAGGAGTTAACGGGCCCTCCCACTAGAAAATGACCTTACCCACTGATGCAGACATCTTGTTAAGATGAATTCGGGTAGGCCGCTCTACAATTACTGCATTATTTCCTCGAGGTCCGGATCGGGCCAAGGGTGGTGTCTGCATCCACCACCTGACTCTTGCCAAAGTTCAGGGGACAGTGTGGAATTTGTAGTGTAGGACCTGCTAAGAGGGTCTACCTTGACATGGTTGCAGCCAGCTTGAAATGTTTTGGCCAAAGGATTTAACTAAATGACCCATACTTATGAGAAGAATAAGCAGGTAGTAATGAACTAAATAATTTGTCATACTGGATGTAGCATTGATTTTTTGTTTTTGTCTATTGCAGTATACACTGGATGACCACTCAGCACACAGATAAATGAATACTACATTGGAGAATATACCTGCAGGAAAAGCATGTTGGTACTGTACTTGAATTTCTAAGAAAATATGTTTATATTGCGTTTGTAAATACCAAACACTTTCTACAAGAAGTATGACATCATTCATTTTTTATTTTAAAAAAAATCCACCTTTAAAGTTAAAAGACACCTTTTTATAATGTCAGACTGGACACAATAAAGAAGTATAAAGTCAGTGCACAGCTGAAAAACTATAATTCTACTGTTCATGATGAAGAGACCCTTACTTAAATTAAAAGCATTGCCTATAAATCTCAGTTTTTCAGATTGTAATTAAACGTTATGAATAGGATGTATCAAATTAAGGCTACAAAGTGGATTACAGACAATTTAGGGAAACTGCACTGATGAAATAAGTTTATATGCTGCAAATCAAATCAAGGGGGGGAAAAAAAAACATCTTTCCTCATAGCAAATCTATAATTCGACATTTAGCAAATGCTTCGTCTTGTAGAATAGTTTATGTCCGTTATTAAAGCAGGGCAGAAATCATAGCCCCTTGGAGAGGTTAAAAGTTCACCTTTAGAATGATATAGAACCAGCAAAAGAACTTGTGACATCCCATATAAACGAGGGCAGATCTTCTGATGACGTTTGTTCACAACTTGGACTCGCATTGTATTTTTGTGCCTCGTGTTATTGCTCCGAACAAAACAAATTGTCCAATGATGAGAAAGGCAAGTGTAACAGGAAAGGCAATGCTGTTATATGATGGATACAGGTCTATCTAAGAGTGGGACATAGTATCTACTCCAGTGTTTTTCAACAGGGGTTCCTAGGAGGGGCAGGGTCTTTCGCGGTGCCTCGTACCCGGTACGGCGCAGCATCTCCTCCAAAGACATCGCAGCGTTGTGACGTTGCGATGTCACGGCGCCATGCTGTCATGGCAACGTGGCGCCATGTCGCATCACAATGTCATGCCAACATGACACCGTGTGATATTGCAATGCCATGTGATATCACGTTGGCATGGCAACGCCATTTGATGTGGTGGCTCAGTGATAACGGGACGCAGAAAGAGGAGATGCAGATGGAGAAGGTAAGGGACAGTTGCAGAGACCCTGCACTCTCCCGCAGCAATCAGTTCAATTGTTGTGGGGGAGAGCGCGTGGGCATCTGCAAGCACAGGGCTCGGTACATTGGCACCGATGGCCCTGCCATCAAGTCGGCCCTTCTAGAAACCCTTAGGTTCCCCGGGGCATCCCTAATGGGTTCCCTGCAGTTTTCAGGTCATTTGAAAATTGTACAAATACAGAAGAATGTACACTGCATCTGATCTCGGACACGCTATTAGAGAGGGTTGGGGTTCCTTACAATGCATCTGATCTCAGGTGCGCTATTAGAGAAGGTTGGGGTTCCTTACAATGCATCTGATCACAGTCGCGCTATTAGAGAAGGTTGGGGTTTCTTACAATGCATCTGATCTCAGAGTTGCTATTGGAGCGGGTTGGGGTTCCCAAGAATGCATCTGATCTCAGTTGCGTATTGAACAGCGCTGGGGTTCTGCAGAATTAAACAATTTAATTATATGATTCCTTAAAAAAATTTTTAAAAAAGGGTGTGTGCCGAGCACGCGCATTTTACGTGAAACTTTTGTCTTTTGTCACTGTTTTGAATGTTTTTCTGTGCATAAATCTTAACTTTAATTTTATCTAATCTTGCTAGCGCATCTTATAGTTTCACTTATCACTCACAGCAACAATTCTGACTACAAAACAATCAAAACACGTGTGTCAAAGTCAAATACACTTTTAAGTTTGTGTAGTTATGTAATTATCATGATGTTCTCATGACCTTCCCAAAGCTTCACCCACAGTAGTTAGAATTTAGCAGTGGTTGAACTTGATGGAGGAATTTTTTCTGTTGTTGGACAACTAATATATTACTTGGTCAAGCCATGAGGAAGACAATGGCATGAGGACTGTGGAGTGTCGCTGAATAGACTGAACTGCCAGGATTAGACATTTGGGCAGATATAAATACTGGTGTGTAGTGCAATGATGGTCCCTTTGTCTGTCTTTGTCTGACAACCAACACTTTGTGGTCAGCGGCGGATTTCAAAATGTGCCGCCCCTGGGTACTTGCCTGTATGGCCGCCTCCTCTCTGCCACGCTCCTGCTTCTTTGGAATTCCAGCACCAACATGACATCATGCGGCGGCGGGATTGCCATGGAAACGCAAAGTAATGATGTCATTTGACGTCCGTCACATTGCCATGGCAAAGAGACGCTGTGTGACATCACGTTGGGGATGTCCGCAGCATCATTTGACGCTGGGATTCCAAAGGAGCGCGGCAGAAAGGAGGCGGCCACACAGGCAAGTACCTTCCCATTAGCTCAGAGAGGCCCGAGAGCGCAGGCCTATGGGGGCGGAAATGTTGACGCCTCAGGCCCGGGCCTAACAGGCCTAACGGGAAATCTGACACTGTTTGTGGTTGAGCCAAGGTTACAATCTTTTCCCAAGGGACTGGGGCTTGTTATATAAACAACTTATTGAGTCAACTATTTGTATTGGGATCTGTCCATTTCCCTCTAAAACAGGTGCAAAAAAACAAGTAACCAAATCTTAGAAAAATGTGTTATTTCTTAGTTCTACAGATATTTTCAACCATCTTTTATACAAAGGTCTGGAACAGGGGTGCGCAAAGTGGGGGGCGCAAGATTTTTCTGGGGTGGACACGTCGGTTGCAGAGGTCCCACGCTCTTCCCCCAAGGGATTTAAATTAAATGCTGGGGGGATCGCGTGCAGTTTCTCCTACCTTGTCTTCGGCGCCATGGCAACGCAGCATGAAATTATGCTGCGGGGTCATGTGAAGTGACGCGTCGCCATGGCAATGCACGTCAAATGACACCGCGGGGTCACGTGATGTGACGTCACATGACCCCGCGGCGTCATTTGATGCTGGATCTTGGGTAAGGTGGGGGCGCGAGCTCAGGGGCTGGCAGGCAGGGAGGGGCGCAGCAAGTTTGCGCTCCCCTGGTCTGGAAGACAAAATACCAATGAAGGCTTTCCTTCCCTTTCGGCATGTAAAGTAGTTCTGCACAACTCCACTTACCTCACTGACCCTAATTCTATTTGACAAATGTAGTTATCTCTCTAGCAATCAACATATTAAAATGTATTACATTGCACACTTGGAAAAAACAAGGCCCACTTGCTTTCAAAAGCTGAGGCACAATAAGATATGTGCATCATTTTTATGGTAAAACAGTCAAGAAAGCCATTTTGTACAGAACACTGTATTTCTTTCACTCATGTGCAATGTAAATCTTTTGTGATTAAAATGAAGTGGGGCGATATTTTGTTTCTAGGGGTGTTAGGAGCCCAGTATTGAAGCGGATTGTCCTGTATTTGGACACGGTCCAGTTAAAAAAATGAGAGGCAATACTGGACATGTATGTGTTATTACCCCTGTGGGCATAGTCACCTGACCGGATTTGGGGGCTGCCGGATTTCCCATAACAGGATGAGAGCAGGGCTGTTGCTAGAGTGCTGGGCAGCTTCCTCCATCCTGATTGGTTGCTGCTGTGTAATGCAGCCAATCAGGAGGAGGTGTCAGGATGCTGGGGGTGGGGCCAAGGAGAGGAGGAAACAGCATGCAGAGGAGAGAGGTCAGAAGGGTGTGTGTGTGTGTGTGTGTGTGTTTGTGTGTCGAGATCACGTCACACCTTTCACTGTTGTGTCCAGAATTTTGGAGAAGCCACTTGGCAACCCTATTCGTGACAAGTGGAAATATAGTCATTATAATTACAGTTTATTATACATTCTGTTTAAGGAATAAGACTTTTCTATGGTTTGTTTCGTGTAATGTTTTGCTGTTTTTCTCACATTATTATTATATGAATTTATAAAGTGCCATGCATGCAATGCTTTACAGTGGAAGCACAGATACGATTTAAAAATGCAGGGACTTGCATATACAGTTAGGGATACGAGCAGGGGTGGGCAACACCAGGCCTGAAGGGCCACCAACAGGTCAGGTTTTCAGGATATCACTGCTTCAGCACAGGTGGCTCAATCAGTGGCTGAGGCAGGGATATCGTTAAAACCTGACTGTGATAGGTTGAGTCCCAGCTTTTTATTTATTTAAAGAAGCCAGCAGCTTTGGATCCTGGGAAGAATGAAAGAGGCTTTTGCTGTTCTCTGAACCTTCTTTTTTTATTAGGGATTCCACATTCAGGTGTACAACAACCAGTTCTCCCAGCGTGATGTCTCCAGCCACAGAATAGCCAGCAATATCTGCATTAGAAAGTTTGCATCCTTTCACTGAAGTTCCACAGACATCCTCATATCACATAGCAGCAACAAGGAGTGCAGAAGGGAACAACCTCATATCACATAGCAGCAACAAGGAGTGCAGAAGGGAACAACCTCATATCACATAGCAGCAACAAGGAGTGCAGAAGGGAACAACCTCATATCACATAGCAGCAACAAGGAGTGCAGAAGGGAACAACCTCATATCACATAGCAGCAACAAGGAGTGTAGAAAAAGACAACCTTATATCACATAGCAGCAACAAGGAGTGCAGAAAAAGACAACCTCACATCACATAGCAGCAACAAGGAGTGCAGAAAAAGACAACATCATATCACATAGCAGCAACAAGGAGTGCAGCAGCCTCAGGGAAAGAAACTCCCTCCCTTTTATTACTGGTTAATTAGGACACAACCAAATGAAGTAAACCACACAGGGGAGTTGTCGCCCCAAAACTTATACAATTAGCAAACATAATACACTTCACACAACATACCATTTTCTATAGCAAGCTCCAAAAATCAGTACCTTTCACAAACATCCCATGCATGTCTTTACTCTGCAAAATAAACGACATTCAGTATCACTTACTTTAACCCCTCCCCCCCTCCATACCATGGTATAATCTACCCTGGATGGTATGCAGGAAGGAAACGCCCCTTTCCTTTTTAACAGAGACTGCCCATGGCTGTGTAACATCAAACGGTGTTTAACATTAACCATACCTGCATTATACTGACTGACCTCAGGACACCACATTAAAGGTTAGTAAAGTTTGAGATAAAGGAAACAAAAAAAGATCGCTGGGCCCAGCAAAAAGCAAAACAGAAAGAAAGAAATGTGGTGCACTTGATGCCAAAAAGCAAACATGCATTTAACTTCCACAATAGTACAAGCAGCCCTGTCACATAGACCTTTTGATGGGCCTTGAGAACTGGAGTTGTCCACCACTTAATAAGAGTGTAAAAGAGGCAAAAGGGAAACCTTGTCCCAAAGGCTTCTAATCTCATTCACATGTTTATCATTAAAATCATAAAATGTTCAGTTCTGACAATCACATTGTCTGTTTCCTACAAACAGGATGGATTTCCGATACCTCAACAATGCAAGAATGAGGGCATATTGAGAGTTTTTAATGACATGGCTACTATTTATAAATACAATATATACATACAGTACATCTGACAGTGTAATCCTATGTTTTTTTCCCCTCAAAACAATTTTGTAATAAAAAAAGAATACAAGGTGTCACATTCTACTGTAATATCTGCAGAACAACTGCTCATTGATTTGGTACATTAGGACCTTCTCAATGAAAATACGCGTAACGATGTATCACCAACAGAATTATACATTTTTTGTTGCAGTTTCACCATCTCCATGTCTTGATCATTTCTGTCTGTTTGAAGGAAAACACGGGGAAAATCAAGTGAAAGATACAATTGTTTGGGCGGAAAGAATTCCATTTACACACAACCCTCCTGATAGCATTAATTTGCAGCTAGCCCTGAAACATGACCCAACACTAAACTTATATTGAACAGGCAGAGAGAGCAAAAAAGGTCTGGGTCCATTCCAAGGAGCAATTGTAGTCGCTTGCCATCAACAAAAGCTTCTCATATGGTGTGTGCAATGTAACTAATAAGCTCCTGATTGAAGTTTTGACTTCTGTTAGTCTAACCAAGGCTAGAGCAAATTTCTTGGTTGAAGGTGTAGCTGTATCCTCAAGAGGATATACAACAAGGAAAACTACTGTAGGTGGCTGAAAATGCTACCCTTGTGCTGTACATCTGTATTCTACTGGTGCAGAATATTGCCCAGATTTACTTGTAATAGTGTATTTATTTAAGAGCCTATGTTAACTAATCAGCCTTTCGCGTAACATGAAATACAAATTTGTCTTTTCTGGAGAACAATGATGTTTTGGTTTGAACTTATTAAAAGTTAACAAAACAAAACCACCCAAAAAATGACTAATTAAAGGATTTGTGAACAACACAAATTCTGATCCAGATAATTAGTTAAAATGCCTCTTGTTTTTTTTAACGATTTGACGCAATGGGTTTCTGGAGCTGAACCAGGTTAATTTCAGCTCTGGAGACCCCCTGCTTCCTAAAATACATACCATGGAAAGGGAATCTCCAGCTGAGCACACAACATGGCGGTTTTACAGTCCTGCGTCCAGTGAGCCAATAGGAAGCCGTGACATCATCCCTTGAGGCTTCCTATTAGCCGCTTGACCTTTAAACTTGCAGGAGAGACCTGCAAGAGATTTTCTGATATATTTCTTGGGAAACAGGGGGTCTCAAGCTTTAATTAATGCGGTTCAGCTCCGGAGACCCCGTGCTTCAATCCTAGACAGGTAATATTATTTTTAGAAGCAATGGATCTTTAAGTATTTCAAACCATTTCTGGGCTGTTTAACCAGAAGTACCTTCTGGCAACATTTAAGTCAGAAAAAGAAACAGACACAAAACCAATGGAGCAACGTTTACAGCTCCTGATGTATGCGCCTTGGTGACTAGCCAAAGGTAAAATATACGAAGCTTGTTAATAAAGGCCCTTACATTTGACACAAGTTATTAAGACAGAAAGGTTTACTCTAACATCAGAGCTAATGGTTTTTGTTTACGTACAGTAGAGAAATACAAATGTTGTAAAATTAGATTAATTCTATTTGAATATTGGCCCAAGCAACTCTTCCTATAAATTATCTTTAAATTGCCCACAGATACTTAGGGGCTTATTCTATATTCACCAAAGTGGTAGATTGGGCAGTTTTCGGATGAAATTCCCTATTGAAATCAATAGGAACTTTCCTCTGAAAACAGTCCGTTTGGCTGCCTCTGTAGATGTGTAAAGCTTCCAGTCCAGGGTTTTGCTGGATCGTTCCCTTACATGGCTGTTGTGGCCATCTTGGGTCCTGGCAAGTCCCTTCCTGAACTTCCTGAATTGGCTGCATCTGTTCCAGGGCTGAAATAGCTGTCAGTGACTCCCAGCCCCCGCCTGAGCATTGTATTGAATTTCCTTGTGTTCCTGGCCCCCTTGTGTTCCGATTTCTGAGCCTGCCCAGTTCCTGAACCCTCCCTGTTATTTTGGATTCCTTGTTGCCGACCTCAGCCTGTTACCCCGACCACCGCTCCTGTGTCGCCTGCCTTGACCCCAGCCTGTACCCGGATTTGCACCTTTGTCGCCTGCCGTGACCTCTGCCTGGATATCGACTACTCTAACAGGACTCTGTCCCTTGGTTCTGGTCGGTGATCTGATACCCCTACCTCAGCCCTGCGGGTCCACTTCCTATTCAGAGACGAGCAACGTTACAGGATGTAGAATAATCCCTCGAATCAAAGAGGAAATATATTAAGTGTTGCAAACTGGTTCTAGAGAATTACATTTTCTATAGAAACCAATAAGTAAAGGAAGAATGCACAGAAATTGTAACCTTTACTAGTAAGATTGGTAAAGCACAAATATACAAGTATTTGTCAGAAACTGCATATATCCGGAGCCCATTGCCAAGAATCACTTAAAAAAAAACAAAAAACCCCTCAATTAATTCTGAAATGGAAGAGTCAGGTATGACACGATTCATACAGTATATATTGATACAAAGTTTATTTCCCTGATCTACTTGTAAATGACCATATATCGAGAACACAGAACAAAATAACCATACCAATAATCTAGGAATGAAGAAAAGTCTTTCAGCATTTTTGTTCATTTGAAAAAATTACACACGCGCTATGAAGAGCAAAAGACTAAAGGTATTTACATGTCGGTGCATGCAGTCAGTGTATAGTGACAATCATATAAAACAGCTGCCTATTCCACTAACATTTATTATCCCATTGCTTGTTTGAGGTACATGGTGTTTATGATATAAAATGTCCACTATTAAAGTATTGTTTTTTTTTGTCAGTTGTAACAAATTAAGTGGATTGCAATTCAATGACCTTTGCATTAATAACACAAAACATAATAAAAGTCTAAAGACTGAACTAGATATAAATGTACCCTTGTATTAAGACTGTGTGCCTCTATAAAGAACAATTATTGGGAATTGTTAATCCTTAAAGTGCATCAACTGAATACAATGTTATAAGAGCACCCTTTTGCCGTGCCCTTTTAAAAGCACTACAGATCAGGACAGTCAGGGTGTTTCACATGCACTTGAATTAGATGAATTAAGCCCAAGCTGTTTTTTTACATTTGCTATTAAACGTAAAAGCTAAGAACAGTGAGCGACTGTATTGTGTCTTATGAAAGGAGTTTCTTTGTATCAGATACAGTATATAGTTCAAAGTAACGTTTTGTGCTCAGGCTCTGCCAATGGTGGATTTAAAAGCAGAATCTTAAAGTCTGTACAGTTCTACTGATGCTTGCGATCGATCTTTATTAAACCTTTCAGTGCTGTACACACTGAAATGAAAGGTGTGAAGTACTTAAAGAAGCGATGAATGTGCTTTTTTAATTTATTGGTTTGAAGCAGGGGGGGTCTCCGGGGCTGAACCCCATTAATTTCAGCTCTGGGGACTCCCTGCTTTCCGAGATATTTACCTCCGATGGGGGTGTCGGTATCTCAGCAAAGTTTACAGCTTCCGCGTCACATGGGCCAATAGGAAGCCGAACCTCATGACGTCGCGGCTTCCTATTGGTCCGCAGGGCGCGTGATCCCCACTTGCCCAATGGAGCAGCTACCAGCAGCCCCTACAGAGGTAAGTCTCTCAGGAAGCAGGGGAGCTGAAACGTATGGGGTTCAGCTTACGGAGACCCTCTGCTTCAATTCAATGTTAAAAAAAACAATATTTGCAAAAAGAATCGCCTGCTTGGATTGCCTCTTTAAGGAAAGAGGAACCCTTCATTGTGTATATATTCAATGTCGTTACGTTATACTGATTACTAGAAGAAATAGTATAAGACTGCTGTTGTTCAGTCATAATATGTGATGTATCTTAATGGACTAGTGACAACAGCTTGTTCTAACTGTAATTATTGATCAAGTGCTTTTTGAATGTTATATTATATGGAGGCATTTGGTAAGATGAGAACATTTATGTGAGCACATATATTTAAAAAAAAAAAAAAATCAGATTTTGCTACATGACCAAAGGGATCTCTAAGTCTGAGCACATTACCAAGGGACGTATCTCCAAGAGGGTCAATAAAACAACAGATGGAATTGAGCCAAACTACATTGGAGGTCATATCCCAGGCTGTCTCTGCCACACTGCAGAACAGGCACATGTACAGTACTCTGCAGTGGGGAGTGTTGAATTGGGCTTTCTAGAAATACACCAAGATGGACCAACATGGATTACCAAATGTAGACCCACACATTTCAATCAGAGAATATAGCCTTTCAATGTTAAATTTGGAATGACTTAAGTTCTGTGTTGGAAACAAGAAAATGTTCAGGTTTTATATTAACTCATACCATAAAACCGGTAACTGACATGGTAGATTTTAACATGTGCAGAATACTCGTTTATTTCTGATTTAATGTACGAGGCATAAATATGGATGAACAATTGTAGTGATGTAAACGGGCCAGAATTTACCCTTTTCGTAAAGGTACAAAGTAATAATGGGTCACTGTGCTGAGAAGTCGATATTATATTCACTACAAAGCCTCTACTTTAAAGGAACATTAAGGGAATCCTGTTGCCATAAACAAAGAAGGAAAGCGCAGGCGTGTTCAACTACAGAAATGTGTATGGGAAGTTGCAGGATATTCAGATAAAAATAAAAGTCTGAAAATAGCTACTGCACCGACACACTTTATTCGAGCAAATACCCGGTATGTACCTGGCAGATACCTGGAATGCGCCGCTCCTCACCTCTGACAAGCCCCGTTGCGTTTGCCTTCCCAGCCTGGGTTCATGCCTGGCTGACGGGCGGCTGATCTGTTAAATGATAATGATTAGGATTTAATAGGCTGCAATGCTTCGCGTGTCTACCAGATGGCATAAATTCATGAATTGTAATGCAGTATATATATATGTACTGTGCAGTATTGCAGCCAGCGGGAATAAAATGCTTCAATCCCTGCCTGGAAAATACCTCAATGCACTCGGGCAGAAAACAGTCACAAACCTCAATACACCCGGGTATACCCGAATTCGTGGGACTAGCCGAGCTCGAATAAAGTGTGTCGCCAGTGTAGGTGTAAAAAGTTTAATTTACAAAAAAAAAGGAATTGAAATGAATGTCAGTTCAGGAGTTTTCACTTTATAGCAGAAGTGGGCAACTCCAGTCCTCAAGGGCCACCAACAGGTGAGGTTTTTAAGGATATCCATACTTCTGCACAGGTGGGTCAATCAGTGGCTCAGTCTTTGAGCCACCTGTGCAGAAGTAGGGATATCCTGAAAACCTCACCTGTTGGGGGCCCTTGAGGCCTGGAGTTGGCCACCCCTGCTCTATAGGAAAGAAAAAAAATGTCACATGTACACGCTTACCCACATACACGTGAGCATGTGTGTGTAAGGGATTAATCACAAACTAACCACCCACATTGGGTCTCATCTCCCCACAGGGTACTACAAATGAGCATGCACACCCCAAAACCTCTCACTACACCCCAATTATGCCGCTACCCTCAGGATTAATTGAAGGGCGTGCACCTGGTGAAAACTCCAATAAATGCACCCATTGAACAAAAGTCCCAATTTAGCTGAACATGGTGATAACAACTGGCTGACAATTAGAACAAGTCCTGTAGCAGGTCCTCCAGGGGGTTAGGGAAGACACACACAGATAGTATATGCCCAGAATGAGTCTAACATCTCAAACACAAATTCTTACACCTCACAATTCTTTGATCTGTGAGTAAATCAAGACTTAGTAGTCCTCTAGAGCAGTGGTGCTCAACTCCAGTACTCAAGACCCCCAACAGTTCAGGTTTTAAAGATATCTCAGCTTCAGCACAGGTGGCTCAATCAGTGGCTCAGTCCCTGTGCTGAAGCAGGGACTGATTGAGCCACCTGCGCTGATGCTGGGACTGATTGAGCCACCTGTACTGGCTGGGATATCCTTAAAACCTCACCTGTTGGGGGGGGGGGGGGGGGGTCTTGAGGACTGGAGTTGAGCCCCCTGCTGTAGGGGATGTTCTGATAGTTGTTAGTCAGTTCACCCTAGCTATGGACAGTCCTATAGCCTTTGGTCTTGGGAGAAAACACTAATTATATTTAAAGTTTAATCAGAGTGTATAAAAGGCTCAATAACTCTGCCCCAGTAGTTAGTAGATTAATTGTACCTTCGTCATCATACTATCAGATAAGCATCACTCGCATGAACACATCATGCCTCATGCATCATCTAATATGAACAGAGTAAGAAGGTTTTTTGAGAAAACAGAAAATATTACCTAATTCAGGGTTAGTCAATAGGTGCATTGGGAGCCAAATCTGGACGGCCAGCCAGATTGTAATGGGCCGCAAATTCTTGTTGCGTTGGCTCTGCCATGGTCTCCCGCTCAATCAGTAACTTGTAACTTCACTCTTATGGGGGTGCGTTTGGCGGAGAGTGCGACAACCGCGTTGTGAGAAGCGGGGTTGTGTCATAACGCCCCCGGTAGCCCTAGGATGGTCCCTCTTCCCATTGGTGTTTGATGAATTACATGCTAGGCGACGAGGGATGTCACGTAGTGTAGTGCCCGCTCAAGACTGCCGGTGACGTCATTATGCATTGGTCATAGTCTTTCCTTCCCATTGGTAAGGTCAGGGTGTGAGTGTGCAGTACTTCCTGGGGGGATTTAATGCCGACAGCGGGAGACCATGACTGAGCTTCTAAAACACCTGCTCAGGGAAGCTGCATTTGCCTGTGTGACCAGAGCGGACACCCTCTGACCCTCTGGACTTTGGCAAAATATGATTGACTTAAAAATCACACTTAGAAAAAAGGTTAACACCCTTATGTAACGCTTGCGCTAACCACGAACAATGCGGGACCCCGGTACTGAGGTTGGAAAGTATATACCGCGCCACCCATAGCAGCGGAGGCACGTCTGGAGAGTGGATAGACAAGGTCGCCGGGTCGGGATTGGAGAAGATAGATTAGTCTTGATACTTGCCAGGGTCGGAGGTTGGAGCCAGGAGAGTAATCGGTGTCCAAGGTGCCATAGTCAAAGGTAGTAGCCAGTAGGATAGTAGTTTATTCGAGTGCCGTGGTCAGGGATGGAGATGTATAGAAGTTCAGAGGCAAGCCGGGGGCAGTATCCAGAGAAGGGTCAGCAGTCAAGCCGGGTCGGTATCCAGAGAAGGTTCCTAAGTCAAGCCAGGTCGGTACACAGGAGATCAGACAGCAAAGCAAAGTAAGGTAAGGTACAACACAAACGCAACAGGAACAGTGATGTGGAAACACAAGGCTACCATGAAGTATGCTCAGCCAAAGAATGAAGGGAACGGCTGAGCATAAATGAAGGGATGTGACCAGTGAGACAGGGGGGTGGAGTGGACTCTGTGGAGTCAGGATTAGGCTGGGAGGTGCAAAAGACAGGTGGGAGTAATACGGAAGGTCGACACGTAGCTGGGGAGCGGTGCATGTGTATCAGGTGTGTGCACTGAGCGTGGCGGACGGGCGTCGCAAGCATCTCCAAAAGCCATCTGAGCCAAGGTAAGTGAAGTTTACCGAGGCCTTCGCAGCTCCCCCGGCATTTAATTTAAATGCCTTCGGAAAGTGCGTGGGGCCTCTGTAAAAGCCGCGCCTCGCAGAGATTCTCATGCCCCCCCCCCCCCCCAGTTTGCGCACCCCTGCATTATGTAATATGTATTATGCCCTTGTTTTATTTTTGCGTGAAGCGCTATGTACATGTATGGCGCTATATGACTAAAGATATACATACATAATTTTATTATATTGTAAGTTTTTACACAGGTTATCAAAATACTTATAACTACAGGTGGTGGCTCATATTTACTCAACAGTCTTCTGGCAGTCACATACAACACCATCAGGCTCACTGTGGGGTGTCTTCCAGCACTAGAAGGTGACTTACTGCATGGCAGAAGACTGCTTAGTATATATAGGGCTGTATCTGTAATGTGGTTTCCCCCATGCTCCCAGCCATCTTCTGGAAATTGGTTAGTGTTTTGTGGAAATGCACTTACACAGCTGGGAGATGTGCAAAAAAGCACAGGCTTTCAATTGTAAAATATCAGAGCAGTGTTCAACTGCATTAGTATGTCTGCTGTATATTTGTATCAGTGTATGTACAGTAAGTGAATTTGTGCAGTACGGTCTGCAGCCTAAATGTCAGTGGGCACTATTAAAAATTGTGCCTATAAATTAATTACCCTATATGACTCCCTTGTTTATATAAATAAATATATAGTAAATTAAACTAGGACCTCACAGGTTTCTTAAGCAATATAAAATATATATTAAATACATCACCAAAAGTTTTGATCCTATTTCAGGACTTTTCTCATATCTATATATGTGTGCAACCATCTATATTGATTACTAATCTATACAGAGAGATTGTAGATTGTAAGATCCATGGGGCAGGGACCTGTGCCTGCAAAATATCTCTGTAAAGCGCTACGTAAAACTAGCAGTGCTATACAAGAACATGCTATTATTATTATTATTATTATTACAGTCTAAAGATGAGTTTAGCTATTAAGTATTAAATATCTATCTGTAGCTAGTGTAGCGCAGGAGATATATGATATATGTGATATATGTGTGTATTCTTTATGAATGGGGTATCACTAATTCCCCCTGACTCCTTTTGGATATATAAGATCTATGGGGCTAATGGTAATATAGCCCAACAAATAGAATTGATGTACTAATGTAACTACCTGTAACTTTAATTCTGGAATAAATTCCGGCTGTACCATAGGTTATAATATTGGGCTAACCTTAGGGATAGGTTACAAGAGGTTACTATCTTTATAGGGTATATCAATGTTATGTGGAATTAGTAGTGTTTATGTGTTTTTTGTTCTGTGTATGGGTAACATTTGTTTTAGGGTTAATGTATAGGGACTGGAAGGATGCTGATCTGATTGGCTTAAGCTTCATTGTGAGAAAGTGGGTTGGTACAAATACAACCGCACCTGGAGCCTGTGACTCACCCCCTGATGAAGCATCACCATGATGTGAAACACGTAGAGGTTTGAGTCAGTATGTTCCATGACATATGACGTATGATGCTTGCTGTGACGACAGACGCCCGAAGTCAACGTTCCCCTGCGAGGACGCCGTGATCGGCTTTTTAGCTACTTGCGAGCTTCCCAGCGAGTACCAGGTCTCTTCTGAACCTCAATTCCTCCACTCCCATCCCCTTATGTCTGCGGGAGGGTTTTCCATCGATTAAAACAGAGCTTTAAGTTACCATCGGAGCCCTGGCAGGGAATCGGAACACCTTGTAATATGTAAGTTTTGTATTGTATATTTTTTACATAAAGTACTATTTTATTTTACTAATAGTCTCTCTCTCTATGCGCTTTTCGTTATATTTTAAATATTATTGTGAGATGCATTTTATTCCCCCACATATTTTGTCGTATGTTAATGCTTATACAGTACATACCTATTAGTGTGTACAGTATATGTATGTGTTTGTGGGGGTGTAATATTCATGCATGCGTTGCGGCTCTCGGAATATTTTGGAGAAAGACATTTTTTTATAAAATGGCTCTTCTTCCTTGAGAGGTTGCCAACCCCTGCACTATACCATATCCCCTGAGGAAAAAAGACTATTACCATCTATACTCCCTATCACGGAGGATTACATTTTGACTTCAAGTGTGGGGCAAGGCAAAGAAAAGGCGTTCCATGTTCATTGTTGCTGATTTTGGGAATTTCTGAGCATTTTTGAATATTTTTTTTTTAGAGAAGATAGACATTGTTGTTGGCTTAGAGACTGTTTGCAAGAATTCAGCAAGTTGCAGCACATGTGCATGGGCTTACCCACCAATCCCGGTAGCACAAAAAGGCACTCCCACTCCGAATAGGCCAATTAAGGAAGACAGAGGACTGGAAGACTGCTTTATGCGAGTCCCTTCTGACTTTCAGGTGGTGCCAAAGTCAGGAGTCTTGTTCCTCTACTGCAGCGGTGCGCAAAGTGGGGGACGCGACCCACAGGGGGGGGGGGAATTTTGCTGGGGGGGCGCAGGCTGTTGCAGAGGTCCCGCACTCTTCCCCCAGGTATTTAAATTAAATGCCGGGGGATCGCGTGAGGCCTCTGCAACTGTTTACTTACCGGCATTCAGACGCTCTGTGACGCATCGCCATGGCAACGCGGCATCATCTGATGCCGTGGCACCATGTGACGTGACACACGTCAAATGATGCCATGGGTCACGTGACGTGATGTCACATGACCCTGCAGCATCATCTGACGCGGATGAAGGTAGGCAGGGGGAGGGGGGTGGGGTGGGGTAGAGAGCCGGAGGGAGAGAGACAGGGGGGGCGCAGCACTAAAAGTTTGCACTCCCCTACTCTACTGTATGTTCATCTTACCTCCATGCTGCACCAGTGAATATAGATATCGTTCTTTGGTTAGAGCAAGGCCAAGGGCCTTGTGAAAGATCGTTCTTTGGTTAGAGCGGGCCAAGGGCCTTGTGATGGAAAGTATTAATGAAGTAGTAAAAAGGCTCTTAATGAAAAGTACTAACCTGAATTAACTTTCACAAAGGAAGGTGATTGTTTTCTGAGTTTCATTGTGCGCCCTAGTTGCTGAGTAGCATCATTACTTCTGCTAATATATTGCAGACTGTTAGACTCCAGGTTCTGTTTGCCAACAAACACAAGATGGTTTAAAATGTCAAGTAATTTAAATACTGTTCTAAAGCATCATTCTATAAAGGAAGGATGGCTGAACAGGAGAAGAAAAGAATTACTGGGAAACAGATCATGTGAGTATTATGTGTTGACGACTTTTCGGATTAAAAGACAGTGGTGCGGATAACAACAAAATTAGTTTTCGCTGTGAGGGTAAGGTTGAGGCTTCTTCTGTTGCTAGGATATTCTGTCCTATCACAGATGATCTTGACAGTGAAAATTGGTGCCTTAATTTCCCAGTGGTCCATGCAGCTTCTGACTTAGGCCTCACTCTGGTTAATCACACTGTCATTCTCTCAATAGATTGCCTTTTGACATCTTCATCTGCAAAAGGATTCGACAGTCAGACTTGACTATGCTAAATCAATCTGTTTTCCTTAAGTGGTCAAGACTTACCTAGTGGTGATGTTAGCTGTTTATTTTTTAAATGTTTCAGGTAATCGCTGTGCATGGTGGTAAATGAAAATATAATTGTACAGCATAAACTGAAGAGCAGATCTCTAGTCAAAATGACACTATTTATTTTGTAATCATTAAACCTGCATGATCAAAAAGGAAGAAAAAACAGAGCACTACATCCAGTGCTGGCAAGCCAGTAAATAACAACAAGAGTGCGTTCCCACAATAAAAATTAAAGCTTATTTAATGAATCAGAAATACAAACAAAAAGCACCAACGCGTTTCGGACTATAGATAGCCCTTTATCAAGGTGAATACAGACTTACCTTCTGGAGTGCCATTTGTATAACATCGTGGTGTAGTAGGCGCCAATTGCCGCCATTTCCGGGTACGTCACGCGACACGGAACGCGTGACGTCAACACGCCGAGTGACGCGAGGCGTAGGGCGTAAGCGCATCACCATCATTGCATAAAGCTCTGACCGTGGTGCACCCAGCGCCAATAAACAACCTTTGAGGTGCGTCAGATGATACCAGGCTTGTGTCGTCAGTGCGCCAAGTGACGCGAGATGTGACGTCTTTTTCTACGTTTTTTCTACTACAGAGCACCATACAACATTTTTTCATATTAAACCTGCGTGCAAATGTTATGTTATGAAGAGTGAAACATATTACAGACAATAATATTGTCCAAACTGTCGTAGGTGGCTGCATACACATAACTCTAAATGGGTAATGTGATGAAAGACAGACTGTTTTCACACCTACAGCACAGATGTAGCCAATGTTATTACAGCTGCGGAATGCTCCAGCAGGTGAAATGTGATAGCTCCGCCCCTTCCAACATGTGGCTGATTAAAAACAATGGTCACTTCTCCCACTGGCGTGTTGTGTATGTCCCGCTGCAGCCCGCCACGGCTACTTCTATGCAAAATGGAGTCTTCTGAATCTCTGAAGTATTTATTATGAGGACCCAAACAGAAATAAAAGGGGGGGAAACGCATTTGGGAATGCATAAAAATAAGGAATAGTAAGAAGACGTGTGCAGAGGTACGCAATGGAGACCGTTTAAAGTGAAACTAAATTAGGCTTTATTGCGCCTGTCCCTTTAACACAGCAAAACATTCGCATTAACCCCTCGAGTGTTTCTGGTCATGCGATGCTGATGTGTAGTGTAGACAGGAGCGTCCTCCGTTGCGTCACAGGATATAGTGCAGGGGCGGAGCCTAGGTCCGGTGCGGCAGGAGTACTGTGGCACTCGTGTGCAGTTCACATGAGGGGCGTCAACCAATGCGCCACGGGGGCGGGACCGAGGTGCAATCCTCACACTATCCAACCAATCGATTAAAGAAATAAAACCAGTAGCCAGCAAATCAATTCATTAATTTAAACCTGTAGCCAACACAACAAATAATTAGGCCAAAGTGTTGTAAGCCCTTGAGCCACTACACGGCAGACCACATCTCAATGGTACCTAACACTAATATACATTCTTAATAACCTGTGCATTACCAGGAAGAATGATTTATAATAAATCTTTCAAAATTAGTTGCATAGTTCTATGTCTGATTGAAGCTCTTATTAACCTGTACATTACCCGGGAAAAGCACTCTGTATTAGATTTGTCACAATCAAACTGCAAGCAAGCAAGTTCCCCTGAGAGTGGGAGATGCAATGGAGTGAGCTTTTAACCATTTAAATGTGGGAGGGGGTGAGCTTCAAACTAGGTAGGAAGAGCCACCCTCCAATCAGCTAAGACAGCTGAACAAGAATTATAAAACATATAGGACACCTACAAGCTCATATTGAACCCCCAAAATAACTGTGGTCTGCCGTGTAGTGGCTCAAGGGTTACAGCACTTTGGCCAAAATGTTAAACTAAAAAATCATCACAACAAATAATTAATTTAAAATGCTAACCAATCCTAAAATGTACTAAAAAACAAGCCATCCAATTTCAAAACAATTTAATCCAAACAATAAACAGAAATTGAAAAAATAACAATCAATAGAAAACAAGCATTTGCCAAAAAATGCAATGGCTGTTAATGTATTCATCTGTGCCCTGGGTACAGATAAATACAGTATCAGTCAATGGATAATCACAAACATAAAAAGAAAGAAATACAATAAAAAAATTGGAAAAAAAACATTTACATACATTCAATATATTACTTACCTTTAGAAGTCTTCACCCTCTGACTCCCAGCGAATCTGGAAGCTCTCGACCCACGACGTCATCCACTGTAACCCAACTCCATCCTCGAAGAACAGCATCTGGTAAAAAAAATATTTTTTCTTTGATCTTCTGTCACCATCTTCTATCTTCATCTGTAATTTTTTTCTTCTTTTCTTTAATCTTCTTTCTTTCAATCCAAAGTGCCCCATGTTAAATTCATAACAAATGTTCTCGTCGTTTCTTGAGCTAAAATGAAACGTAACAAGCCTTATTTTTTCTATTTTTTCTATTATCTATTATCTTCTTTTTTTTTTTTAGGGATGTAACGTCATCTCCAAGGGAGGTACGTCACATCCTTAAAACCACATGTCTCACACCGTCATTCACACAGGGATGAAACCCTTCACCTGCAACGTGTGTGACCAGCGCTTCCGGCAAGCCACCCATCTGCAGCGCCACTACATCCATACAGGGGAGAGGGCGTTCAAATGCTGCATTTGCCAAAAAGGTTTTCGGGACACAAGTGATCTGTTGAAGCACCAACGTTCATACAGGTGAGAAGCCATATCAGTGTTCCATCTGTGACAAGGGCTTTAAACACCTCCATAATGCAAGAGTGCACAGGCAGAGGCATATGAATGAAGGCTCCATTCCTGATGAGCTTCCTTCTTCCTCCCCCTATTGTCAACCCAGGCCGTCTTTAAAAGAGGAGGTTGATATAGAAGAGAGAGAGAGCCACAATGCTCACATGATTGGAAAGGAGCACAGTGAGGATACCTTAAAATGCAGCCTTTGTACCAAGACGTTTGCCCGTGTCTCTGGCCTGCATCGCCACTATCTGATTCATACAGGCCACCGTCCTTTTGGCTGTCACCTATGTGGCAAGACTTTCAGACAGCTGTCTCACCTTGACCGGCACAAACGGATTCACACGGGAGAACGCCGCTACCACTGCATGACCTGTGACAAGGCCTTTCGTGAATCTAGTGATCTCCTGCGTCACCAGCAGGTACATGCAAGGGACAAGCTGTTCAGCTGCCACCTGTATGAGGAGACATACACCCAGATGCAGCACTTGAAGACACATCAATTGAGTCACGAGCAAGAGTCTTTTTTGGAAACTGAAATTTTAGATGATGACGATGATGACGATGACAACTCAATTGAGATTGTTTTAGTCTAAATCCAATGACTTACAAGAATAGGACAAATCTAATGAATATCTGATATTAGCAACAACGCAAAGACACAGGTCTGTGGAGATATATAAAAGACATTCGCTCAGAATACTTAACACAGCTGCAGCTTTGTGATTAGATGAATGTGGTCAAATATTTCTACTTTACATAGTGTGAAGGTTATCTTTTACCCTGTAAAATTTGTATATTGCATTAAACTATAGGTAACTTAAAAAAAAAAAAACAAAAAAAAAACACGTCTCATATCACATGGTATCACAGCCAATGGGTTTGAAGACAATTCTATTGGTTGCTGTACCATGTGATAGGTCACATTAGTTCAAAAGGATGTGACATCACTTTAAGTTTTTTTTGACAGCTGAAAATATTGATTCATGCCTTTGTCACACACTTATCGAGGCTTATAGAATAACAGTAGCATTTTGGCCGAAAAGGAATCGATAAGTGGCTTATCGAGGCTTATAGAATAGGCCCCAATGTCCTGAGCCACTCCTCCTCCCTATATGATGTTATATGTTGCAAAATGGTTTGCAAGCAGATTTATTAATATGATATGATCTATAACGAACGATTCAGCCTCTTTGGCACATGTTCGATTTGAAGGACTGCTCTCAGCTAATCATACATCCGGTGATCAATGTTGATCATTTGTGCACAATCAGTTTTTCCAGTAAATCTCATATGTGCACTTTTAATCCTGAACACTTTTGCCCTGTTAACCCTTTGCAATTAGTAGGGACATAACACTATTTTGTATTAATGGATAATATACCAGAAACACTAACTCTTATCTATTATGGATACAGTTGCAGCTGTAGCACATGCAGTAAAGTCATTGAAGAGAAAAGGCTAGAACTTGCACAGGTGTGGGGATAAAGCCTTCAAGCCATTTGACCTCATGTAGGTTTAGGATCCCCATAACATTACTAAGTGGTGTTAAGCCATAAGACATAAATGGTCTGTAGAGTGTTACTCAGCGTTTTATGGTGTCCTAGGTCTTTACACCACTTAGGAAATGTGTTCCTAAAGTCGATGCCTTACTCAGGGCTATACGGAGACATAAAGGCACAAACACCCGGATTCACACACAAAAATCCCAAACTAAAACAAATCGAGCTTTGGCAAGACCAAAACACAACGTTTTTTAGAACGACAACCAAAGCGAAAACCTAAACTTGAACATTTACTAGAACCAAAACCCCTGTGAAAGTGGCCACTCTTAGACCATATTCTATACATAGAAAAACTATAATGTAATTGTACATAAAAAAAATAATGGGGGGGAAACTGCGAGAAACCATGTGGAATTCTGCCATTTTCCTAACAATCAAATACAACAAAATATGAAGATTAGCTGTTCTTTCAAATATCCGAGGGGGACATTTCCATCTGAACCATTGTCTTGGTTCGGAGAGTTAATTAGTGGGTCTCAGTCACAAATGCATTGTACAGTATTAGCTGTACCCTCCTTCAAAGATTCTGTGATTATGTGCTCAGTAAAAAGCATGTAGGCTATAAAAATCTTGTTGTGAAATCAAGCAACATTAACTCATTAAGTCAATAATTCATGGGCTCTTTTATCTAAAGTGGCAACATCACACCATCAATTCACAAAACAGCCACTTCTCTGAAGTGTATGTGATGATAATAATGGATTTTCGAACAATACACACTCAGAGCAAGGTCGCTCTGCACAGATGCAGTGGACACCATGAACTGACCTAGGTCAGCAAAACAAGCTTTATTATTTAACCTAATTATGAACTATGAAGACAATGGTCTTGACTAAACTGTTTCCTTGGGGATTATTAAGAAACTATTGAGACTTTTTAGTTTCAGATCTGCTGCAATAAGCAATTCTGTCTCTGTAACGTCATCTGGCTTTCACTAAACCACAATGTAATTGATTGCAATGAGAACTTTGCATTATATCAATAACCTAATTACTGATTTTTTATTTGCAATACTAAATGTCTTTCACAGAGAATATACAGAATAGATTTAATAGACTACTGAGCATAACATGTCATTTATATATTATATGGTACATGCAAAATGATAAACATAATTAATGCAGACATTGGTGTGTTTTAATGGATATTAAGAAAATCATATAAATAGAACATGTAAAGGAAATATGCACTGTCAGCTTTCCATAATACACTGGCTTTTCTTAATGGAAAAGGTTTTTAGCAGTGGAACCACGATAACACACAATCTTTATGCATTAACTAGAACAGTTCGAAAGACACCTGCTGGTGGGTTTGGACACTGATTTCATGGGAGATTTGTACAATTGTCCTGTTTCACTTTGTATAGCTTCTTTAAACAGCCTTGGTGTATGGACCTAAGCAACGTACATCATATGGGTTGGGCATGGTTGATTTATGAGAAGTGGAGCTTTTACTGTACTATATATGATCCACAATTCTCAAATCCCTGACTCCTTTGCCAGCCAGCAATGATTAAGGGATGCCATGTATTATTAAGTAAGTAAATGAACTAATAAGACTATGCGTAACTTAATTTTGTGACTAGCAATTGTAGGAGGTTCTATATGACTTTGCTGTTAGAAATCAATAATGTTTCTTTCATTTAGTAATGAAACAGTTGACATGGATTTTACATCTTCACAGTGTTTTAAGATCAGAGTCTAAAATTAAATGACAGTATTTTGCCACCCCTTCATTTTTAGGACAATGTGATCAAAGTTATTAAAAATGTGTAGACCAGTTAATATACAGGACACCAGAAGCTCATATTGAACCCCCCAAAATAACCACAACATATATATATATATATATATATATATATATATATATATATAATATATAAGTATATAAGTGTCACCGAGGAGTGCTACTGAGCATGGCAATGTATATTTAAAACCAGAGACAGAACATAAAACACAGACAGAGCTCAGTGCACATCCAGTGAAACTTATACATGGCACAGTGCCTAAATATATATGTATAGATATCTATTAAATAAAATGGTCTTTTAGTTTAACATTTTGGCCAAAGTGTTGTAAGCCCATGAGCCACTACACGGCACACCACATCTCAAGGGTACCTAACACTAATATAAATTCTTAATAACCTGTGCATTACCAGGAAGAATGATTTATAATAAATCTGTCAAAATTAGTTGCATAGGGGGCGTGCCGATGACGTCATCCAGGACAGATGGGTAAAGGGAGAGCTCCGGAGACCCATCCAAATAAACTCTGATTTCAGACCTATTTCGCCCGACCAAAAACCCGAAAAAAGCCCCTGACGAATCCCTAAGACCAGTGGGATGTCAAATAAAGGAAAAAATCCCCCGATCCAAGGGGTTGGCAGGTTCTTCACCCCGCGAAACAGCCCGCTGAGGCGGGGGGAAGACGGCAAGATGGCGCCAGACTTGAGGCACACGAGGCAAACAAGGCCTCTCAGACCCGGCAAGTCCTGCCGAGACCCCCCCTTCCCCGGACGGAAGGATCACGAAGGAGTATTTGGAAGAACTCCATGCCAAGCTCCAACGATCGCTACAATCCAATATAAAGGAAGCGGTGGCGGAAATTAGACACGACATCCAAGGCCTGCAAGAACGTACCACCACGCTGGAGGCCAGACTGGATGAGGCCCTGCAACACCAATCTGAGGCCGATGATGAAATTATACGTCTGGGCCAAGAAATACATACATTACGCGACGGATTGGAAGACCAGGAAAACAGGGATCGCCGCCAGAACCTGAGGATCCGCGGCATCCCTGAGGCGGTACTGCCTACCCACCTACGAGCCTACCTTGTGGATTTCTTTCTCTCCATATGCCCAGACCTCGATCCTCGTGACACGGAAATTGACAAAGCGCACAGAGCTCTGGGCCCACGCTCTGATGACCCCAACCGCCGGCGGGACGTGATCGTGCGGCTCCATAGCTACTCCACTAAAGATAAACTAATCGGAGCTAGCAGAGAGAGAGACACGATCACGTTCCGAAACGAACCGCTTCAGGTCTATAATGACCTCTCTAAATTAACTGTGGATCGACGCAAGGCGTTGCGCCCCCTTACATTACTCCTCCGCGAGAAAGGAATAAAGTATAAGTGGGGATTTCCCTTTAAATTGATAATCTCCCACAAGGGTAAATTCCTTACCATACGGCACCCCGAGGATATGGAACATCTGGCAAAAGCCCTGGGCCTTCCCGCGGAACCCTTCCAATCTGCCCACCCAGCTGGTAACCGAACCCGGGACAAAGACGACCAACCTGTAAGAGCCTCGGAGAGGATTGCGGAGCAAAGGCAATCCCGTGACAAGTGAGGGGATTTCCACAGTTACCCACGGTTCCCGCCCGGGAGAATATCACCACCCGCCCCGAAAATCCCTCAAAATGGCGCCTGGAGAGACCTTACCTCTCCACGAGGAACCCCTCCGATCCACAGACGAACTGCAACCTTCCTCAGACGCGGTATATTTCCGGTCCAAGCCGCCTCGCCACAGAAGCCCGGACGACGAATACCGTACAGTCAACACCGGAACCCAACAAAATGGCGCCTGGAGAGGCCCTACCTCACTGGGGAGCATCCCGTCGAACCCCAGGCGAGCCACGACTGACGTCACCATCATGCGCGGTACACCTCCGCTACCGTTGGAGTCCCGAGTGGTCGTCACCCTAAGGGATCCTAATCAATCCCGGTTCCAGTTTGCCCGGCGCTCCCCCGCTCGGCCGAGGAGGACTTGTTTGTTTACTTTCCCACCGGAATCCTTGTTCCCTCTCCCCCTCCACGAGAGTTCCAGCAGTGCAGGACTTACCAGACCCACCCACACACATCCAGCGGACAAGCGCCTAAGGACAGGGTCTGTAAAACTGTTGCACCCGCACATTTTCCCTATTAGACTTTCCCCATTGCTCCAAGTTCAGCATTGTTCCCCCATTAACCCAATGTTGCGTTACCCCCCAATAGAAGGTTCACCAAGAATAGATATAGAACCCTCCCCTCCCCCACCCAGAACCCCCCCCACTCCTACCCCCAACCCCCCCCTTCCCTCCTCCCCCCCTCCCCTCTCCTTCATTCCCTCCCCCCACTCCCATAACCAACCCCCCCCTCCTCCATCCCCCCCCTCCATCCCCCTCCCATCCATCCTCTCCCTCCCCTCCCCCCCACCTACCTTGTCACCCCCTCCCCTCCTTCCCCCTCATCGCTTCCCCCCCCCTCACTAACTAGTGGAACCCCCTCCCATTACCCCTACCAAGGCCCCCCCCTCTCATCAGGTTAAGCAATCAGTGCACGCTTCAAAAAAGGAATGTGCCTCCCTCGATTGATGTTCCACCTGGACTCCCAACTCCCTGGGACCTGATAGGGCCACCCTAAGTTTAAAGATGTTCCCCCCCTTGATTCAGTATCCCACAAAATGTTGTTGTTGCTCTGAATAGAGTCTCTGTTCTAACTCTCGGCTACTTAAAGGCTGAGACAAGTTGACTTTCCTGCTAACACATAAAGGAACAACCCATACGGTTCCCATGTAAATAAGTTCAAAGGTTCAACTTTGCCGCGTCAAGCTTTCAATCCCATGCTGCATTCCCCTCCCTCACCCCATTAGGGTCGACTTTCTTTCCTTCTTCTTCTACCCGCTGTCACTGTCCCAGCGTCCCCCCACCCCACACCCCCCCTCCTGTCCATTTTGGCTGTTTATCTCTAGCATTAGACCAACAAAAACACACACCGAACCCCCCGCAAGGCAAGAAACCTCCACTACCGAGACTCTTTCCCAAGCCCCCTCTCCCCAACAAGAGGGGAAACCACTTACAGGCCAATAACAGTTCTAGATAATATGTCTCACCAAAAAGCATTAAAAATTGTTTCCCTAAATGTTAAGGGCCTACATAACAATAGGACGAGGCGTCTGGCCCTTCAGGAAATAAAGAAGTCGGGTGGGGATGTTGTTTTCCTCCAGAAGACACACTTCACGTCTCAGGAGCTGCCTAAAACATTTCAACATGCGTATCGGTTGAGCTATTTCTCATCATTCAGTAGCAAACGCAGAGGGGTTGCCATTCTGATCCATCAGGGCACCCCATTTAATCTAACAAAAATTCAGGCAGATCCAGAGGGAAGATTTATTGTAGTTTACGGCTCACTTTCGGCACGGCAATCGCCCTTATTAACCTATATGCCCCAAACGAGAACCAGACAGAATTCTTAAAAAAAGTTCTTGAAGAAATTGACCCACAGTACCTATCCTCGCTACTTATCGCAGGTGATCTAAATATGGCATTCAACCCAAAAGAAGACAAATCGAGCCACCCAGGACGACAGCACTCCACTCAGTCACAAAGACTGGGGAAAAAATTCAAAGACATTATGGGGGACTTTTCTCTTTTGGACATTTGGAGAACACAACATCAGGGGCAAAGGGATTACACCTTTTACTCGGCACCTCACCAGACCTATTCCCGTATTGACTACTTTCTTGCTACCAAGAACATTCTAGAGGCCACCACAAACTCAGATATCGGCCCTATCACGTGGTCAGATCACGCTCCCATCACCATGACCCTATCCATCCCATTTGTGAAATCGATCTCGTATAGCTGGAAATTTAACGACTCCCTACTGAATCACTCTGGGACAGTGTTGGAGCTCAAAAAATCCCTTAGGGAATACTTTAGAATAAACGCAGGCTCCGTCTCATCTCCAGCAAGCCTGTGGGAAGCCCATAAGGCGACAATCCGAGGAAACCGCATCTCGATTGCCTCCCACCGGAAAAAAACTAAACTCAAATTAACCAAAGAGCTTACTGACAAAATAATCAGCTTAGAGCAGCAGCACAAAAATAACCCCTCCCGGAGAATCTATAAACAGCTGACAACTGCTAGAAGCGATTTAAGAATAATCCAATTGGAAAACGTAGAAAAAGCTCTCATATGGACGGGTCAGAGGTATTATGATAAAGGGAACAAGGCCGATAGACTTCTCGCTAGCAAGTTACGAGGAATACAAAAAAGATCACAAATAACGGCGATCCGGAACGGCTCTGGTGAGCTTCTATACAACGGAAAAATAATAGCAGAGGAATTTACCAAATTTTATACCAAATTATATAACCTGAGGGCCCACTCTGCTAATCCAGGCTTAACGGAATTGTCAGCAGCCACTGATTACCTAGCCGATTGCAATCTCCCCTCGCTATCAGAGGAGGAAAATATTATCTTAAACGCAAAAATAACGGCAGAAGAACTAGAAACGGCCGTCAAGGCATCAAAAATCTCCAAGACGCCGGGCCCTGATGGTTTCACAAATGCCTATTATAAGAAATTTCTCCCCATCTTGTCCACTCACCTATTGAGCTTGTTCAACTCATTCTTAGAAGGGAGTCCTATCCCATCTTCAATGTCGTCCGCCAATCTGGCCATAATACTCAAAGAAGGGAAGGACCCCACCCAATGCGGAAGTTATAGACCAATCTCACTGTTGAACAATGATCTAAAACTATATAGTAAAATGACTCAATATGCCAAAATGCCTTCTCTGCAAGCCTGCCTCTGGAGCCTGGACAGAGGAGATGGGCACATACACAATCTTAAACTACAGGCCTCACGACACACGTGGGACGTCTGGATAAGATGCAAATATAAATATGACCTTTCCTCAACAAGCTCCCAATTGACCCCTATCTTTAACAATCCGAAATTCCCTCCGGGATGTGGATCTAAACTGTTCGTCCATTTTAACACACGGGTATAGAGACGATTGCTGATCTACTGAGCCTAGGGAAGCTCCTGAGCTATCAAGAACTGAGGACCAAATATAAAATTAGAGAATTGGACACATTCAAATACCTCCAAATCAGAAACTTTGTACGGACTACATGTCCTCTCCCAGAATACCCCACTCTCACTAAGTTTGAACACCTCTGCGAGGTTAAGACTCACCAGAAGGGTCTAATCTCGGAAATATATAGTGCACTAGAGCACTCAACGACCCCCACACAGCATGACTACATGCTCAGATGGGCAGCAGACCTGAGTATGAATATAGAAAGAGAGACTTGGGAAGAAATCTGGCAGGCAGCCTCAGAAACTTCCCTATGTACTACAATAAAGGAAAACATCTATAAAATCATGTTTGGCTGGCATCTTACCCCAGCACGATTAAACCAGATCTACCCTCTGGCATCAGACCTATGCTGGAGAGGCTGTGGTAATAGAGGGGACATGGCCCACATCTGGTGGTCCTGTCCAGAAATTGTGAAATACTGGGCCAAGGTCCAAATTTTGATAAAAGAGGTCACCGACCCAGAAATACCTATTGAACCACTGACCTACCTGTTGGCCGCACCAATGCCCGACATTGTCCGACCAACCAGGAAATTAATATCCTTCATTCTCACCGCGGCAAGATGTTGTATTGCGGCCTCCTGGAGGAAAACAACTACGCCAGCACTGAATACAATAAAAAAAAGAATCGGTGATGTGATGATCATGGAAAGGCTTACCGACAAAAAATCCCCACCTTTGAGGATATCTGGGAACCTTGGATTCTCCTCAATAGAGAGCGTCAATCAGCTCCGACGAGACGGAGGTCCATCCCTTCCCCATAAGGGACTAAAAACTGCCCCTGGCAGAGAATCCTCAACTGCCAGATGGGACACCCACCCCCCCTATCCCCCCTTCCTCCCCCCTCCCCTCCCTCACACCCCCCCTTCTGCCTTCCCTCTCCGAAGGCACTCCCCCTTTTCTCTGACAACTCAGGTTGCCACTCTGTTTCCCCCCAAATAAACAGTGATGTTTCAAAAATGTTAGGCTACGATATTTCCTGTACCTGTTGTAATGTCTAAATGCCTAATAAAAACATTGAAAAAAAAAATTAGTTGCATAGTTCTAAGTCTGATTGAAGCTCTTATTAACCTTTACATTACCAGGAAAAGCACTCTGTATTAGATTTGTCACAATCAAACTGCAAGCAAGCAAGTTCCCCTGAGAGTGGGAGATGCAATGGAGTGAGCTTTTAACCATTTAAATGTGGGAGGGGGTGAGCTTCAATTAGGTAGGAGGGAGCCACCCTCCAATCAGCTAAGACCAGCTGAACAAGAATTGTAAAACATACAGGACACCTACAAGCTCATATTGAACCCCCAAAATAACCACAACATATATATAAGCATATAAGTGTCACAGAGGAGTGCTACTGAGCATGGTAATAGATGTAGCCAGGTCTCCCTTAGGTGTTAGCACCCCCCTCACCTCAAGCGCGATTGCGGGTACCGCCGAGTCTCAGGGCGGCCCCGCGAGCCGATCGCAGGGGTGAGGGCGGTCAGGCTCCGGCTCGGGGGTTGCTGGGGACGCGTGCGGCCGATTGCCAAGGCCGCGATCGCGTCACCGGGCTCCCGGCGCTCACGGAGCCGGGCGGTGAGGGTGCCGCCATTGCCCGGATATTTGCGCATGCGCAGTGATCGCGCATGCGCAATGAAGCCCCGAGAGCCAGGGAGAAGTAGCGCGAGGGGGAGAACAGCCCAGGAAAGGTTGCGGCAGCCCCAGAGAGATTGCGCAGGTGCAGGACAGTGGAGAGAAAGCCCGCAAAGCCCTAGCCTACCAGGGAAGACTCTAGGCAGGGACTACTAGTCCCAGGAGCCTCTGTGCGCCCCATGTGCTGCCAGGGAGCCAATAGGGCTTAGGATCTCCAGGCAGGCAAGTAGATACATTTTCGCGGGGTTGCAGCACGCAAGTCAGTTGGAGCTGGGGAGCTGTGAGGGAAGGAAGGGTGCGGGGAGCGAGTGCAGCTCCTGCACCCAGATAGGTACCCACACCCCAGGTAGGCCCCAACTCCCCACCAGGTTAGTGGGTAATTGGTAAGGGACGGCCCCAGTTACGGACTCTGCCTTAGTGTAGTGCTGTCTTGTCAGAGTCACAGCTGCCAGTGCTGTGAGGTCTGACAGGCAGGCACAGTGTTAGTGCAGTATGTTAGCTGCAGGTAGCGAGTAGGTTGTAGCGCATTACTGCAAGTGCTGCGAGTGCTAGTAGTTAGTTAGAGTCAGGACCGGGAAGAGCTAGGGGGACGGGATAGGCCATTAATCCCTTAGGTCCCAGGTAGGTCCTCATTCCCCAGCTTGTGGTTCTACAGGGACAGGCCCTAGGTTAGGGACCGTGTCACGTAGTGCCAGTGATAGACAGGGACACAGCAGACGCTGCGCTCCACAAGAGACGACTTGGGCTCAAGTCGGTACCCAGAGACCAGAGACTATCTCCAGGGTGGGATCACCTCTGGGGGACCCCAAGCAAGGATTCACCAGACGGGATCAGACAGGATCCCAGAACAACTGATCCTTTGCGAAGCTGTTGCTGCTCCGAGCACCGGAGTGCTTGGTAGGTACTATACATACACAAGTGCACCAACGGGCCCTTAGTATAATAGTGACTGCGCAGTCACCCATTGCCTCTCTCTGCCAGAGTGCGGGACATTGGGTGGGGATTCTATGGACACTGTGTGGGATCACCTGGTGTTGGGAAAGCGTCCTGCGTGACGCAGTAGTGAGTGTCTCCTCTAGAGAGGGACACCTGTTATTGTGGTATTGATGTTACATGTTTGCTTTGCACGTTAGTAAAAGGTATTGGTTATTATACATACAGTGTATGTGATTATTGTATTTGTCCTGCGAGGAACTACTCCCCCTCGGGTGGGAGCCATCGCAGGTGGAGGCACTGCACCGAGTAAGTGGTTACTCATAATATCATAATTGCCCCAGGTTCCCCGTGGCGGAAGCTCAGCCCTCCTTTGAGCCAAGCAGATAAAGCACCACACACTGGTAACACTGTATGTTCTCCGCACCCACACTATAATCTGCGATTGGGTGGGGGAATACCCGTTACATATATATTTAAAACCAGAGACAGAACATGAAACACAGACAGAGCTCAGTGCACATCCAGTGAAACTTATACACGGTACAGTGCGTAAATATATATGTATAGATATTTATTTATTTAGGCACTGTACCGTGTATAAGTTTCACTGGATGTGCACTGAACTCTGTCTGTGTTTCATGTTCTGTCTCTGGTTTTAAATAGACCAGTTAATAGCCAGAGGAAAGCTTTAAATCTATTATTTACAAATGTGTATTATGACTACAATTGGCACATTTTTTTACAGGTCTTTGAGAACTTGACTACTGTTTCCCATTCTTAGTTTGTAAAAAAACATTGCCTCAATTGAAACGTTCCCAATAAATTCACTAAGAAGTCAAAGGACATTGCATTTTCACTTAATTTCACTTACTTTTGCTTTCAAATTCACTAAAGTGTAAAAATTACATCTAAAAAATTCGCAGGGCTGCTATTTTGACACTTTACAGAAGTAAACTTTTGAACAATTTGGGCCATTTTGCAAAAACGTTTGTCGCTAAACGTTCTAGCAAATAATTTGGAAGTTCTATTAACTTTGTGAAAGTTTGCTGGAACTTGCGGAGAAGCGAATCTCAATAGATTCACACATATCTACTTAGCATGCATGGTTATATTAATATTGTGCTTTTGTGGCAAGATAATGGCAGGAGGTTTGGCACAGTTTGCGCAGCAATGGAGACAGTGTTTCGCGTCGGCTCACCATAATAATGCCCTATGGGTTTCCTTTACTAGGATATTGGCACAAAATGTACTTTTCTTTAAATATTTATAGATTAATGAATATCACTAAATGGTATATCAGTCAGTCCAGCTACTAGTGCGTCTACATGTCTACATTAAAATGTTTTAGGGATAGTTTAAGAACATACAGAGTAAAGAAACCACTTTAAGAGTCACACGCAGATGAATATTTACTATAAATCAAATAGATCTCTTACTTAGATGCACCAAACCTGCTGAGTGGTTAAATGGCACATACTGTATAAATAGCAATGCAACAGAAGACGTTTGAAAATCACCGATGTTTTATGGTAGATGCAACCAAGTCAGAGATTTACACTCAAATCAGCAGGATGCAAGGTACCTGGCTCCCAGTAACTGCATATTAAATGTGAGAGTATAAAGGATTCAGATGTGTATATGAATATACTGTGTATATGATTTCTTAGGAGTCATTAATAGCAAAAGCATAGGAGCAGCGTGAGTAATCAACTATGATGAAGAAGTAAGACTAGTGACCTATCCAAATAGCTACCACATGTGCACATCCGTGCGAAAGGAGTCCTTTTGTCTGTCTGTATGTATATATATTTTTATTTATATAGCGCTTCACAAAGACAATACAGTACAGGGAATTATAGTAATACAATAACCGCAGTAAAGTCAGACAATAGGAAAGGATATTCCCTCGGATAAGCAGTCTGCCGTATTCTAAAAGGCCTTCTAGGCTGTCCAAACTGTGTGAGATTTCATTAGCGTTCTCCAAATTCGAGCGATCAGACAAAAATTGCTCAAATGCGCAAAATTAGCAATTTACCTGGAATTCTAGTAGCCGCTGTAACTCAAGAATGCTGAACCGCTGTGAAATAGTCACAGATTATTTCTCGTCAACGCAAAGCTCGCGAGACAGCTTCAATAGATATAAGATTATGTGATTACAAGCAAGACGCTTATTAAGCTCTGCTGGTCACGGACCCGTAGGCCAGTAATATAGTGGGCGCGTGCCTGTGCGAACGCTCGTGCACGTGACGCACACTTTGTGTGTACGGTCCGTGCTGCTGTGAGCGACACGCTTGTAAGGTATTGTGTGTGTATGTCACTGTGTTTGTGTGTCACTGGGGAAGCTGTGTGTGTGTATGTGTGTGTGTATGTGTGCATGCGTGTATGTGTATGTGTATGTATATATATATATATATATATATATATATATATATATATATATATATGTGTGTGTGTGTATATAATTTTTTTTTAAAAGACATGCTGTGAGAAGAAATGATTTATTGACATATTACACACACACATTTACACATACACACACATACATACACACATATACACATACACGCACATACACTGCAGACACTGAGCGGTAGCGGCGCGAAAACGTACTTTTCATAGTCTTCCCCCCAATCGCCCGGCTCCACACTCACTGCCGTGCTTGCGCGCGGCCCTAGCATACAATGGCTGGCTAACCACAGCCAACTATAACTGCCGCTCGTGTGCACGACGCAGCAAGCGCGCCCACTATATTACGGGCCTTATTCATTATATTTATCTATAGTCATCTAATTTCTGCCCTTTTCCTGTACTGTCTGCTTCATTATGTACGTTGCAGCAAACCATGTTTTATGCCTGATTGTCTCATTAAATGACAGGCTGATTAAATTATCTTAATTAAATTAAATTAATAAGCTGCCTTTTTAATCCCCCCTAGCAAACAATCACTTGCTCATTGCCAAGATAGATGCACTTTGCCAGTGTTGGTGTATGATGTGATGAATTACAGACAGAGACACAGAGAGAGAGAGACACCGAGAGAGAGAGAGAGACACCGAGAGAGAGAGAGACACAGAGAGAGAGACACAGAGAGAGAGACACAGAGAGAGAGAGAGAGAGAGAGAGAGAGAGAGAGAGAGAGAGACACAGAGAGAGAGACACAGAGAGAGAGAGAGAGAGAGACACAGAGAGAGAGATAGACACAGAGAGAGACACAGAGAGAGAGAGAGACAGAGAGAGAGACACACAGAGAGAGAGAGAGACACAGAGAGCGAGAGACAGAGAGAGAGATAGAGAGAAAGAGAGAGAAAATACAGAGGGGTCTATGCACTAAGCATTCAAAAGCTACGTATCGAGCACTTATCGCCCAAAATGCCTACTCTGATTCTGTAAGCGGCGATAAAAGCCTGAATCGCCCAAAAAATATTTGTAAAAAAAAAAATATCGCCACATTTTGCCGCTTTTTGACAAGTTCATAAACTCGTGCAATTCTCGTAGCAGCGATTATGTTATCGATGCCTATCGCGGCTCTAGAATGACGAATTTCAGTCCAAACCATCACGCCAGGAAAATTTGGCGTGAGGGTGTTGGAAACCTGCTTAGAAGCGGCGAGATGGGATTTAGAAAAAAAAAATACATTTTTCCTGCATCGGATTGATTTCGGGGGTCTCCGGACCTGATACTCATTAATATCAGCACAGGAGACCACCGGCATGAATCCAATTCATGAAAAATGCATTTACAGGCAACTTCATTACCTTAGCGGCTAACCGCTAAGGCAATGAAGGGGTTAACCACCAGTGCCATGCTTATTGTGGGTAGCGGGGGTGGGTGAAGGTGGTATATGGTCTTTGGTGGATGTTTAGGCCTTGCGGGGGGCTTGCGGGTGGACTTTACCCTTCATTATCTTAGCAGTTAATACAGCTAAAGTAATGACGGGGTTAACCCCTCCAGCTATCCACCCGGTAGGCCTAAACACCCATCCTTGGAGCTAATACCCCCTTCACCCACCACCACAACCCACAATAAAAAAAATACACACAACAGCCCTACTACCCACCTCCTAGGCCACCAAAAACCATTACAATATTTAATAAACAACAATACACAACCCACCCACCTCCTTTGCCCCCACATAAAACCAGTATTTCGTTTTTTTAGACACAGGATTAATACCACAAGCTGTCGGGGGTCCCCGGGTGGTCCCCACGGTTGTACACAGGCCCCACAGTGCACCCTGGGGGGGGGAGGTTCCCATGAGTGTCTGGGGCCCTTCGGGTGGTCTCCGCTAGGCTCCGTGGGCCTCCAAGTGGTCCCTGCGGCTGTCCCATGGGTGGTCCCCACGGGTGTCTTGGGGTCCCTGGGTCATCCCCACGGGTGCCTATGAGCCCTCGGGTGGTTCCCATGGGTATCTGTTGACATTCAGATGGTCCCCATTAGTTCCACGTGAGACAAGAGACAGTCCTGTCGGCGAACATTTCTCTGACTCTGACCATAAGATGAACGATCTGAAGGTGGCCATACTCAAAGGTAATCGTAGAACACCGAAAGAGAGACAGTTACATGAATACAAATGTATGCAACTGTTCAGGACACTTAGCGGTGGCCTAAACCGAGACCGCAACTTCATGAGTCACTACTCGAAACAAGAGTACTCTCTTCCCATGAGTGCTAAAAGCCATGTCTATACATGCGGCGCTACATGAATGCACACACAGCTGTCTCTTACACATACATATGTACAATGTAATTCTATCCCTATATATATATACCAATAGGGACCACATAGTATCTACACACATTAATAGTAATGCAACACCCTCTTACATTTCTACACCTACCCACACCATTGGTATATACATACATACACACAGTATATATGTTATATCCTATTCTCTTATCTGATATATGAAGAACTCTTTTAAAACCAGCAGTGCAACATTTTAAGAGTGTTATTCATATGTTTCTATCCATACAATTGTATATATATCCCAATATATTTTTTTTTTTACATTTTGTATTGATAGGATAACACTTAAGCAGCTGTTAATATTTTCAAGTTTAAATCAATTAATGCTTCACAAATCAGTAAACATTTCTTAGCTCGCACTCTACCCAGCTTATGTTTCCACAATTAATAGAATGTAATCAATTCTTTTAAAGCATCCTAATATAATTTACTGTCCACTAAACCATCAGGATAATCACATACATTAATCTTTAATAGGTCAATTGACTTAACTTTCTAGATGATTTTAATTAAAATACTGTCTTGCATGATGCTAATGTGGCCTTTGTCTGTCTATGGGTGAAGACGGTGACCACAAAGCAGCATATATGTGTCTCTTATAACTGCACATAGGTTAAAAATGTGAACTCTACTTGGATAGTGTAATGGCGAAATAAAGGCAATATCCAGTCCATGATTACAATAGTAACTCACAGGTTTTATTCCATTATAGCAACGTTTCACTTTGCAATATCACAGCATAATCTTTATTTAGGACTTTACCAATGACAATTACTTGATGGTGTATTATTATTTTTTAGTCATGTCATTAGACCAGAAAGTGATCTACATGTAAAATGAAGAGGATGCTAACCTAGAAAGTTTTGTGTTACCAAGGCCACAGACAGAATTTATCAAGAGAGCATGTAAGGGAGAGGGAGTGGCTCAGTGAGTAAAGACATACTGGCACTGAGTTTGAAGAAGGGGAACCTGGTTCAATTCCCAGTGTCGGCTCCTTGTGACCTTGGGCAAGTCACTTTTTCTCCTTGTGCCTAGGGCACCAAAAACATAGATTGTAAGCTCCACGGGACATGTGCCTGCAAAATGTCTCTGTAAAGCGCTACGTAACACTAGCAGCGCTATATAAGAACATGCTGTTATTAGAATGGCACAAGGGTGGTATACTGTTATCCTTTTTCGCTTTAGAATTTGCCACCAAACCCTTTCTCTCTGACCTCCAAGTCAATCCCACCATCTCTGCCCTCCTTGGTTAGTCGGACTTCTGTTTCATTAACGCTCTACAATAACATTACCCACTACAATTTTTAAAGTTGCCTTTATTTATATAATGACCTATTTTCCCCTTGCCATGTTTGGCATTTCTACTATTCACATGGGATAACATCTTTAAAGCTTGCAAAGACACAGCACCGCTAATTTACAGTTTGTACTTACAAGTATGTAGACCCCATTGGATACAACATGTTCTATTTTTCAAAATATGGCACACATGCTCCAAAGGTTACATACAAGAAATGGAAAATAGATAAAGCGTAGGTAAGTGTGATCTTCAATTATAAACATCATAGTTCCATGGAGAATAATAGTGTAGGAAAGACAATATTTCTCAAGCCAACTTTTGTAGCTCAATTATATTATTGGAAAATACCAACATATGAGTAAGATCCCATCACTTCATCTGTTAAAAAGTGTATATGTACTTGATTACTGAATGTACTGTCTTGTACAGGTGCAAAGAAATGTCCTTCTGAACATTTCTGCTTTAGAGACATCCCCACTTGATAGCACAGCACTGCATGTCTTTGTTGCTTTCTTTTAAAAAAAAAATGTACTAAGTTGTATCTGTAGAAATCCTGTTTTCCTTTCTGAAGGGCCTGCATGCAGGGGCAGTAGCAAGTGATGTGGCTCAGGTGTAAAATCATCATCTTTAAAAATGGGATGAAGGCATTTGTACTTCAGCAATGATTGCCAACTCTTCTCTGGTACCCAACAGGCTTACTGTCTCCTTTGTTGTTATGTCTGAAGTAGGGTGCAAAAGTAATGGAAAGTTGGTGGCACACATCCTGCTCTGTCTCTTTGCTCTGCACGACCATCAGGGGTTGCAAATGCAAATTGTTAAAGGACTACAACACAAAAGGTAGTTACTTTGTTTCATTTTCCATTTTGCTTCCGTGTACAAAGCGCATTTCACATTTGATGTAATGTATAAGCTCACACACCACTCCGAAAAATCCAGGGGGGGTCTGTCTATCAAGAAAGTGGTCTGTGCTGACATATTTGCATCCAAAAAATGAGCATTTATAAAGTTTATTTCTAATGATGTAGCATTTGGTGCATGCAGCGCTAAAAATAGACTTACGCCTCCTTTCATGTGACGCAGAAAATAAAAGTAACAAGTTGCACATTTCTTTATACATAGACCTGCACCAATACAAATGTAACTCTGCCCTAACCCCTCCCACTTACTCCATAAGGCTGCGTCCATAGACACAGCAGCCGTGCGGAGGCGCGCGGAGGCTGAGGGAAAGCGGGCGCTTTCCCTGGCCTTTGTTCGCGCGCCTTCCGGGGGCGTCTATGGGCGGGCCAGTGACGTCACGGAGCTGGTTCGTCCCCATTGGGTGAACCACTCACGTGACCGCCTGATCGCGCAAAAATCAGTTTTGACTGATTTCACGTGCATCGCGCGCCTCCTCCCGCTTCCGCGCTCACGCGCCCGCACGCTGTATAGACGCGATCACTGCCTTTAGGCAGACTGATTGCAGAGCTTGCGGACGCGTCAGTGCGGTCTGCCCTTCTATGGACGCAGCCTAATTTTCGTTGCCAACAGAAGCAGGCATACCACAAAATGGAGCAGCTAAGATCAATACACATGAAGGTGCTGCCTGGTTCAGGTATATTTCAGCGTAGGTTGTAACAAAATAACCTTGTGCCTAAATGTTGATACATAGATACCTCCCAGGAAAAACCTGGGGATCTATGTTACAGACTATTTGTAGAGAATCTAAACACATTGTTTTCTAAAATATATTTAATAAAATGTAAGTAATAAAATACAGGGGGATACATACTCATGTGGCACGATTTGCCTCTTGCTGTGGTGCTGGAAATTCCTCTAATATCATGTGCTGGTGTCAATATTTATATATATTTTCACAGTGTTAGGAACTGCAGAGTGGTCATGCCGTGACGCGCTGCAGGCTTGCAATGCTTTGGCTAAAGACATTTACTTATTAGAAGACTAACTGTTTAGTATTTAACTCTATATATTTTTTTCATATTGGATGTAGCATTGGGTATTTTTTGTCTTTTGTTGTACACTGTATACGTTTGGTCACAACAATAGCACTCCTTTTGACACAAATATATATGATGTGGTGGGTGTTAGGGTTGGAGCTTGCATAGATTGTGTGTGTATATCCATCCACCTACTGTATCCATCCACCACCTACTGTATCCATCCACCACCTACTGTATCCATCCACCCACCTACTGTATCCATCCACCCACCTACTGTATCCATCCACCCACCTACTGTATCCATCCACCCACCTACTGTATCCATCCACCCACCTACTGTATCCATCCACCCACCTACTGTATCCATCCACCCACCTACTGTATCCACCCACCCACCTACTGTGTAGATACGACAGATATGACAGATACAGTAGATACAGTACTACAGATACAGTAGATAGATGTACACACAATCCATGCAAGCTCTAACCCTAACACCCACCACATCATATCATATATATTTGTGTCACAAACACACACACACAAATATATATACATACTGTACATACAATGAGATATTTTAGTTTTTTTTTACATCTGATGCTGATCACTTTGGCACAGAGGTCAATGTGACCATTCATATATTATAATTTTCACAGAGCAATTCCTCCTAAATCACTTCCCGCATGTCTCATTGATACAAGAGTAAAGATGATGCATACTGTACCTTAAGTACCCTAATACATGATGTAAAGGCATGAAACATGAAATAATGCGCTTACCATCAGTTTAACACTTTAATATTATTTCTGACCCATGCATGATTTATATTTTCTATATTAAAGAACCACAAACAGCCACTAAAAGGATTTCATTTTTTTCATCTCCTTGATGTTTCCTTTAAGATGGGGCTTACTGTATAAACTATTTGAAACACCATTCTTCATAGCAACACATGATTTCAAGGAAGAAAAAGGTGCAGGGTTGTCAGCATTTTAAAAGACTTCTCCCGTCAACAACATTTTAACAGTAGATTGGGATTAAGACAATTATTTAAATTACTGAGGCACTTTGAAGACTTCCTCCAAAATGGTTATTTTTCATATTAAAATAGTCTGCATTGTAGTTATCTAGTGACTTCGCAGCGCTAACATCCCATGATACATTATGTAAATCCATTATGCAAGGCTTATTTTTTTTAATTTTATAGTTCTAAAAACCTCATAGCGTTTTTCTGCACCATAGCTAATGTGATACTAGTGATAGTATAGCAATAAAAATACTTAAATGACTCCACATACTCAAGGATACTGATTAAAGATGTGTTAATGTGTCCAAAAGCAGTTTACAATTTTTTTTCGTAAATTTTACCAAAAACGTTTGTCAAAATTTGACGTTTTTGCAGAAAATTTGCAGTTTTGCCACGCCTTATTAACCTGTAGGTTTAAAGGGCTTGGTCAAATTTTTGGCAAAACTGAAATCTGAGCACATTTTTCAGCAAAAAAAAAAAAAGTGCCAATTTGGGCAAATGTCAAACTTAGGTGAAACTTTTTCCCATCTCTAATACTGATGTTGGTCAAATAACTTTTCTTTTTTCATTATTCTATAACAACATACCTTAAGTAAACCTTATTTGTCATTACAATACAAACTCACGCTCTTAAACGGCAACCGATGATATACTGCAGTCTGCATTGACTTTCTGACATTCCCAGTCACCAATATCAGTGCACTTACTGTGTTGTCACTTTAAGTCTGTGAGACACTTTACAGTGCAAGGATAGCAATAAAAATGACAGTGGGTTGCGGTTTCCTAAAGTAATCCCATCTTTGGGATCAAACTCCCCGAACAGAAGCTAGAAGAATATTACTGTACAATGCTCAACCAGGACATCACTAGAGCAATACGAGTTACTGCAGCACACTCCGATAAAACACATGGTGGTATAAGCCAGCAAACAAGGCTATGCTGAGCTTTTCATATAAATGACTTATTTCACATAGCGGGATATCCACTTCTATTATCTGAAAGCCATTGTAAGTAAATGTTTGGTTTTGTGCAGCGGAACTGCTGCTTTTTTTTTTAAATATGGCAAATAAACTTGCGAAAATTCGTAGCCTGAGTATCATATTATAATAATACTACTCAACCCCGCTGTAACACGATCCGTTTCAACGCGAATCCGCTTATAACGCGATGCAAGCGTGGCGCCCAATTTTCATATTTATGAATCCTTTACAATACAATTATTAATATCTTAAATACTTTATTATACAATGCATACAATTGTACATTATTTCTAACGCGACCCGCTTATAACACGATATGATTCTTTGGACCCCAAGAACAGCGTTATAAGGGGGTTGGCATGTTATTATATAGCGCTGCTAGTTGTATGCAGCGCTTTACAGAGACATTTTGCAGGCACAGGTCCCTGCCCCATAGAGCTTACAATCTATGTTTTTGGTGCCTGAGGCACAGGGAGATAAAGTGACTTGCCCAAGGTCACAAGGAACCAACACCAGGAATTGAACCAGGTTCCCCTGCTTCAAACTCATTGCCAGTCAGTGTCTTTACTCACTGAGCCACTCCCTCTCCTAATGTAAAATACCATCACACCTCTGATGCATACAAACTAAATGCATAACGCGGACTTCTGGGACCTCATAAAACATCTGAACATCTTCTATCATCCTTTTGAAATCTTATGTGTGCTCTTGTCCTTTTAAAATGCATATTCCCCACAGATTGTCGATAGGCTGATGTTGACATTGTTTTTTATTTTTATTTTTAACTTAAACTGGAAATGCTTATTCCAAAAAAGTTACAGGGTTATTACACTCGGGGGTTCCAAATTGTGAAGGAAGAAACTTTACAGAAGCATCCACACCAGTCCACAAAAGATGAGCTCCCATGGCATCAATTATGAAGTTTAACAATTGCAGAGAAAAAGAAGGATTTTGACTTTTGCCATTCTATCATATATTGATTAAACTGCTTCCCAGATTGCCATGTGCCTGATCATTAATAATAATCACAGCTTGTCAAAAACACCTCTTTGCCAGTGCTGGGGGGAATCTTGGAGCATATATGCTGGTGGGAGGAATTTCTTTCAGGACATTGTCCAATTTCTAATACTATGAGGAAAAGTTGGTACTATAATGGCCTTGGAGAGTAAGCCAGAAATGAAAAGAGTCTTCTTATGGGAACATATTTCTTATGATGAAGAAAACAAATATATCGAAATGATCAAGCTGTTGACAGAACTCATTAATTATTTTATGATACATATAAAATATAACAAACGTCAACATAGTTGTACCCATATATTAGTCGTACTCATAAACTACTACACAATAGTGAGGTATGATGCCCAATAAATGAGATCTTATGGCAATTTGGAGGGAAAATCGGGAAAATCCCTTCATCTTTGATTGACTTGACTGGGTAGAGAGAACTTTTCTCAGGGAGGAAGTAGATAATGTAATTTTCTTTAGCTAATTTTCACAGTCTCACTGATAAATAAGGAGATTCAGTCAGTTCAGTATGCAAAGCGATCTTATCTTGTTCACTCCTTTAGTAAAACAAACATGAGTCATGCTTTGTTCTAGAAAATGATTGTATGATATCAAACAGTTATAATGTAGCAAAGGATCTAAATAATAGTTACAATTTACATACAGTCCTTGTGTTCCGTTAGTTAACGCATAAAATATGTGTGTTTCTTTTATGTACATTCCTATGCAGTTCAACACACTATGTACTGCTGGGCGAAAACTGCATCCCTGGCCTAAATCTATTGATGCTGAACTAGTTAAGACTTAAATATTGGCAATATAGGTTCCCTGAATAAATTATCAGATGATATATTTCTGTCAGTGCGCCAACCAGTTTGTTAATACCAGATATTGTTCGTCTGACTTCAAAATACATTACCCTCTGAGCATTTGTACAAGACTCTATTAAGATAATTTAAGCTGTAAAGTTGTGTTTTACACACGGAGTCTTCGACAAATTGTGTCTGCCAGCAGGCAATGCAAGCATGTGAGTCATTAAATATAAATATCAGTTCTGATGAACTAGCCAGAACCCTTATTACATTTCACATCGGCCTATTTCTCATTACCCGTCTTCTAAAATATTACTCTATTATGGATTCATTTCATTAGTTAAAAGGGCGACATTACTCAGTGTTAATGAATTATAGCTTGTATCTTAGGAGATAAACCTGAGGCACATATCCAATTTAACTGAAAGATTTTTTTTTTTTTTTTTAATGTTACCATAGGTAATAAAGAAGTCTTGTACATAAAATAAATATATGGAAAGCTCCAGGAGAAAAGACAAAAAAAAAAAAAACTACAATTGTTTACTTTATCCTCAGGTAGATATAGATGAAATTATTTTGACGTCGAAAAAATCTGCTAAATATGACTACATTTGTGCAGCAGGTACAGTAGCGCGCCGATACATTCAATATACACACGCAACTTAAGCTATTTGCTGTAATGGTAACATAATGTAGCACACCATCATTCAGAATTTTCAATAGATTTCAATGGCCCAGAATCTCAGCACTTATTTTCACATATCATGTTATAATGGGCAATGGCATGCCACAGGGTAACTCCATCGCATAAATAATGTCCTAGAGAACCCCTACAAACAGGAAACTCATCAAGATTTCATCTTGATATTACAATTTGTAGAGGTGCAGAGTCACACTAACATACGGGTGGCCGATTCCAGTCCTCATTGCCCCCAACTGGTCAGGTTTTCAGGACATCCCTGCTTCAGCACAGGTGGCTCAATCAGTCCGATTGGGATGCCTATGCTGAAGCAGGGATATCCTGAAAACCTGACCAGCTGGGGACCCTTCACTAACACATCTGGATCTCAGGAGAGATGCAAGATACGCAAAAGTCAATTCTTTAAAACACTTTAATAGGATATATGAAAATACATATATGAAAGAGGTATTAGGTCCGCACAAACAGACTATTGTTCTATCATTGATGTGTCCTAATAAAAAAATATGTAATAAAGATTATGTAGGTTTCAGCTAACTACATGTTAGAACGTTCATATTTAAATAACAGCCTCTGTTTTTCTTGTGCCCGTCGTGTTTAAACTGAAGTTCTAAAAACATAATCTGACATTCAGACCCTTCAGTTCTACAATAGAATGGACCCTATTGATGAACCAAATGAAGCAGCAAAGAACAGATTCCAGCCTGAGCAAATTCCCTTGGGAACCCATAACTGTGACCTGACCTGTATGGGCAATGCTGTGTTCTTTGTGATAAGAATGATTACATCTGGGCCTAGACCAGCAAAATAAACTCAAGCAATCGTACCCTAATATAGCAGAATTCTGCCATTCCAATGGTTCCAATGCATATAAGGTCAATAGGTGATGTTTGACCTGACTTAGAGGGTTGAACCAATGATATAGTTTGATATGGGTCTGTGGTCACAGGCACGTTTAGTGGAATATACAGTACTGTAGCCTTTCCGATTGCTTGGTTTTGTATAACAGGCTGGTGACAACCTTACTGCATTTTACTAATTTTCCTACATTTTAAGTAGCAGCACTCCAAAAAATAATACCATCCATCACCTTAAAGCCTAAAATGAACTAATCAAATAAAAAAAAAAACATTTAAGGAACATTCGGGAAGATTCTACAATGAACAGATGTGGATCAAGAAAAATACATGGATAGTCTTCAAATATAATGATGCTGAACTAGTTTAGACTTATATATTGGCAAAATAGGTTCCCGGAATAAAATATGAAATGACACTTTTCAGGTTGGTTAAAAACAGATATGGTTTCTTTGACTTTAAAATACATTACTTGAATATACTTGTATACCCTCGGGTAATAAATGTAAAAAGGAACAAATACAAAATAGTGGAAACAATTGAATTGGAAGGAAGAGGCAGGCGTTCAGATTGTTGGCCAGAGTTATAAGAAATGTAACAAAAGTTACAAAAGGGCAATCCGATTAGCAAAAATGAAAAAAGGATTGCAGTCAAAAGAAAGATCGATCCTAGAAAGTTCTTTACGTGATTAGAAAAGAGAATGTGGGGCCCTTTCAATGTGAGATGGGAAGTAAATTATTAGTACAGTAGTAAGAAAAAGGCAGAGGTATTATGTTCTGTTCTGGGAAGGATTTTAACGTCAGATTTCCTGGTTCAAACCGTATATTTCCTCGTTTTTTTGCTGGTCAAGGGATTAAATGTCCTGGTCCAAAAATGAACGTAGAGGACAAGGAGGAGTACAGTAAACTTAACAGCAGTTATAACTTATAGGAGGAGAAGAGACTTCTTTCTGTGATTTCTTGCTTTCTACAGTATCTCTTGTCCTGCAGGTAATAAAGCTGCTGCACTGTGTGTGAGTCTGTGTCTCCCCTGTGGGTTGGCTAACCAAGTGCTAGCCCCAGCTCATCATGGTGATATATATATATATATATATATATATATACAGTATTATATATATATATATATATATATACGGCTCAACCCCATTATAACGCGATCAATTACAGCGCGAATCCGCTTATAACGCGAATCCGCATATAACGCGAATCCGCTTATAACGCGATGCAAGGGTGGCTTCCAATTTTGTATTTATGAATACTTTACAACACGATTATTGATATCTTAAATTCTTTATTATACAATGCATACAATTGTGCATTAGTTCTAACGCGATCCGCTTATAACGCGATGAGATTCTTTGGACCCCAAGCACTCCCCCTTTTTGTGTATGGCATTGAGGAAGCTGCATTCCACCTTATCTTCTTCTAATAATAATAGCATGTTCTTGTATAGTGCTGCTAGTTTTACATAGTGCTTTACAGAAACATTTTTGGAGGCACAAGACCCTGCCCCGTGGAGCTTACAATCTCTCAGTACCAGTCAGTGTCTTTACTCACTGAGCCACTCCCTCTCCCGTCTTTGCTCTCATCTGTGCTGGGCCGACAGAGAGGAGGTACAGATAGCAGCCTCTCAGTCAACAAACAGCCCGGGGTTGCTGAATAGCCGGCCGTGTTTCCACCAGGGCCATGGCACCCTTGGCAGAGGGTCACGACACACCAAGTTGCCCCATGGCACCCCAGTCGAGAACCACTGAAGAAAGGACTCACTAAACTCTGTAAGCCAGGGAAGAAAACATAATGGTACCCAAACCTGGAGTTATTTGTCTGGCGTGCTCACAAAGCAAATTATATACAAAAATAACATCCTTTCTAGAGCTCACTAGCATAGGTTTAACGCTATGTTATTTCAGGATAATGCTACATTATCTTCAAACAGGACATTATTTAACTCTTGGTGTCCGTCTCAGCCAGACACTGGAATAGGGCTTTTGGGGGACAGAAGAGGAAAATAAAACTGGGGGAAAAACCCTATGTTATTTTTCATACCTAAGCCTGGTGCTACTTTCATTCAGACAGTGAACCATGGATTTTCAGTATCTGGATGGGAGTAACGCCAGATTTTGGTATGACTAAAATGACAATGTTATTTTTCGGCATTAAAATTAACAGAGCTTCATGAGTAAGATTTTCATATGTCAGAGGTGCATTTGCATATAATTTGCATATCACTTTCCCTAATGTCTGTTCTTTAGAATGCTAGTCTTTTAACATTGCTTTATTTAGTGAGTACAGCTTTACCATTATGTTATAAACACTTAGGTTAATGTTACCTTAAATGGCCTGATGGAGTTTAGTGACTCTGGGCTTAAATTAACAAACTTAGGTCAATCTTTGATGGAGAAGGATTTAGGAATGCTTGTACACAGCAGGTTTAGCAGTAGTGCTCAATGTCAGGCAGTAGGTGCAAAAACTAATAGGATATTAACATGCATACAGTAAACCAGGGTATTGATGGAAGGATGGACAGCATAATTTTGCTTGCCACTGTATAAATCCTTAATAAGACCACACCTTGAATATGCAGTACAGTTTTGGGAACTGCTCTATAAACAAGACATTATGGAACTGAAGAAAGTGGCGACAGGAACCACCAAATTAATAAAGGTAATGGAAGGTATAATTTAAGAGGAAAGGCTATTTAGAATAGGTTTGTTTACCTTAGAAATTAGGCAACTATAAGGGACTATGAGTAATATTTATTTGCAGATATATTCAAGATCAATACAAGGAACCTTTTTATCCCAAGGAGAGTACAAATGCCACTGAGTCATCCCTTGAGATTGGAGGAATGGAGATGTCACCAGCAGCACCTATGGAAACTGTGATGACAGATACAATACATATCTTTAAGTAAAGGTCAGGCATGTTTTATTTTTTTTATTTTTTTTTAGAAAGGAATGGATATGTCAAAAAAGTTAAACATGGGAAGAATGTTGATCCAATGAGAAATCTGATTTCCATTAGTGTAGTCAGGAAATAGTTTATTCCCCCCTTATGAGACATAAACCCTGAGTGAAAGTTATTGGCGGATATCGCCAAGTTGGGTGCTACACATCAGATCGCGCTTTGATGACTTCGGGGCATAATTGTTTAATTTTCACTGGGGATCATTTTTGTTTGTCTTTCTCTGGATCAATATAAAGATAAACATAGGATGAGTATCTTAGCTGATTACATTTAACAAAGGTTGAAATGATATGTATTTTTTCAATCGCATCTACTATGTACTGTAACTATGGCAAGTTGTGCATACAAAAGTTAATGTGACTGATTACCTCTGCAGGTATGCAGTTCTACAGTATGTTTTCGCTATTATTTTAGTAAAGATGTACTTCCTCTTGCTCTAACTCAATCTACACTGTTTGAGCTCCAAAGCAAGATTCATTGTTTCATCTTATTTAAATTGCTATTACTACTTGTGTTACTTTAACAAAGCCCTTAGAGTCTCACTCATACTTGTATATAAAATCATTTTTTAAGATACCTGTGTCATAATCCTTTTTCTTTGACTTCTTCGTGTGCATATTAGTTGTGGGAAATTTCCAAAGTGAACCATCTTCCCCAAACAATAGTACCACTAAAGAATGGATGAATTGAATAGATTTTCAAAATGCTGACATTGTATGTTGATTGTCTACCTACTGTTCTGAAAATACTTTTGGAGGGGATGGGGGGCGGGGGGGTTCAAAAAATCAATGATTTGTTTTATTATTCTTGTACATAGTGGTAACAACATTAGCAAGTAATTAAAGAATCTACGGCTGGGATTCAAGGGGTATCGGAACTCAACCATGAGTTACCTGCCATTGACTTGAACAGAAGTTTAGTGAATCTGCCCCAATGTGTTAATCTCCCAATCTGGGAATATATCATCAAAATATCAAGGTACTTTGATTTAATTTTCAATCTATAATTTGTGGAGTGGTTACATGGAGCAGAAGGTGGAGTTACTTTACATAAATTATAAGGAGTCATTTTTTCTCAATCCCATCCAGAGTTTCTATAAACCTTAAACCAATAAACTTGCTTGAAATGTGTAAAACATCAGAAGCAAGTTGCTTACATATGACAAAAACATTGAAGAAAGCCCCGCTGTCGTTGTTGACCTACAGATTTCATGGTTTTAGTACAGACTGCTTAACATAATATACTCTATGGTCAAAAGAGACCAGTGATAATGAATCCTTTAAATGAAGTGGGCTAAAATCATGGTGACGTTCCAGAGGGCTTTATCACATTAGATAAAGTCCCGGGTGAATTCTGGTGCTAAGAAGTATTGGGACATGGGAAAAGTCACTGAAAATAATATTCACGTTCCCCTATCTACCAATTAGATTGTAAGCTCCTCGGAGCAGGGACTCCTCTTCCTTAATGTTACTTTTATGTCTGAAGCACTTATTCCCATGACCTGTTATTTATATTATTTGTTATTTATATGATTACAACATGTATCACTGCTGTGAAGCGCTATGTACATTAATGGCGCTATATAAATAAAGACATACAATACAATACAATATGTAATACATAAATTGCAGATTCCGGAACTCCTTTTACACTTCAGTAAGCAAGGGAATATGAAATAAGGCATATTGATAGAAGGGAACGGCTACTTGGAAACGTTGAATAAAAGGATACATTTTGCTACCATGCATGATGACAGCAGCCCAAAGGGTTTCTTCAATTGAAGCATTCATATATTACAGCCTTATACACAGAACAGTCCAGAAGGGGAATATCCCAAAACAGTACATTCCCTTGCTCATGAGCCTCTGTCATCCATTCTGTAAGTCGTTGGGAGCTCCTCAGTGTGCATAAATCACGTGAGCAGGAACAGGAAGAAAAATGTACAAATGCCAAAGCCAGCCAAAAAGGAGAAATTGAGAGGTAAACGCCAATAAAAAAAACTAATGTATTTTGTCATGAATAAAACATGGAGGTACAAGAACCCACCTATGCATTTTGCGCATCAGCGCTTTATGAAGGTGTGATGAAGCGATGTGCGAAATGCGTAGGTGGGTTTATCACATTGCTTTACGGTGGGATAGTTGCTTCTGCATTTTGTCAGCTATGCCCTTGATTCTGAGTGCATGTTTCAGATGATGAAGCAGAATACGTTCTGAACATAATGGTTTCAGTACCCTCCACTGCCCACCAATACTCTGATCCTGCCCCTCCTCCTCACTCAACATCTCTCTGTCTTCAGGACGTAAGAGGAAAGCAGTGAGAAGATGTGCCATGTCCTACAGCTTCACCGTCCCCTGTCTAGACTCCTCTTGCACCTGAAATTGTTAAAAATGACAGGAGCGCTTACGGATATGGGTAGTTAAAATGATGGCTTAGCACCACTTAGTAAATTGGGCCCTCAATCCATACAGTTCATCTATCCTTAAATCTGTCTTTTGGGAAGTGTAGGTTGAACCCCTATATCTGCAGGAGGCAGAACATGGGTAATGATTAAAATAAATGCAAGCATGTTATATACACTGCACTGTGTAGGTTTTCAGTACAAGTAATTTGTAAACCCAGCGTCAGTTCTGACTATGAAACATTGAATCACTATGATTAGAATTAATAGTTCTTCTTGTGCTGTCATTTGTCACATATTTACAAGCCTGAAAAATAGTTCATTTTTTTTTCATGATCCTATAACTCAAAAGATTGAATCAAAACCCTGAAGGGATCTGACAGTGTCACACATTTATTACTAAATATAAGTCTATGACAATACTATGATCATAGCCACAGCGGAAATGAAAATGACTGAACTCCAAATAGAATTGTTAACCCCTTCTGTGTTACATCTGGAAACAGGTCTTATAGTCTACAACTGAAATTAGCTAGTATAAAATGACATCCCAACTTAGTAGGCGTAGGCTTTCTGTGAGAACTTTCTCGTTAACTAGAACAGGTTGCGTTTTAGTTTAATTATTTAACACCTTTTGCATCATTTAATTTTAAATGAAAAAAAAGGCGCAAAATGTCACCTTTTTCAAAATTGTTTTGACGAAAGTTTTAAAATGTCCCTATTTATGCCAACGTTTCTTTCATTTTATTACAAAAACCAGGGCACATTTCTTTTCACCTAAATCAGCAAATTGCGCAGTGTTTGCAAACTTTTGCAAACATGTTGCAGATCTCTTTTGTTAACCAAATTATTATAACAGAACACGTTGGTGTATATACAGCTCAACTCCGTTATAGCGCGATCCGCTTATAACGCGGTGTGAGCGTGGACCCCGAATATATAATAATTTTTTTTAAAGGTTTTTTTTTTAAAGGTTTTTTTTTTGCCAAACTTTACACATACACATATACACACACATATACCCACACATACTACACACACATACTACACACACATACTACACACACACACACACATACACACACACACATACATACATACACACACACATACACACACATACTACACACACACACACACACACACACACACATACATACACATACATACATACACACACACATACACTCACATACACACACACATACACACCCCTACCATTGTGGTGCTGGGGATCGTAGTGCGGCTGCTGGTGCCTCACTCCCGCCTTCTCCCTCTACCCAATATGCCTGGGGATCGTGGTGGGGCTGCTGGGGGGATCGTGGTGGGGCTGCTGGGGGGTTCGTGCTGCTGGGGGAAGTGCTGGAGGGATCGTGCTGCTCGGGGGATCAATGTGGGGATCGGGCTGCTGGGGGAAGTGCTGGGGGGATCGGGCTGCTGGGGCAAGTGCTGGGGGGATCGGGCTGCTGGGGGGATCATGGTGGGGATCGGGCTGCTGGGGGAAGTGCTGGGGGGATCGTGCTGCTGGGGGGATCATGGTGGGGATCGGGCTGCTGGGGGAAGTGCTGGGGGGATCGGGCTGCTGGGGCAAGTGCTCGGGGGATCGGGCTGCTGGGGCAAGTGCTCGGGGGATCGGGCTGCTGGGGCAAGTGCTGGGGGGATCGGGCTGCTGGGGCAAGTGCTGGGGGGATCGGGCTGCTGGGGCAAGTGCTCGGGGGATCGGGCTGCTGGAGCAAGTGCTGGGGCTGCCGGCACCTCACTCCTGCCTCCACCCTCCTCCTTCCGATCGGGCACGCGGCGGCCATTTAAATTTTTTTTAGCGCGACCCCAGTTATAGCGCGGTTGGGTCGGGTGGCCCCCGAGGACAGCGTTATAACGGGGTTCAGCTGTACATGTGTAATTGGTGGAGATTTCATTTTGCCCATTAAGATTGACATGGTAACAATGTTCCTTTATATCCTTTGGCTTTGGATGCTGAATAACAATGTTGTGCTAGGAACAAACTTGATCACTTAAAGGTCTTTGCATATTTTAATATCTTAAATTATAGCATCATTTTAATTATATCTGTCAGTGGGTTATTTTCTTTACTTTAAATCAAATCTCAAATAAACTTATTTCGTGCAAATAAAAGACAATGATATCCTAGAGATACAAGTATGAAACCTTAGGGGTGATTTACACAGTACTAGTAATTACTAATACTAATGCAGTACCAGGTGCTGCATGGTGTTGCATGGTGAAGACTGAGGCACTTATTCAGCCACCTGTGCTGAAGCAGGGATATCCTTAAAACCTGACCTGTTGGGGGGTCTTGAAGACTGGAGTTGAGCCCCCCTGCCCTAGGGCACTCAGAGTATTAATGCAGCTCCATTGAAACCAATAGCCAAGCACGCATCATTTTATTAACGCTTGCAACATTTTGCGTGTTTTTACGCAATGCGTCGTATTAGCGGGAGCAATAATGTCTGCTACATCTTTACATTCTCTTACCAACCCTACTGTTTAACCTCTTGAGTGCTGAAGGGAATAGCAATGTTATTATTTCAAACTCAATCAAGAATGTAGCGGCAGAGAGGGCAGATGTTCTCCGTTTCTCCGTGTCTTTTACTCATTCCCTTATACTATATGGTGCAAAAGGGAATAATCCATGTTAAACAATGTAATAAACCCCATCCACTTGAATAGAAGCCAATGCACTGTTTGTTATCCCCTCCTTTAACTATATTGAAAAAGAGCCTGCATTTAAAACATTGAAATATGTCTGTCCGACTTCTTCATGGTAACTTGTCTCTATGTCTGAAGGACAAGGTCATCTCACACAAAGGATCGGCTCCAGCCCCTTGACTAACTTCTCCTGGAAATTACTTTGGCTTATCTATATAATGTATGTTTCACAATTTCACGATAGATATCTATCTCTTTTAAGTCTCGGTTTTAGATTTTGCCCATAGCCCAACATGCTTTCCTAAGTGTGTTGGACCCAGAGGGGTAATATTCATGAATGTTCTTTACTCACGGGAATAATTTGACACTTCTACAATAAAAATGACCATCCTGGTCATTAAAAACGGTGCTAAACTGACTGGCAACCTAGCATGGTTTTTACAATGAAAGAAATAGCATTAATTTATGAAGCACAGCTCCCACAGGAAATGAGTAATGGTCTTTCATTGTAATCATTTACTATCTCTGAGTCGCCCCTCGGTCTTGTGACGTACAGAATTAATGGATTTGCTTCTTTAAAAAATAAATAAAAAATAGACATTGAACCAGAAGGACAAGGGGGGAATTTACCCAAGGTGGCCATTCCATTTCATTCTGATGTTTCTGAAATCTGTACTTATGGTAGGCATAAGCTCATAGGAGTCCATGTTAAAATGGATGAGAAGTACAGAGTGACACACTGCATGTCATTACCCAGAATCCCTGGCTGCAGTGGAAGCACCGTTAGCTAAGCGATAATGGGGAAAGACAGAGTTGCAGACCTATGTGACACATTCAAATGTACCCACAAGTGGTGTTTTTATTTACTGTACACTATACAGATGAAAGTTTTTATCACTTTTTTTTACCCACCATGTTTTTTAATGTCTGGTTATACTTAAAAAATGAAATTTATAGATACAATTTGACTATAAGTATCTCACCATTTTAACATTAACAAGAATGTTGAATTCAATGGATATATTGTTATTTAATGGGTATGTGCAAACTCAACTACAATGTTACAATACTACTCTGATCAGGATAGAGTTCAGAAACATATAATGAACGCTTCGAAGTTGGTTGTCAGAATAGGAGGGCTCCAAAATACCATTATTTTTGCGACACGAATGCAATAAAAAAAATCCATACAAACAATTTGCAATTTCATTAATTAGGCAGGCATCGTCCAGTGTACATATTCAAACATGTGCAAAGTTAAATAGAAATGGAAGGTAGAGCACTGCCAAAAAAGAGAGCAAAGGGCTGGGGCAAAAAATAACAACTATTTATTAGGCATATAAGCCAAAAGGACAGACACACAAATTAAAACTCTGACGCGTTTCCCGCCGTGGAGGCGCTTTATCAAAGAGTACTAAGGCTCTTTCAGTGTCGAGTTATATAGTGGTCAAAGGTAAGTACACACCCTCTGGAAATCAACCAGATTGGACAATTAGTTGATTAATTATACAACTGCTGCTGTTAGAATCCAAAAGACTGAAAGTTTATAATGCAAGGTGTCATCAAACCACTGACCATAATATAAAACCGAGAGAACCAAATGTATACAAAAACATCAAATGACAAAAAATGACAAAAAAAGGAGACTGATACATACATAAAAACGACAAAATTTCTAAATCAAAAAATCATAAACCTATATAAACTTATGTAATAAATAAATATATATATATATTTTTTTTTGTTGTTGAAATAAACAAAATAATAATATATATATATATACTAAAGAAATATATATAATATATATTAATGAAAAAAGCTTGATTGTAATAGTGATAAACAAATAATAAATTATAAACTATTGAAGAATTACAAAGTGAATGATAATAGACAAAGAAAAAAGTGCGTTTAAATAGAAATGATAAAAATAAAAAAATGTGACAAATAAATATACATAAATTAAAATAAACATATAAAATAAATAAAAAAGGATATGTGTAATAACAAAAGATGTATATATCTTCATAAGAAAATTCAAATAACCTAAAAATTGTGGAATAAAAAACCCTTAATGAAAAAACTAATATATTATATAATGGTCACCTTCATGTGTCATGAAAAAGAATAAATAATAATAATAATAATAATAATAAATGATAATGACTTAATAAAGAATAACAACAATTATAATAGTAACTAATAACCAAATAATATATATATAAAATATATAATGAACAAGTGACAAATCTATAAATCACAGTTTATCTAGTACACCGGAGGTAAAAAAGAATATATATAAAATATATAGAACAATTTGAACAAAGCATCTAATCATAGAGCAAAACATAAATGCAAAGTAAGATGAGAGAGATGTAAACCTTCAAGGAATCAATAAATGAGATCAGAATAAGGGAAAAATTGAATTAGGAGACTAAATTATAAAAAAATGCTTTAACTCCCAGTCGATGTTAATGCCAGAAGGGTACAATGTATCCAAACTGTAAATCCAATACATTTCCTTTTTGTTCAACATGCCTAACCCATCACCTCCCCGGATTGGGGCATGTATATGATCTTTACCAGAGAAGTAGTCGCAGAGCAGCTGTTCCATTCTGAGGATTTTCTCCAGAGCTGCTTAGTGGATCCGGTTTCCAGCCAGTGTGGGGTCGGCGCTCCAGTCCCTTACCTGTACACCAGGAGAAGATCACAGCTGACGGTGACGACCATTGCGGAGGAGTGGATCGCCCTCCGTCTTCCCATCAGCCACCACCCCCTCCACAGCACTGGGCAGCAACATAGCGGGAGGATCGCTAGGCACCCTGTAAGGTGGCGGGAGGCTCTGCTTGCAGGTCTCTACTACCATCAGCTTGTCCTTTTATACCGGGTGGCCGTCCCCGCAGCCCGAGTGAGGAGGGATTACTCCCTCTGAACCCCGTTTGCCCAGGGGGGAGTGTACCATCAGATTGGCTTGAGGGTTACCCCGGTGGAGTACAGGTGAGGTGGGAGCTACGCCGGCCTCACACACACCATCGGCCATTACTCACGGGACACTCATTGCCTAATTTCTTATGCATACCGGCTTTTGAAATGCTATTTTATTACGTTATATGATACAGAACTTTGCAGTATTTGTAGCATCATTTTTTTCCTCTATATTCAAACATGTGAATAACCAAATCAATAGCATTAGATGGAAGCTTCGTATTATTGAGATGAACCTAAGAGACAAGCAAGAGCAGATTCAATTTTGCAAGTCAGCAGAGGTACTGTCAACCTTAATTCCTTCATTACAGTATATCCAATGCAATGTAAGTTTAAGTCCATTCTCCAACCACGTTAAGACACCACTGAGCTTTTTATAGTCTCTGAAAAAAATATGGGCACGTTCGCGCGTTCGAAATCCAAACTTTGCGGATTCAACATTCGATTTGTATTACAGCACGAGTTGAGCCGGTTTGCAATTCGTCAAACTTCAGAACGAATTTGCAAATCCGTGCCAAATTTGAGACAACCCTCCCCATAAGGCTCAACTTCGATAACATTCTTATTTTTCTTGTTGTTTTGATTTTTGGGAGTTTTAAAGAAAAAACAATAGCGGAAGCGGAAGCTTTTTTTTTTTTAAACTTCAAAATTCCGCCAAAATTTTAAAAAAAGTCTTCGTTTTTTCCATCATTTAAAGAAAATACCAAAACCAATCAAGTTTTAGCAAAGCCGAAACAAAGAATGTTTAGATCAAGAATCGAACCAGTAAAAGTATATATATATATATATATATATATATATATATATATATATATATATATATATATATACAGTGTTCGACAAACCTATACATTTGCTCGCCCCGGGCGAGTGGATTTAACCCCCGGGCGAGTAAATATTGGCCCAAGCAGCACACGTTTGGTACTAGGTGGCGAGTAGATTTTTTTGTGTGGCGAGTAGATTTTTTGGTGATTTGTCAACCACTGTATATATATATATATAAAGCAGAAATGTTAGTCCAGTTGCGATAGTGCAGAATAAATGAGTTCTTCAGTATTAGGTGATACCTTTTTTATTGGACTAACAATTTATGTCATAGGACAAGCTTTTGAGAGTTCTCCTCTCTTCTTCAGGTCACAATACTGATATACACAGGAATCTATGGCTAAAACAGTGTAGAGAAAACCCCCCCAAAAAAACAGATATGTACTGTAGATAAGGTAGAGTGTTAAAAGTGTTTGAAGCCAGGGGAGGGTGACAAGGGAAGGTGTGGAGGGGGAGGGGGAGGGATGCTGTGGGGGAACGGGGGAGAGAACGTGTGGATAAGAGTAGAGGAAAGCAGGATAATTACAAACAATTTTGATAGGGTGTGAGAAAACCCATGTCAACATTAAGTACTTTGGTTTTGGTGTCAAAGAGTCTTATCATTCTGAGTTCAAATGTTTTCCGTTCTTGGGTGCGTTTAAACATTCCATTGAGGATTTTGATTTTTAAATAATTTATGGAATGATCTGGCTGTGAGAAATTATGTCCCACAGGTGAGCAGTATCTTCCTTCTTCGTGATGGAGTATGGAGTGTCTGTGCATATTCATTCTGCCTTGTAGTTTTTGGCTGGTTTCCCCAATGTAGCAACCTTGGTCACATTTGTTGCACTGAATCATATACACTATATTCCTGGATGTGCAGCTGTATGATCCTTTAACATTGAGTGTTCCATGGTTGTGACTGGCTGTGGGATCTTGACATATATGTTTGCAGAGTTTGCAGCGTTTGTTGTTGCATGGTTTTTTTGCCATTATCACTGTCTTTAAGTTCGTTGTGAAGTTTTCTGTTGACTAATTTCTGTTTGAGGTTTGGTGGTTGCCGGAATGCAAGAATAGGAGGTTTGGGAAATATTTCTTTTAATGTCGCATCCTCTGCCAGCATGGGTTGCAGATCTTTAATTATTTTTCGTATACCCGCTAGGGTAGGGTTGTATGTGGCCACTAGTGGTATTAGTGTGGTATGTTCTTTCTGTCTGTATTGTAGCAGGTGTTCTCGTGGGGCTTTTAGTGCAGATGTAATAGTTTTGGCAATGGTCTTTGGTTTGTATCCCTTCTGTCTGAACGATTCGGTCAGGGTTATATATATGCTCATTTGCATGTCATTTCCCAGAATCCCTTGCTTCAGTGGAAGTGCTTTGTGCTGAGTGATAATGGGGAAAGGCGGGGTTGCAGACCTGCCTAAGACATGCAGATGAGCATACAGTTGTATTTACATTTATATATATATATATATATATATATATAGATATATATATATATATACATATACACACACACACACACACACACGCGCGCGCGCGCGCGCACACACACACACACACATATATATATATATATATATATTTACAGTATATATGAATTGTAATAATAATTGACCCATTCATTGCTAGATGGGCCCGTGACACATAGCTCAGCTTGACTGAATTTTTGTTTAATGGTCAAGACAAAACGCTCAGTACCTGACAAATGAGACATTGTGGCCCTTCCATATTATATATGGGCTCTAGTGGCTGAGGAACTGCTGGTCATCCTACCTGCCTGACATCTTGGATCATGATGAATTGTCTCCAACTCCATCCTCAGATTGTTTTTTAACATTTAATTTAGTTTCTTCCTGTGCTTGGATGAACATGGCTGTGTTATGGATTTCTGCTCTAATGTACACCAGCAGGTTGGAAGAACAAGCCTCAGCAAGCTGTGGAAATTAGAGAGCCTCGATCAATACTCAAGGTCATGACCTCTGGCGTGAATTTTGTACTTTGGCCTCAGGTTTTCTCCCCTTAAAAGCCCCAGACTGATTTTAATGTGAATCATATTTGTATATTGAACAGGACAGTTTCTCAAAAAATCAGTCTTCTATAACCAAATAAAACTGAGGAAGGCACATCAATATCCATTAAACCACATAAAATGAACACATATATTCCGAAAAACTGGGATTCGTGAGCATTTATTTGACCTACAAGCGGCTTCATCATACCATCTAATCAATTTACTGACTTGTAAAAACTTAAAAAGTAATAAAACAAATGATAGAATATTACATGTGTTTTGTATCAGAGCTTTCAATCTCCAAGTACATTCGACTGAAAATAATATTAGTAGCCGAGATGCAAATTCAGCTAAGATAATATCAGATATTACCAGTTCCTGTGTTTGTCATAGTTTGTGCAAGTTAGTAATAGAGGAATTAGGAATGGGTGACAAATGGTGTCTCTCTGTACAGATACTGTACAGTAGTATACCTTGTTCTGCACTCTTCCAAAAAGTATTCAGTGCTGCCCAACGTCTTCCTAAAACTAAGCTGAAGCCCAAATTCAAATGAATAATTAATAAGCACCTCTAATTTATTGACATTAATAGACTTCAAAGAACCTCATTTAAAAAAATGCAGGGCAAAACAACTTCATTGATAAGGTCAATTGATGTCTGTGTTTGGGATGTAGCAAGTTAGAACAAACAGTAGGCGTTGCTATGTAAATACTTTACTGCAGGCTTTTGGCCTTGTGATATAAAATTAAAACATCATCAAAAACCGCAAGGATTTTTTTTTTTTTTGGCAATATGTTTTATAGGGCATCATATTTGGTTTACTTTCTAGGGGGGGAGAACTGCAGCTTTTAAAAAAAATGTTTTTATTATTCTGGTCTTGTACATTCAGAAAGGAGATGGTTAAAAAATAAGGATATGTTTAATTAGAGGCATACGAAATAATGTCAGCATTTGGGATCAAAATGCCACTAATAAGGCAGGTAAAATATAAACTCAGCAACCAATATTAATTTTTGTGTGTGCGATAATTTTGTCTGGAAACAAATGTCACATGAATGTCCTCAGAGAGAAACACAAGACAACATGTAATGTCAGCAAAATATCATGAAAGCCAGAGTTTGATGTCAAGATAATGGCAAAATTATGTCAAGGTACAAATCCATTGAGACCATGATGTGATGTTCAAGTGGAAGACAATGTCATGATGATGTTAAAAATCTATGCAGTTGACATTGTGATGTCAACAGAATGTGCGACTTTGTCCAATGATCGAAATATGAGGATTTTAAGTAAAAACAGTGATATAAATGTAGCTGTCTGCACAACAACAACAAAGAACTATATAATCAAATGAAACTTGTTAGACTCAAGAGATGCTTAAAGAGGACGCAAATGATTTTTTTTAGAAGATATCTGATTTCACTCTAATTTAAAACAGCAATACACTTAACAAAAATATGTACATATACATTTTAAACATTATCTAAACTAGGAAGCACACCAACATGTGTGTATTGTAGTATATGCAACTGTAGCAATCCTAGGTAAATCCCATATTTGAATCCTGTCTCAATCACCCCTTGATGTGACTCTTAATTAAATTCAGCTTTTACACTTAGGCAGTACAACACCCTGTTTAGAAAAACCATCTGTTTTAATGTGCCTCACATGTGCTAATTAAGCAGGCTGGGTTGAACTTAATTCAGTCAGGTGAGTAACCCATTGTATGTAGCAAGCAAAGCGGAGTTTAAAAGGGAGTTCAAAAGGAGTGAACAAGTGGACAGCACCTACTGGTCCTGATTCCTGAATTTGATCTACGCTGGAAAGGAGGATATTATCTATTCCAGACTGCACATCTCAGCACTTTGCTATTGCTGTGATGCCGCCTTTACTGTTTATATTTGCTATGGCCTCACTTCTTTTCACATTATGCACGTCTTTCTACCAGCCTCTTTATGGGCTCTATGCAGTAAGCGCCGATAACGTTTTTTTCGGCATTTTTTACCCTCCCGATTCAGTAAGGGCCGATAAGTGGGAATTATCGGCAAGTTTTGTTCCCGATAAAAACTTATCGGCAGCCGGCTGCCGATAAGCCACTTTTCGGCACTTTTTGAACCCTGCTGAATTCTGGTAGCCCTGATCAGCATTTCGCTGCTAATCGGCACTCCAGAATGGAGAGTTTATCGGGAATCCAGCCCGCCAACTAAAGTTGGCAAGTTGGTGGAGGAGAAGCATCGGCAAGGGCGACACTTAGAAAAAATCAGGCCTTTTTCCTGTCTGTGATTGATGCCGGGGGTCTCCGGAGCTGATACCCGCACCGCAGCCCCCCGGCATGCATCCGAGGCAGGAAAAATGCATGTACAGCCACTTCATTACCTTAGCGGCTAACCGCTAAGGCAATGAAGGGGTTAACCCACCATGCAGCTTTATTTTGGGTAGCGGGGGTGGGTGAAGGGGGTATTTGGCCCTTGGTGTGAGTTTAGGGCTTGCGGGGGGGTTGCGGGTGCACTTAACCCCATCACGACCGTAGCAGTTAATACCGCTACGGTCATGAAGGGGTTAACCCCTCCCGCTACCCCCCCGCAAGCCCTAAACAACCACCGTTGGGGCTAATACCCCCTTCACCCACCCCCACTACCCACAATAAAAAAAATCACACACAGCAGCCCCACAATAAATAAATAAATAAATCAAAATCAATAAATAAATAAATGAATATAAATATATATATATATATATATATATATATAAAACAACAACCCCTATAACCCCTAACATACACACATATGCACATCAATGATACTATAGGCCGGCGGGGGCCCTCGGGTGTAACCCGCAGACCTGCAGTACCAATTATGTGCCCCCCCAAATTAATGAATAAACACATATAATTATAAAGAAATACCCCCCCTTAACACATACAGTATAGTAATGAGCACAATTACTATTATCCACAAAGGGATAATAGTGAATGTGCCCATTTTAAATACATAAACAGCAATAAATAATTAAATACATATAGCACTCACCTATGTCCGGCTGCCACGATGAAGGCCATCCTCCTCTTCATCCTGCCCATGCCCACTCCGCTGCTGCAAAACAGACACAAGAATGAAAACATCCAAAGTAATGTCCCCTAACCCCTTAATCACCATAGCGGTTATTAACTGCTACATTCATTAAGGGGTTAACCATCCACCCCACCCACCACTCGGGATGCCTACATACCCTCCCCCACTAACCCCCCACCCCGTGAGGCCTAACCACCCTCACCCACTACCCACAAGGGAGGCCTACCCACATACCGTTGGGGAACCCCCCCCACCCCCTGTACCCACAATAAAAACAATACACAGCCCCACAATAAACATCCTTCTATTTATTAAATACATTACCCACCCCCTGTGCCCCCCCATAAATACATGGTTTATCCTTTTACAAACAGGGTTCATAACACAGCCCCACGCGAGTCCCCGGTGGGCTGGCGGGGCACCTGACAGACCTACAGGGTACCAGCAGCTCATTTCAAACAGGTTCTGGAGGCCTGTTGGTGGGTCCAGCCAAGCGCCATGGCCCCCAGGTGGTCTCCTTGGGTCACCATGGGCCACAATTGGGTCCCCACAGTAGGCCCAAGGATGTATGGGAGCCCCGGGTCAGACCCACAGGTGTCTGCGGGGCCTCGGGTGGTTCCCACGGGGGTCTGGGGAACTCACGAGTGCTCACTACGGGTCTGCGGTGCCGACACGGATGTGGGACCACCGCTTCACTCCCGCACCTACGGGTCTGCGGTGCCCCCACGGATGTGGGACCACCGCTTCATCCCCGCAGGTGTCACCCGTGGAACCACGAGCCTGATACCCGTGAAATACCCGAGGAGACCACAGGTGGTCTCCAGAGGTCTCACGCAAAACCACGGAACAAACCCTGAATGTAAAAAAAATAAACCTGCCCTATACATTCAATACATACACCCCCCCCAACACCTACAGTACAATAATGTGCAAAATAAATATTATCCAGATAGGGATAATAGATTATTTGCCCATAATTAAACACATTAACTAGCATATTCAAATAAATAAAGTACTACTGACCTCATCAATAAGAAGCCTCCGTCGCCAGCAACATCCTGCTCTTTCGTTGCCCACAAAATACATAGCCAATACAAAGTCAATACATTGCAATTACATTCAGATATCAATTAACCTCTTAAACACCTTATCGGATAATAACCGCAAAGATAATTAAGGGGTTAAGCCACACTGGCCCGATACCCACCCTTCACCCATGAATTTGTACAGTGGCTTCATCATGCAAATATATATATATACAGAGATATATATATATATATATATATATATATATATATATATATATATATATATATATATATATATATATATATATATGCAAATATAACTGTATGCTCATCTGCATGTCTCAGGCAGGTCTGCAACCCTGCCTTTCCCCATTATCAAAGCTGTGACCATGCAGCAAGCTTAAGCCTATAGGGAACCATGTTAAAAATGGTTATTGAGGCAAAAAGTGACACTGTGTGCTCATTTGCATGTAATTTCCCAGAATCCCTTGCTGCAGTGGAAGTGCTGTATGCTGGGTGATAATGGGGAAAGGCAGGGTTGCAGACCTGCCTGAGACATGCAGATGAGCATACAGTTATATTTGCATATTTGCTTTCCTGTGGAGGGTTTTTGTCACTTTTTTACTCACCATAACTTAACTCAGTATTATGGTTTATCTACTATTTATTTGTGAAATCACTGTATGTCTGCGTCCCAAGGGTCAATCGCATTGGACCTTGGGCCTGTCACTCCGGCTCAGGCCATGCCCGCCCCCGCACACCTCTCATTGGCCTAGGTCCAACACCAATGCCACACTGTCCCACCCCTCACTGACTCTCATTGGCCTGCGTCCAATGCCCGCCCCCGCACACCTCTCATTGGCCTGCGTCCCACCCCTCACTGACTCTCATTGGCCTGCGTCCAATGCCCGCCCCCGCACACCTCTCATTGGCCTGCGTCCCACCCCTCACTGACTCTCATTGGCCTGCGTCCAATGCCCGCCCCCGCACACCTCTCATTGGCCTGCGTCCAACACCAATGCCCTAATACTTCCACACTGTCCCACCCCTCACTGAGTTTTGGGAACGCTTTGCTTTTGCAACACCTAATCCTCTAATCCTCAACCTGCTCTGGGGCCACGCTTCACAGCTATCAAAACCTTCACGTCTGCTACCACAGACTGCCGAATCAGGTACAGAATCTACACACAACGCACAAACACAGCACACACACACATTCACACAACACCAAACACTGCAGACTGCCTCTTCAAACCCCCCCTCCCCTCCACGCCACACATCTCCCTCCCGCAACCGGACCGCGAGGCCGCGGCCTCCACTCACAAACCATGGCAACGATGTCCCTCCCCCTATCCCGCTACCTCACACAGTGTAGCTCCTGCGAACCGCACAGCACGCCTCATCTCCTGCACCTCACACAGCTCCCTACCGCAACCAGACTGCGAGGCCCCCTACCCCGCTACACCATGCCACCAATGTCCCTCCCCCTATCCCGCTAGCTCACACAGTGTAGCTCCCGCGAACCGCACAGCACGCCTCACATCTCCTGCACCTCACACAGCTCCCTACCGCAACCAGACAGCGAGGCCCCGTACCCCGCTACACCATGCCACCAATGTCCCTCCCCCTATCCCGCTAGCTCACACAGTGTAGCTCCCGCGAACCGCACAGCACGCCTCACATCTCCTGCACCTCACACATCTCCCTACCGCAACCAGACCAGAAGGCCCCCTACCCCGCTACACCATGCCACCAATGTCCCTCCCCCTATCCCGCTACCTCACACAGTGTAGCTCCCGCTACACACCACTCCCTCCCGCTACACACCACTCCCTCCCGCTCCATTCCCTCCCCGGTGGGGGAACAGGCAGGCTGCCACGCGGCGCCTAAGATGGCGGACCCCCTTCCTCCCTCGCGCTCCATTCCCTCCCGCTCCACTCCCTCCCGCTCCACTCACCACCCTCCCGCTCCATTCCCTCGCGCTCCACTCACCACTCCCTCCCGCTACACACCACTCCCTCCCGCTACACACCACTCCCTCCCGCTACACTCACCTCCCTCCCCGGCAGGGGAACAGGCTGCCACGCGGTGCGTAAGATGGCGGACCCCCTTCCTCCCTCGCGCTCCATTCCCTCCCGCTCCACTCACCTCCCTCCCGCTCCATTCCCTCCCGCTCCATTTCCTCCCGCTCCACTCACCTCCCTCCCGCTCCACTCACCTCCCTCCCGCTCCACTCACCTCCCTCCCGCTCCCTCCCCGGCGTGGGAACAGGCTGCCACGCGGCGCGTAAGATGGCGGACCCCCTTCCTCCCTCGCGGCGCCGAGTGAGAAGATGGCGGCGGCCGGAAGTACAGGTAGGTGTCGCGTGTGTTGCTCCCCCACCTCCACCCCACCTGCGGCGCCGCCGCCGCACAGAACTGAGAAAGGGCGCATCACGGGACTGAGACGTGTGTGTGTGTGTGTGTGTGTGTGTGTGTGTGTGTGTGTGTCAGCCGTTAAGGAGGGTGGAGAGAGAGAGAGAGAGAGAGAGTGTGTGTGTGTGTGGGTGTGTATGTGTGACACTGCCCCCCCTCCTGTCCACTGCCCCCCCTCCTGTCCACTGCCCCCCCCCCTCCTGTCCACTGCCCCCCCTCCTGTCCACTGCCCCCCCCTCCTGTCCACTGCCCCCCCCTCCTGTCCACTGCCCCCCCTCCTGTCCACAGCCCCCCCCTCCTGTCCACTGCCCCCCTCTCCTGTCCACTGCCCCCCCTCTCCTGTCCACTGCCCCCCCTCTCCTGTCCACAGCCCCCTCTCCTGTCCACTGCCCCCCCTCTCCTGTCCATTGCCCCCCCTCCTGTCCACTGCCCCCCCTACTGTCCACTGCCCCCCCTACTGTCCACTGCCCCCCCCTCCTGTCCACAGCCCCCCGCTCCCCCTCCTGTCCACTGCCCCCCTCCCCCCTCCTGTCCACTGCCCCCCCTCCTGTCCACTGCCCCCCCCTCCTGTCCACTGCCCCCCCTCCTGTCCACTGCCCCCCCCTCCTGTCCACTGCCCCCCCCTCCTGTCCATTGCCCCCCCCCTCCTGTCCACTGCCCCCCCCTCCTGTCCACTGCCCCCCCTCCTGTCCACTGCCCCCCCCTCCTGTCCACTGCCCCCCCTCCTGTCCACTGCCCCCCCTTCCTGTCCACTGCCCCCCTTCCCACCGCCTCCCCTACCCCTTCCCACTGCCTCCCCTCCCCCTTCCCACCGCCTCCCCTCCCCCCTTCCCACCGCCTCCCCCCCCTTCCCACCGCCTCCCCCCCCCTTCCCACCGCCTCCCCCCCCTTCCCACTGCCTCCCCCGCCCCTTCCCACCGCCTCCCCCCCCCCTTTACAACAAATACTCACCTATTGTTCCACAATTTATAAATAATACTACCTATTACGCATTTACATCCCGGGCAACGCCGGGTCTCTCAGCTAGTATATATATATATATGTATATATATATATATGTATATATATATATATATATATGTATGTATATATATATATATATATATATATATATATATATATATATATATATATATATATATATATATATATATATATATATATATATATATACACACATGATGAACCAATATACAAATAAATGTAGAAGGGTTATCAAAAACATGCTGTACTCCAAATAACACTTCTCCATACAGACAGACTACAATAAAATCAATTTCCTTTAATAATCCTAACTGATCTTACAATCAAAATCATCAAATGCCAATCAAAAACCTCAAATGCCAATCAACACATTGCATTTACATTGTATACTGTATATGATGCATACAATCTATGCACCATATACATTCTGCAAATGAATGTTAACAATAACATTTCAAGCAAAATACAAATACCTCCAAACAAGTATACTATTTTAACCAATCCAGTAAACATAAATCAATTAGCATTCATTAATGACATCCCTAAACAATTTACATTCCATCCTTAACAATTAAACAATTAACTAATTCAAGCCTTGAACAGAACAATGTAGCCTGTGAAAAAATATAAGTAACAACAAGAATACAAAATTTAAAACCAAGGCTAACCCTGAGCTCAAGTACACCATACAATTGCAACGATTACATTGATCTAATTTTAAAATACATTATACACACATTTATGCATAGCAGCATAGACAAATTAATTTAAAACACATCAAATCAAGCTTTTAAAACAACATCAATTCTTACCCTGTATTTATATATCTCTCTAGACATACATACATACATACATACAGTGGTAAGAAATGATATACCACAAATAAATAAATACACATGTTAAAAAAGCATTAAAAAAAATGAACAAGTTCAATTAAATACATTTCTTTAGTTCACTTACCATTACTTGACCCCACCGACTCCCGTTGAACTGCTTACTCACGAACAAAACCACCAGGCACAGGAACCCATAACATTAAAAAACATAAAAAAATAAACATTAAACTAAAAATCCAAATCAATCCACGGGTCTTCTAATTGTAATCCATCTTCATCTGAATTCTTCTTTCTTCTATCTTCTTCCGGGGTCTTGTTCCCGTCTTTGGCCACGCCCTGGTCTTCTTCTTCTGTAGGAGGTCCTTCCTCCTCGGCGTCAGGCTTCAAAATGAGACGACATAGGCTTTTAAAGGCCTATAACGTCACATTTTCGTCATGGTTCCCACGGCCCTGATTGGGCCGTGAAAACCATGTGTTTTGGCCGATAAAAAAAAAATGATGACGTCACTTAAAGGCAATGAAAGCACAGCCAATCAGAATGGCTTTGCTTCAATTTCCTTTAAGATGACGTCATGAAAAGAAACATGGCCGTCCACACATGGTACGGTAGCCAATCAGAGCGTGGGAAGTCTATCCCTACTCTGATTGTCTCTAGTAGCATGTGAAAGTCTTTCAATGATGTCACATCCGTTCTCCCCCAAGCCTCTGTCACATGGTATACTAGAGCCAATCAGAGTTTAATAATGGGCAAATTGTTTAATAATGGGCAAATAATCTACTATCCCTATCTGGATAATAGTTATTTTGCACATTATTGTACTGTAGGTGTTGGGGGGGGGGGGGGGGGGGGTGCATGTATTGAATGTATAGGGCAGGTTTATTTTTTTTACATTCAGGGTTTGTTCCGTGGTTCTGCGTGAGACCTCGGGAGACCACCTGTGGTCTCCTCGGGTATCTCACGGGTATCAGGCTGGTGGTTCCACGGGTGACACCTGCGGGGATGAAGCGGTGGCCTCACATCCGTGGGGGCACCGCGGATCCATAGGTGCGGGAATGAAGCGGTGGTCCCACATCCGTGGGGGCACCGCGGACCCGTAGTGAGCATTCGTGAGTTCCCCAGACCCCCGTGGGAACCACCCGAGGCCCCGTAGACACCTGTGGATCTGACTCGGAGCTCCCAGACATCCTTGGGCCTACCCTGGGGACCCAATTGTGGCCCACGGTGTCCCAAGGTGACCACCTGGGGGCCATGGCGCTTGGCTGGACCCACCAACAGGCCTCCAGAACCTGTTTGAAATGAGCTGCTGGTACCCTGCCAGCCCACCGGGGACTCGCGTGGGGCTGTGTTATGAACCCTGTTTGTAAAAGGATAAATCTTGTATTTATGGGGGGGCACAGGGGGTGGGTAATGTGTGGCTATGGTGATTAAGGGGTTAGGGGACATTACATTGGATGATTTTCATTCTTGTGTCTGTTTTGCAGCAGCGGAGGGGGCATGGGCAGGATGAAGAGGAGGATGGCCTTTATCGTGGCAGCCGGAAATGGGTGGTGAGTACTATATGTATTTAATGTCTTTATTGTTGTTTATATATTTTAAATACACAGGGAGTGTATGTTGTTTATTGCAATGTTTATTGGGGGCAAATGGCCCCAATAAACATGCTATTCTGCCTTAACCCTTCATTGCCTTAGCAGCTATACGCTATGGTAATGAAGCAGTATTTCTGTATTTTAATAATATTGTGCGGAAGCAGGGGGTCCCCTGAGCTGAACCGCATTGATTTGTGACTCAGAGACCCCCTGCTTCCCAAGTTACAGGCCCCGGTTTGGGGCACCGGTGCCAGTGTCGCCGCCATATTTATAGCGACACGGCGCGCATGGGACGCTATAAAGATGGCGACGACACTGCCACCTGATGACACATTCCGGGGCCTGTAACTCGGGAAGCAGGGGGTCCCTGGTCCACAAAGCAATGCGGTTCAGCTCAGGGGACCCCCTGCTCACAGTACACTATTATTAAAAATACATTCATGCTGCTTTGTTACCGTAGCACATAAACGCAAAGGTAAGGAACGAGTGTTTATTGATATGTGTGTATTACTGATAGTGTAGATGTGCAGAGGGTCTCTGGAGCTGAACCGCTTTGGTTTTAGGTCCAGGGACCCCCTGCTTCCCGAGATACAGGCCCCTTTATGGGGTGCCAGTATCCCTCTGCTTTGTTTACATTCCGCGGTCACGTGATCGGGACCTTTAAATGCAGAGGGATACCGGCAACTCATAAAGGGGCCTGTATCTCGGGAAGCATGGGATCCCCGGACCTGAAACCAATGCGGTTCAGCTTCGGAGACCCCCTGCACATGTACACTATCAGTAAAAGTTGTTTATAAATACTTTCTTTTTTGCCGATGTTTGCGCTGAGAGAGCGGCTGGTCTCTCTCTGCTGCAAACACCTATCGGCAGAAAAGGCCTATCGGAAGGTTATCGGGAGTCAGGCTGTTTCGGCAAAGGCTCATCGGCAGATGTGCTTTCGCAGTGATTCGGCAGGGATCAGCATGGTTTCGGCCCTTACTGAATACTGCGACGGCAAATCGCCAAAATAAGGCCTATCGGCAACACTTGCCGAAGTGATTTTATCGGTGCTTACTGCATGAGGCCCTATGTATCTAACTCTATTCATATATTTCGATCTCTCCTTCCTTCACCACTTCTCAGTTCACATGAATTCAGTTCTTACCTGCGCCCTTTGTCACTAAACAGCTACACTGGCGACACACTTTATTCGAGCTTGGCTAGTCCCACGAATTCGGGTATACCCGGGTGTATTGAGGTTTGTGACTGTTTTCTGCCCGAGTGCATTGAGGTATTTTCTAGGCAGGGATTGAAGCATTTTATTCCCACTGGCTGCAATACTGCACAGTATATATATATATACTGCATTACAATTCATGAATTTATGCCATCTGGTAGACACGCGAAGCATTGCAGCCTATTAAATCCTAATCATTATCATTTAACAGATCAGCCGCCCGTCAGCCAGGCATGAACCCAGGCTGGGAAGGCAAACACAACGGGGCTTGTCAGAGGTGAGGAGCGGCGCATTCCAGGTATCTGCCAGGTACAAACTGGGCATTTGCTCGAATAAAGTGTGTCGGTGCAGTATACCCCCTGCACCAAAATCCTCCTCATGCATTCTCTTTCTATCCATGCTTCTCCTCCTTTCTTCTGGGGATTTCTCTCACAATCCTGGTCCCTGCCTTATTTCTACATGCTCTCACCTTTGCCTACCAAATGCAACTTCGACACCTTGTGTAAACCCCTCTAACCTTATACCAATCCCCTGCCACCCTCCCAGCTCTTTCCCTTTCTCCTGTGCCCTTTGGAATGCTCGCTCCCTCTCTAAAAAGTTCCTCTCTGTGCATGATTTCTTTCTCTCTCACTCTCTCCTCCTATTTGCTATAACTGAGACCTGGCTTACTCAGTCTGACTCTGCTCTGGAATCTGCCCTCTCTTATAGTGACCTTTCTTTCTCCCACACTCCACGCCCTGATGGCAGTGGTGGAGGCGTGGGGCTCCTGCTCTCCTCTATCTGCCATTACTGAACCCTTCCTATTCCTCCCTCTCTTGCTTTTCCCTCCTTTGAGGCTCACAGTGTCCAGATCTTCTCTCCTCTCCCTGTCCACATGGCGGTCATCTATTGCCCACCTACCTCTACCCATCCCCCTTCTGCCTTTCTCTCTGACTTTGAATCCTGGCTCTCTTTCTTTCTCTCCTCAGACTCCCCCGTTCTTCTCAATGGGGACTTCATCTGCCACATTGATGACCCCTCTCTCCCTTGGGCTTCCCTCTTTCTCTCTCTAACCTCTTCTTTTTGCCTTCAACAGTGGACTGCAGCCAGTACCCACAAGGACGGACACTACCTAGACCTGGTCTTCAGTAAAAACGTTTTTCTCTCTGATTTCTCCATTTCCCACTTTCCTCTCTCTGACCATCACCTCATCTTATTTTCTCTCTCTTCCTTCTCCCCTTCTCCATCTCTATCTCCATCTACCCCTTGTTTCTGCAGACACCTGCGCTCTATTAACCTACCAGCTTTTGATTCCACTTTACGCTCCTCTCTCTCCTCTCTCGGTTCTGCTCCAGACCTTGACAACCGGGTCAGGAACTACAACTCTGCCTTATCCTCCTCTCTTGATCTACATGCCCCACTTTCTCTCTGCCGTCCTCGCCCTTCTAACCCCAGACCCTTACTAAATTCCCACATGTGCCTGCTGCCTTCCTCCACTGGTTCCTCTAAACGCCTCTGGAGGAAATCTCACACTCTTGCAGACTTCCTCCACTACAAATTTATGCTATCCTGTTTCAACTCTGCCCTCTCTCAGGCTAAACAAACCTACTGTTCTTCAATAATCAACATGCACAAGTCTAACCCATGCCAACTCTTCTCTGTCTTTGACTCTCTACTCAGACCACCCTCAGCTGCCTCTTCTTCTTCCTCCATCTCACCTCAGGACTTTGCTGACTATTTTAAGGAAAAGGTGGAATCCATACGTCAGAACATCCCCTCTGTTTCCTCCTCCCATCCTACACTGCTTCCTAACCCTCCTCCTGCCTTCCTTGACACTTTTTTCGCAGGTTTAGGGAAGGATGTGTTACTGCGGATCTCCTATTCTCCCTCTACAGTACCACTTGCCCTCTTGACCCAATTCCCTTCAATCCTATAAAACCTCTTGCTCCTACTATAACCCCAATGCTCACACACATTTTTAACTCCTCCCTCTACTCTGGTACCTTTTTCTCTTCCTTCAAACATGCAACAGTTATACCATTATTCAAAAACAGCAAGCTTGACCCTAACTGTCTTTCTAACTATCGACCGGTCTCCTTCTTGCCTTTTGCCTCTAAACTCCTTGAACGTCTTATATTCTCTTGCTTGCTCCATTTTCTCAACACCTAGTCTATACTAGACCCTTTACAATCTGGCTTCCGCACTGCTCACTCAACTGAAACAGCGCTCACTAAAATAACTAATTACCTCCATGCTGCCAAAGACTGAGGTCATTACACTTTGCTCATATTACTCGACCTCTCTGCAGCATTTGATACCATGGACCACCCTCTTCTCCTTCACATTCTCCATACCCTTGGTATTCGTAACAAAGCTCTATTCTGGATCTCCTCTTACCTCTCCCATCCTACTTTCAGTGTCTCTTCTGCTAACACCTCCTCCTCCTCTATTGATCTCTCTGTGGGAGTACCCCATGGCTCTGTCCTGGGACCTCTTCTCTTTTCTCTGTACACACTTTCTCTAGGTGACCTAATCACATCTCTTGGGTTTAAATATCACCTCTATGCTGACGACACACAAATTTACTTTTCTACCCCTGACCTTACACCTGCTGTACAGACCAAAGTTTATAAATGTCTCTGCAATATCATCCTGGATGCCCCTCCGCCAACTTAAACTTAACATGGCAAAAACCGAGGTCCTAATAATTCCTCCCAAACCTGGCCCTAGTACCTCCTTCCCCATTACTGTTGAAAGTACTATCATTCACCCAGTAACCCAAGCACGCTGTTTAGGGATCACACTCAACTTCTCTCTCAGATTCTCCACTCACATTCAAAACGTATCTAAAACCTGTCGCTTTGTCCTCCGCAATATTACAAAAATACGCCCTTTCCTCTGTTGCTTGACTGCTAAAACTCTGACTTATGCTTTCATTCTCTCTCGTCTCGATTACTGTAACCTCCTGCTGTCCGGCCTTCCTGCCTCTCACCTGTCTCCCCTATAATCTATTCTAAACGCTGCTGCCAGACTCTCTCTACTCTTTCCTAAATCTGTCTCAGCGTCTCCCCTGCTGAAATCACTCTCCTGGATTCCTAGCAAATCCCGCATCTCGCACACAATTCTCCTCACTTTTAAAGCTTTACACTACTCGGCACGTACTTACCGCTCGGCCCTAATTTCTCGCTACGCACCATCCCGACTCTTGCGTTCTGCTCAAGGATGTCTTCTCTCTACCCCCTTTGTACCTAAAGCCGTCTTAAACCTTTCTCACTGACGGCCCCACAGCTCTGGAATGCCCTTCCCCTCAATACCCGACTAGCACCCTCTCTATCAACCTTTAAGACACACTTGCTTATAGAAGCATATGAGTAGCACTGTGGCTAATACTATACACGATACATAAAGCTTGACCCCTTGCAGACGCACTTACCAGAATGCCCTCCTACTATCTCTGTACGTTTTTCATACCTACCAATTAGCTTGTAAGCTCTTTGGAGCAGGGACTCCTCTTCCACAATGTTACTTTTATGTCTGAAGCACTTATTCCAATGATCTGTTATTTGTATTATTTTTTATTTATAAGACGTGTATTACTACTGTGGTGCGCTATGTACATTAAAGGCGCTATATAAATAAAGACATACAGTATATAACACAGATGAGGGGTTGTTTGTGCAAGTTTGCAAAGGGCTCCTTTTTCCCTCTGCAAATCAGCAAATAGCCTGTAATTCTCACAGATAAATTGCAACAAACGTTTCTAAATTCCTTTTTAGTATTCTATTCCCACCGATTCTGATGATATTTATAAGTCGTTTTTGCCCCCGTTTCTGCAAGCCTCCAGATGTTGGCGATCTCATAAGTATGATCATAATGCAATATAATATAGAGGCTACATTTTCTGATAAGATACCTAGCAGTTTACATGTCCAAGTGTTGAAATGGAGCCTATACGTCTACTTCAGAGGGAAGTGTTACCAATGTTTTTCTGTAGCGACAAGACTAGCTCTTGTTTCATACAAGGCCTGCAGAATACAAGATAATAGAAGCTTTAGAAAGTGAGGCTGTAAAAAAATTAAACCTAAAAGATACCGCTGCAGTTAATCGCGTTGTACAATGAGAAAATGTGAAAGCAGAACAAGCAATATCAGAGAATTTTCTCATAAGGAGTTCACAGTGAAATCTCCCGGGTCTCTTTCCAAGATCTACATTCTACACCGATACACAATAAACTACAGAGAATAAAACATAGAATTGAATGACATAATAGCATATAAATAACAGACATTGTTATGGATTTTAAGATTGACAGAAGACGGGAACTTATTTAACTAGATCAGGAGTGAGACGTTTGAAATAACAATATGGGGCTTACAGTACTGTCCATGTGAGCATTGAAAAACGACTTATATTATTTGAGGTTTAAAAGGAACAATGGAAGGACAGGGATTTAGATTAAATAAATGTATAAAATTATGTAAAACATGCTGCATCACTAAGATGAGAAGTGATAGCATTTGCTGTTTATTAGTCATATCAACCAGTAACATACCTAAACAAAAAGTTACATTAACAGCTTGATGACACGTATAGTGGTATGGGTTAAGGAAACCCCTCGGCAAAGGTTTTTCCAGCTTAATGGGAATATGGGGTGAATGCAGAGATGCAGACTTGATGGGGTCAGGGAGTCAGTCATAGTTGCTTGTCATAAGTCTAGTAGCCAAAATGTACATCAGTGTCAGTTGACAGATGTCACAGGGAGGAGAAAGTGGGTTAGTGCGTGTGAGAGGTCACAGGGCAAGGATGGAAAAGCTTCCTTAAAGAAGGGAGCTTTATAAAAAAAAACACTTTGTTGACAAACTAGTAAGTAAACAGGACGAGGATCCTGACCCCTCTATTTACTCCAAAATGGCCGCCTTTTATACAATAAATATATTGTGTTATATTTTGTGTTATATATTGTGTTATCCCTATAGGATACATAAACAGCATAAGCAGTGATTGGGAGGGCATATAAATTAATAAATGATAACCACAAAATATTATATTATATTATTTTAATTATATTATTTATTTATTAAACAATAATAATTAATAATAATCAATGATTATAAAAGTTGAATATAAAATAATTCTATATAATATTTATATTATCAATAGTATGTGTGGAAAATAGAAAAAAAACACATAAATAATAATAAAAATAAATGTTGAATAAATCAATTAATAATTAATTATGTTTTATATAGAACAATTATATATATATATATATATATATATATATATATATATATATATATATATATATCTGTTTATGTATCCTATAGGGTCTTTGTATACATTTCGATACATATTTCTGCATTGTTATGGTGAAATTAAATAAGGCTTTTATTGCGCCTGTTTCCTTAACATCAGGAAACCATTCAAACAAGGGGTAAACAAAGCTTTTATTCACTTGGGAGTATTTCTAGTGAAATACTATGCAGTCCACAACTCCCTTTAGATAAGCATGTCTCCCAGCCCCAAACATATAGCATGAAATGAACAGATATAAAAAGTCTTATAAATGAAAGTCTTATCTGTTAGCTGGGCTGCTGTAGGGGAAGCTTCTCTGCTCTCTTGGAACCGCACCCTTGTGTGCACAGGAAATGTCAGGCTCTAGGTTAGAATCTTATCCCCTTTGTCTTGTGGTCAGCTTGTCGCTCAAGACATCTGTCCTTCCTTGGTTCAGCCCAGTTGTGAACTAAGATACCATCCATGTATTTAAAGTTATGCATAAATGACACTAATTTAGTTTAACTTTAGTCTTACAATTTGTGTGTAATATCATATGCTTTTGTATGGTATACTACCCCAGGGTTTTGCTTCTTTAGCAATATGATCTTCGTTTTTAAGCTTTTTTAACTTGCTATTCTTCCTTTTTGTTTGTCATTAATAAAGTTTGTTTTAGAAAAAATGTAATGTACCACCTGACCTGCTCGACCTTTGGGGATGCACGTTGCGTCAGCGAGACCACATTTTCGGATGCGCGATGATGACGTCATCTCCGCGGGTCGACGGACAGCTCAGGTGAGTATAAAGAAGCAGTCTTTTGATAACTTTGTACACCTTGATAAAGTGCTGTTGCATGAAATGCGTTGGTGCGTTCATGTTGTCCATTTTTATTGTTTACTAGCATGCAATAAATCTGATCAATTATATATTACTTTGGAGTTGCCTGGATATTTTTCCTGTCCTGGAAATAGAGGTTGGATCTCCCTGGCTGTGCTCCATCGATACCTGCTGTTCCTTAGATCTCATTATAATATGTGTGTTATAGAAACATTGAAACATATTAAGTAATTTAACCAAATAAGATTTGTCTACCTTAAAAGGTCAATAGATACATTGATGACCTGTTTATAATATATACAGAGGGTGAAGGAAACCTAAAACAATTCCGCGAGTCCCTGAACTTATTCCATCCATCAATTAAACTCAAAATGGATTATTCAGCAAACCTAGTAAACTTTCTAGATACAACAGTGTAGGCGGATGCTCACAGAGGTATGCAAGGGAGACTGGTTATGGTGAAATTAAATAAGGCTTTTATTGCGCCTGTTTCCTTAACATTAGGAAACCATCCAAACAAGGGGTAAACAAAGCTTTTATTCACTTGGGAGTATTTCTAGTGAAATACTATGCAGACAACACCTCCCTTTACCCTAGCCCCAAACATATAGCATGAAATGAACAGATATAAAAAGTCTTATAAATGAAAGTCTTATCTGTTAGCTGGGCTGCTGTAGGGGAAGCTTCTCTGCTCTCTTGGAACCGCACCCTTGTGTGCACAGGAAATGTCAGGCTCCAGGTTAGAATCTTGTCCCCTTTGTCTTGTGGTCAGCTTTTCGCTCAAGACCCAAGTCCTTCCTTGGTTCAGCCCAGTTGTGGACTAAGGAATCTCTGCTCTGTCTCCAAGTTCAGCTCAGGTGTGAGCTAAGAAGTCTCTCTTCCTGTCTCAAAAGACAGGCTTTCTAAGCAATCTAATTAGGCAGGTGGTGTTTGTTAATTGACTACCAGCAGTTAACCACCACACTGCTGGATTAGAGGCACATTACCTAAACAGGGATAACTCCCCTGTTACAAACAGTAACACTGAGAAATGGCAAACTACACACATCTGTATACAAGAAACCAACAGACAGATGCAGTTACCTCCACAACTCCAGCTTCCATCCCACTCATACAAAACAAGGTATCATACACAGCCAGGCTGTAAGATACCACCGCATATGCTCTGACACTGAAGACAGAAACAGACATCTCACAACCCTGACCGAATCGTTCAGACAGAAGGGATACAAGCCAAAGACTATTGCCAGAACTTTTACATCTGCACTAAAAGCCCCACAAGAACACCTGCTACAATACAGACAGAAAGAACCTACCACACGCATACCACTTGTGGCCATATACAACCCTACCCTAGAGAGAATACAAAAAATAATCAAAGACCTGCAACCTATGCTGGCAGATCATGTGACACTAAAAGAAATCTTTCTCAAACCTCCCATTCTTGCGTTCCGGCAACCACCAAACCTCAAACAAAAATTAGTCAACAGAAAACTTCATAACGAACTTAAAGACACTGATAATGGCACAAAACCGTGCAGCAACACACGTTGCAAACTCTGCAAACATACGTATATGCCAAGATCCCACAGCCAGTCACAACCATGGAACATTCAATGTTAAAAGATCATACTGCTGCACATCCAGGAATGTAGTACATATGATTAAATGTAACAAATGTGGCAAAGGATGCTACATTGGGGAAACCAGCCAAAGACTTCAAGGCAGAATGAATATGCACAGACACTCTATACAACACCATGAAGAAGGAAGATACTGTTCACCAGTGGGACATCATTTCTTACAACCAGATCATTCCATAAATGATTTAAAAATCAAAATCCTCAATGGAATGTTTAAACGCACCCAAGAACGGAAAACATTTGAACTCAGAATGATAATACTCTTTGACACCAAAACAAGTGGACTTAATGCGTACACTGGCGACACACTTTATTCGAGCTCGGCTAGTCCCACGAATTCGGGTATACCCGGGTGTATTGAGGTTTGTGACTGTTTTCTGCCCGAGTGCATTGAGTTATTTTCCAAGCAGGGATTGAAGCATTTTATTCCCGCTGGCTGCAATACTGCACAGTATATATATATATACTGCATTACAATTCATGAATTTATGCCATCTGGTAGACACGCGAAGCATTGCAGCCTATTAAATCCTAATCATTATCATTTAACAGATCAGCCGCCCATCAGCCAGGCATGAACCCAGGCTGGGAAGGCAAATGCAACGGGGCTTGTCAGAGGTGAGGAGCGGCGCATTCCAGGTATCTGCCAGGTACATACCGGGTATTTGCTCGAATAAAGTGTGTCGGTGCAGTATATGGGGTTTCTCACAAACTATCAGAATTGTTTGTAATGATCCTGCCTGCCTCTCTGCAAATGTTCCAATTCATTCCTTTCTCCCCCACAGCTTCTCCTTCCCCTCCATGCTGTTCCTTATCAACGTTTCATTACACTTCCAATGTGTTCAAACACCACTTTCTCACCCCACCTTATCTACATCTTCTTTTCTTCTTTTTTCTGCTTTCCTAATCTTTGTTTTAGCCACAGAATCCTTTGTTCACCAGTATTGCTGACCTGAGAAGAGAGAAACACTCTTGAAAGCTTGTCCTACGATATCAATGGTTAGTCCAACCCTAAGTACTCATTTATTCTGCACTATCGCAACTGGACTAACACGGCTATTTCCGTTTTATTAAAAGGTCAATAACCATTTGTGCGAACGCATCAAATTCCGCGGGTGGCCACTATGAGAGACAGAATAGTAGAATTTGTAGATTATATTAGCATATTACCCAAGTATCTTGGAAGGAGCTTTCCTTGTGCACAAATGTTTCCCCATGGGCGGGGAGAAGAGGGAGAGAGAGATACCTGGGAGATGTGCTAATGAATATGAGAAGTATATTTCAGTGACACACCCACCCCCCTCCTCCACACCTCCTAAAAGATTATCCTAAACCTATACTGACAAGCAGAAGAGAACAGAGATGGCCACTCGACCTAGAAAATACAAGGGGGGTGATGAGGAGGGGGAGGGGAGGGGGAGGATAGTGGGAGGGAGAAACGGGGGGGGGTGGGGGGGCGAGAGGGGGGAGGGGGGTGGCAGGGAGAATGGAGAGGGGGGGGAGGAAAGAGGGGGGGGAAGGCGGTGGGGGGGAGGGGGCGGTGGATAAGATGATGAGGGGGGTGGTGAGGGGGGGGGGGCATGAGGGGGGGGAGCGGCATAGGGGGGTGCGGGGGGGGGCATTCCCCTACCCCTCTGTTGGGTCGCCGGTGCAGGGTTGCCCCTACTCTGAGGCTCGCCCCGGGTTCTCGGGGAAACTAGCCCCTCATAGCTGCCGCTCTCCATTTCCTTGCCCAGTTGCTATTCCCTCCCTCTCCCCTCAGTCTCAAAGTCCCTCCCCCCGCACCCGGCACCCCCTGATCCGGAAGTCCCCCCTATGGGCGGAAGTGCCCGAGCGCCAGGAGTCTTTAAGATGATGTCGCGGTGTGTGCAGGTCTGAAGCTCCTCCCTCCTCCTGTTCGCGCCTTTAGCCTGCTTTCCCGCTCTCATCTTCTATGCTCGTCGGAGAAGAAGGGATCTGGCGTCGCCCAGCTGCAGTTCTCGGAGAAGACCACCAGGGGGGGACATCGCAGGAGTACCTATGGCCGGCCATTTTGACACGAGGGAGGGAGACATGATTGAGGCCCCTTTAAGAGCTCTACCAGTCCGGCGGAGCTGTGTAGAACTCGTGTTTCACGTGGCTTCCTCCGGCGCGGCTCCCACTCTGTTCCAGGACGTTGACGGGGTCGGATCAGCCTCAGATTCCAGGTGAGGTGGACGAGAGGGGCCAGGGCTGGGGGGGTTCTGCTGCAGTCCCAGCTTCTTGAGGAAGCTGTTTCCGTCCTCGACCCTCCGTAGAGTATACGCAACCCCATTCTTCACAACTAGTAGGGCGAAGGGAAACAGCCATCTGTATCTGACTCCTTTGTCCTGTAGGGTTTTGGTTACCGGTCCCAGGCTGCATCGTCTTAGGAGGGTAGCCGGGGATAGATCCTGAAAGATCTGAAGTTTGACACCTTCATATTCCATGGACCTGGCCTCCCTGGCCATCCGGCAGACTGCGTCTTTTATTTTATAAAAATGAAAGCGTACTATTATATCCCGAGGGGGGGCTCCTGCCTGTGGTCTTGAACAGAGGGCCCTATGACACCTATCAAGGTGCAAGTCCTGGGCAGATTTATCAGGCATTATGTGCTCCAGCCACTGCTGTACAAATTCCTCAGCGTCCGTTACTGTCTCTGGCACCCCACGGATACGGACATTATTTCGTCTGTCCCGGTTTTCGGTGTCCTCTTGTTTGTCCGTGAGGTCTCGGATCTTATCCTGTAACTGGGCTACTGTTTTGTTTGTCTGTTGGAGGGCCCTCGTGTTAGCGTCCATTTTGGTCTCTAGGGACCCGGTCCTCTCCCCCAGTCCATCGAGGTCCCTCCGCAGATTCCACAGCTCTCTGTTGAAGAACTGTTTCATCTCGGTGCAGAACTCTCTGAGGTCTTTTCTGGTAACTGGTTCGTTGTCGTCCGCTCTCACAGCCGGCCCGGCCACCTCAGCCTCTGCTGCCATCCCTGCTGTAGGGGGATCAGGGTTGTCTCCCGCTGCTGGTTTTTTTTTATTGAAATATGTGGTGACCGAGGGGTCTTTCTGTTTTGCTTTCCCTCGTGCCGGCATCACCGGGTGTTCCCCTACTTGATCTTGCTGGTCTGATTCGTGGGGGGTCACTTTAATTGCCGCTTTTAGTAGATTATTGTGCCGATGCGAGCAGAGCTAGAAACCTAAGCTTCCATCTACTCTGGCTTCGCGCATGCGCCTCCAGGACTCTCTCCTCTTTAAATGGACTCTACCTCCCATCCATTTATTGTCCTGTTACTTAATGGTGTTCCCCCCCCTTCAGCTGTGAAGAGTGAGCAAAGATAATTATTAAGGTGGTCTCCTATACCTGTGTCTCCCTTAACATGTGCTCTCCTTCAATGACTGTTCTCTTTTGTCTTACTTTTCCTCCCTTATTTTGTTCTTCTTTTACTGGTAAAATGGTCTTATGCCACTTCTTTATTGATTGGGATATTTTGTCTTCTTCTCGGGTTTCACAGCTGATTATTTACTTGGCCTCCTTCTCTCTACCCTGATATAAGTCTCTATCCTCCTTCCTCGAAGGCTGCCTGTATTTTCTAAAGCTGGCTTTTTAGTTTTTAAAACGCCTGCTACCTAATGTGAGAACTACAGTAGATAGGCTTCATTCTCCTTGTGCTTTTAGTAACACAAAGGTCTGTTGCTCTGAGTATTGCATCTTTTCGTTTTTCCTACTACTATACTCCATCCTGCCAAATAATTCCTTAATTAATTTCCCATCTCTGAAAAGTCAGAGCTCCTAAGATCTAATATCTTCGTTTTTGTGTGGTATGACTCAACCTCTGCCACACTTATTGATGATCGCAGACAATTACAACTGACACTGTCCCCATTTGTAAGTAATAAGTCAAGTATTGCTTCTTTGCGAGTGGACTCACTCACCAATTGCTTGAGAGATGTCCCTTCCAAGGAAACCAGAATGGAGCTGTCTGATCCTGCAACACACACATGCCAGTCCGCATCTGGCAGATTGAAGTTTCCCATAATGATTACCCCCCATTTTTGCTACCTCAGCTGTGTCATCTATTAACACTTCTCCTCTTATCCTAGGGGTCTGTAAATCATCCCAGTACGAATGACAACCTTTTCACCAGTTTTTATGGTTACCCAAAGTGTCTCAGTCTCTTCTACAGCACAGTCAGGTAACTTCTCCCCAACTCCTCCTTATGACCCTCCCCAAGTTCAAGTTTCAAGCTCGTGAAGACAGGGCAAAATGAGAGACAAGTAAATTGACACAGATTGAAAATGCCCCAGTTTTGCTCCAAAATATTCTTGATATTTAAACCTCATATTAACTACCTGCAAGGCCAAGCATGAAGATGTGGTTTATTGGTATATTTGAAGGCCTTTCTCCCACATGTAGTTGATTTAGTTTTAATGTGAACAACCCCTTTTGTGTTGGACGGTGTAGGAGAAGAGTGCAGAGGTATGAGGCCATGCTTATAGCAAAGGCGGCCGTGTGCTCGCCGGCATGTGCCGCCAAAACAAAGTAATGTTGGCAATTGAGCGTGCATATAGTCCACGCGACAGACGTGTCCAAGCGCGCGAATTACAAACAGATCTGAGAAATTGATTTTTCTGGGCGACAGTCACGTCACGTGACCAGTTCAGCCAATGAGGGCGAACCGCTCACCTAATGTCATGGCCACGCCTCCCGCCACGCCTACCTGTCACCTCCTGTCTGCAGTGTAGGTTTCGGGGCGTGCGCATTGCCCTAGTGACGACACGAGGGAGCGAGCGCGCACTGCCAGAGCTGGTATAATCAAGGCCTAACCAGGGAGACATAGATTTAGGGGAAATAAAAATTGGCTTCTATTTAGCCCATAGGTAAGGCTAGTCCTCTTACCAGTCTCTGACCTCAAAGTCCAAAGAGGTACAGGCAGTCCTCGGTTATCCGACACGACACAATGCGTTACTCAAAATGGCGTTGGATAGCGAAACGTTGTAAAGCGAAACACGTTTTCCCATAGGAACACTGTTTAAATGAAAGGTTCCGTTCCTGAAGGCATTTTTAACACTAAAATACACCAAATATTTTACTCAGGCAATAAGATATGCAGCACACACATAAATTATACAGCGTATATACTGTATTATATATATATAATATAACATAATAAATAATATATTATATAGTATAATATAATATTATATAGTATAATATATTATTATATATATGCTCTTACAATGCTTTGCAACGTTGTGTGTGTGTGTGTGTATATACACACACACTTACACATAAACAACGTTGCAAAGCGTCGTAAGAGCGTTGGATAAGCCGTTTTGGCGTTGTAAAAATGAACATAGGTATACATTGCATAGCGTTGGGTAAACCATTTGTTGTAAAACGAAGCGTTGTAAAACGAGGACTTCCTGTACCTGTAAGCAGGGGCTCTTTACATCAGCCTGGGTTGGTGTCCATGGGATCCATTATCTGGAGGGTTCCAGGGTCCGCTGCATCCTGTAACAGAGAGTCTGATTCCCTGATATCGCTATGGCAATTTCCTCCGCAATAGCAAACCCCACACACTTTGTGCAGCACACTTCTACATCTGCTTGACAAGCCAGTTCGAGACTGGCTAATTGACTGTAGCTGAAGAAAAGAAAGGAAGGATGGGCACCGCTGGTAGAATGATGAGGCTGGCCGTAGGTAAAAATGTAAATGACTTTATTGGGCATAATAGCCAAAATAAAAAACAGCACAAAAAATCCCCTGACGCGTTTCCCGCCTCGTTGGGCGCTTTATCAACCCGCTCCCTGCTGGACTCAACAGCTACAGCCAGGCTTTATGTGCCCGGCCTTTTTCAAAATGGGAAAGGCCCTGTTGCAGATGGACATGCAGATTATCCTACAAAAAGGAGGTACAAAAGTGTTCAACTATTTCACACATTGAATACATTAGAATCTATACTGCAGCTTTGGAAGTTTAACATTTTGCAATCCACTCATCAGCAGACAGACAGACAAACAGAATTTTTCTAATTTTCATCTAAAACTGGACATTTCAGCAAACTGCAGTTTCCACAACCAAAAATAAAACATTTACTGTTGCTTTTATCCCAGATTTCAATTCTGCTCATCTTCAGGAAAATGACCCTTTTATTTTGTTGTGGACATAAAATTATGGCCCTCGGAAAATTGGATGCGTTTCTGTTGAGGGAAATCAATTTTCTCACTGCCATATATGATCAACATGTCACAGCCATCACCCAGATAATAATAGTAAAGTGCAAGTAAAATATCTGCTGATAATATTGGCTTGTGGGTGGGGGGGGGGGGGGGGGGAGGAACACGGGGAGACGGGGAGGGGGAGGGAAGAGAAGAAGAAAAAAAAAAAAAGAAACCAGAGTGCTGGAAGCTCCCTTCCTTTCGGAACAGAACGGAAATAAAGAGAAAAGTAATACAAAATATATACTTTTGTCTTTCCTGTCTGAACAAAAATAGTTGAGGTTTGGACAGCAATATGTCAAAATGTTGATGAAACTCAGAAGAAATGTATTCTTCCCAGAAAATTGTAAGCACTTTATGTATAAACCACTCTGGCTTCTTTTCAATCAGCGTGTTAATGGTTGGCTAATAGTAGGAGATGACCCAATCTGAGATGACCCAGGAGTCTCTTTAGGACAGTAAGGAACAGTGAATGTGCAGAAGTAGCTGCTTAATTTGGATACAGCAAACAAAAGGAAGCATCAAATATGACCTTCCTGCAGGAGTGTTAATGGCTTTCTACTCATCATCCCTGACACTTAGTATCCTTTGTGACCCACCTCGGGAACCTTCCCGGCAGAAGTGTACATTAGCAGAATTATACAGTACGAAACTCTGCTATGTACAAAGAAACAACATTTAAAGTGATTAAATGGTCATCTCAAGTACACTCATACATACATTATCTGTCTTTTTAATTTATAAGTGTCTAATAACTAAAAACACAGCGTAAGTGTTGCAGATGTGAAAATGCATGAAATATTTAATGTGAAATGTATTGATTGCAGCTAATGTCTGAAAACAAATGAAGTGTACTAGAACCCAGTCTCCACCTGAAACATATTACAAATACAGGTGATACGACTGGAAAACAGGAGTCAGTGGTTTATAATGGAGGAGTTTGTGGTGTATGGTTTTACTGAAAGATTGCTCACCGGAGGAGAGTTATGTGTGGGCATGAAGAGTTTTAGTTAAGCAGAGTATTGGCTCCAGGAGACTGGAGTCCAGTTGTAATTCATCAACCTTTCATACACATGTAGACCCTGTGCTGTGACCAGGAGAGACAGCCTGTCCCTTTTTAATAGTTAGACTGCCTTTATCAGAGCCGTTTCTGAGTTTCTAGTGTTCCTTGTGCTGCAGAGCTACATTTCTCATCTCCATGGGCACTGGATTAATTAACCAGGCTGCATAGGCCAATTTCAGAGCTGAGGCAGGGAGCACAGGCAGAGTGCAGGAAAAGGCTGGGATTGTGCAACCTGTCGCTCCGCTGGACTGCACGTTTATGGGCTGACTGGTGCAGTGTCGATTCTGTTATATACATGGACCATCAAGAATTTGGGTGAAAAGGCCACCGCATTTATTAACAATTTAACGAGCAGCGAAATACAATTTTGGTTTCTGTCAAAGTAAAAATAGTAATTCCGCAAAGTTACGTAAAACCCCCGCCAGTCACCATCCGTACACTCAACCAGCTCGGTGAGCAGGTTCTAGCAATACACCAATTAACCTCCCCTTCCTGTGACCTTGAACATGGAGTATTATCAGTTCAACTATTAATCTAGGGAGTACTCCTCTGCCCCTTCCCCATTGACCACCCCCCTTGCTGTGAACCCATTTAAAATAGTGTTTTATATGACTATAAATTACTTAGGGATGGAGGTAGGTGTGTACCTTGCTCAAGCGCCAAGGACGGTGTTAATATCAGTCAAATGTAGTATAAAGAAACTCCAACACTTAGGTCGTTTTTAGTTAATTTAAGCAGAGTATTGGCTCCAGGAGACTGGGGGTGTGCATGCAGGGAGTGAATATTATAGAGAAATTAGAGGACAGAGAGACTCCTTTCTGTGCCGCACTGAAAAGACAACCCAAGTCAGGTTTAAACCAAACTTTATTATAAATTAAAAGATAAAAAAATTTAGCGTTGGAGTTGACGCAATATTGTGGACCGAAATATACAGAAAACAATTAAAACAAGGAGAGGCTTGGATGCTCATTAGAACTCAGAACAAAGTAATGGAAAATCACCTATTGCATTAATTGATCGTTACCGTCATAATATTTAATTGATTATAACCCAGGTGATTCCCTCAGGTGTGTTCAAGCGTCTAAGACGAGTATTAGATCCGTACGCAGCCCCAATTAACTGGGTGTATCAAATGAACAATTGTGATCAAATTCTATATATCTATTCTATCTGTTGCTCTCTTGTGTAACAGCTAAAGGCAGTGGACACAAAATAGCCTTGATTTCCCAGAAGTCCAGGTTATAGTGTGTTTAACCTTTAGCCTGCGGTGCTGCAATAATAGTTTTTGTTATTATTTGATACACCCATAAGTTCATTGGGGCTGCGTACGGATCTAAGTTTGTTTTAAGCCCGACATGGGTGTCTTCTCAGTGCAGCACAGAAGGGAGTCTCTCTGCCCTCATATATATATATATATATATATATATATATATATATATATATATATTATCCTAAAGCTCAGCCCTAATAACAGTTACAATCCAAAATATATTATATATATATATATTGGATTGTAACTGTATAAACTTAGAGGATGTGGGAGGGTCGATGGAAAGTTCAGAGCGCCCATCTCCAGCCTACTGTGCAAAGCCATTGACAGCACAGCTAGCCATTGTTATTAGCCACACCCCCTATTGTCCCAACCAATCAAGAAACCCTTCTCTAATTCCACTTCATTCGTAGCTTAGTCATGTAACCCTCCGCCAATGGTACAGCTCCTGGGGTCAGGCTGCAAGCCTTAGGACCTGCCTGTTGTGATTATTGCTGTGAGCAGAGCTGGGCACATTTTTCACCTACCGTTCAAAGTCAAATTGCAAATGTGTTGGAGTTTGAAAAAAGTATAAATATATTTGAAATAAATAGAAAAGCATTTGAAAATATTTTGACATTTTGGAAAAATAAGTCACCTCTGCCCCACAATAACAATAAAATGAAACAATATTTTAAAACGTAAAAAAAAAAAAAAAAATCCGCTCTTTCTGGTTCCTAAGTGGTAGAAAATAAAAATTGAGGCGGGATTGCGCGTTTACGTTAAAAGCAAAACGGAAAATTCCATCTGGCGGCAAAGATTGATCATTGGATAAACTTCTTCTTGTTCTTGCCAGCTTTTAAAAAAAAAGTGATCATCAAAAGAAAGAACGCAAGAATCTTTATTTTTATTTGTGCTTAATTCTCATTCCTTATCACCCCACCATTTTTGTTTCATTCTCCATTACCATTGTATGTTTATTTTAATATAAAATACATTTATAAACTACTTTATTGGCTAACTGTTATAACCCCAACTGACCTTTATCTATCTTTTAAATATTGATAAGACATTATACTCTACATATGCACATTGTACTTCAGCAGAATTTTGTGTTGCTTCGTACAGTATAATCCAATAAAATCTAATTCCCCCCAAGAAGTTCAGAAACCCTCAGCCATTGTTTTGCTGTATGGGCAGGGCCGCTTTATACATTAGGCCGACTAGGCACAGTGCCTGGGGCCTACGAACCTTTTAGGGCCTACGAACCTTTTAGGGCCTACAATATTTCACTTGAAAAAATACCTAAACAAAAAAAAAAATCACGAAATAAGAGAAAACAGCAAAATTTTAATTTAAAATGCCTTCGAAGTATCGATACCTTTAAATATCGAAACAAAAGTATCGATGCCAAATATCGCTAGTATCGAAAGAAACAAGCAAACGATGAAATTAGCATAAAAATGAGTAAAAATATCGGACACACAGGCTTCTAGAAATAAAAGTGCCTAGGGCCTACGAAGGTCTTAAAACGCTCCGTTGTATGGGTGTTTTTAATTAATTGCATCTTCCAACAAAACCTACAGTAGGTTATTTTTCAAGAGTATTTTTGCTATTTAGCCACATGTATTGTTCAGACCGCAAAGAATATTTGTGTGTACATAGTGCATGGTGCTTGGTAATACCATGTCCTCAAATATTCTAATGCTTCTGTTGCAGGCCTATGGGTCATAGCGCACTGATTTCCAAGTAAATCAGAATAACATCTTATCTCTGTCCTTGAAGAAGGAGAGATAAAATAAAGGAAGAAAAAAAAAAACTAAAGTATAGTCAGTGAAACATTTTTTCCGAGGTAAGTTATTTTCTCCAGGTCAATCAATAATTTCCCTTTAGTAAATGAGACTATTTAGACTAGAAAGAGGTTATCAACTTCAGCATTTCTTTACATTTTTCATAATGTTATCAGACATTAAGAGGTAGCAGTCCTCAAATATTTACAATTGATTAGGTACAAAACGAAATGCAAACATATAAGCCAGATAATGTGGACAGCATGTCACGTACCTTGAAACAATGGTATTTGCTTGTTAGGTTCTGTATAAAATAAAAATGGAATAAACTGGAGAAAATGTCCTTTACTTTGCGTGTTCATTTAACAATCTGAGTTGTATTATCTGTTCTGAGTGCGTTATATGTTTTGAATAAATTGCATTAGGTTTTTTTTCTCTCTTCATAATGCTAATTATCCATCATTATACAAGATTGCACTTTAATGCAATTCATTATCCAACATTAATGTAAGATATTTCAAGGGTAAAATTAGCATTTTTGCCATTCACATGACGGTAACAGAGGGATACAGGTATTTGTCTCTTAGAGGTACTGTAATGCTCCAGCCTATTTTCCCTAACTTGATAAACCTACATCATTGATTGATAGTGGGGTGGTTAGAGAGAGTAATGCATTTGGTATTCACTTTGCTTATGGTAAAGACATGCTGTCTCTATAGCTGCTTAAAATAAACATACATATGAATAAAGTGACGAAGCACAGCTGTTGTGCGAAACGCGTAGGGTATTCTGCGCTGTCGAGACATAATTTCCGGCTCTCCGATCACGCTATACATCCACTGGGGTTCTCCCCTTTCGGGGCGTCCACATGGTGAAAGCGCGGGTCGCCTGTTGAAGACTTGCCCATCAGTCTTACCTAAATCTGTGGATCATAACCCGAGCCAGCTTTTATTTACTGATGTGTAAATGAGAATAAATTCGTTTACACTGTGAATATGTTTTTCTATATGGAACTCGATGCGCTTTTGTCTTTATTTTTTTGTGCTATTTTAAAACACACATATAATGTTGTAATTTAATCACAACACACTGCCATTATAAACGTACATATTACATTCAAGATAGTGATGTACAAAGAACAGTGGTTTGAAATAGTACGTTTCAACTTTTTGCACCTATTTGAGCCTGCAAAGTATTCCAAGGTAATGAACGGAAGGCTCCTTGAGCAATAACAGTGGTACGAATAGTCAGGTGACAATGGTAGCTGTTCATCTGAAATGGACATTCAAAGGCTTAATACTTAAAAGCTAAAATCTCGGTGAATGAGATCTTTTTGCAGATCTGTGTTTAAAAGCTGAAGCGAGCTATTGGTACAATGCTCTATACACCCTTCACATCCATTACATAATAACCATGAAAGACTCCGAAAAGGATGTTGGTGGTTTGAGACCTAAACATGAATCTCGCAATGTAAAGAGAAGCTAAGAAACATCAAAGAATGCATTACATCTATTGACTGGTGCACATCAAAACTTCAGTAAAAGGGAAAGTGTGATCCCTAAACTATATATATATATATTTTTTTTACGCGCTATTTACTCCTCTTTTAAGACAACACTATGAGCGAAGAAAATAGAAGTACATATAACCCTTTGGTAAAAAAATTGCTGTTTTCTAAACAGCTGAGTATGTGTTCGAAAAACAACTGTATAATGTAAAAACTTTCATACAATAATTAATAAACTATATAGTCGGAAGCCTATTGCTATTCAAGGTTTAATGGCTATGCACTTCTTTAACTCAGGCTGTGCTGAAAAGCTGTGTAATAGGGCACGCATAAGCTTATAGAGATCCATGTTAAAATGGATTTGAAGCAAAAGGTGACACTTTGTGCTCATTTGCATGTCATTTCCCAGTATCCCTGGCTGCAGTGGAAGCACTGTATGCTAGGGGATAATGGTTGAAAGGCAGACCTTTTATTTGCTGTATTCAAGGTTTCAAACTTTAAGGAATCTGGAAAGAAAAGATCAAAGTGTTAATAATTCTGTATCCTAAATCAGGAGACCATCATTATTCATGTTGTTCTGGGTCTTGCAGTATATATTGAAAAGGTCCCAGAAATTATATTGTGTCTTCAAGAAACAGACTGTGTATTATGTGCCAAGACCGGGCAGGAGTGAAAAAGTTGCTGTTGGAAGCTGGGGGGGTGCTGGTCCTGAGATGTTTACTTTATTTTCTTTTTAATGGGATGTCAGTTCTGGAAAATGGAACGCTTTTCCTGCATCCTATAACATAAATAATCCAGCCTGCTGAAAGTACAGAAAAGAAATATTATATGCTGGAGTCTATAAGTCATCATCGTGGTCTGTCAGGTGAACCAAGTTATTTCCATTCCTGGCCTATAACAGTGAATCTCTGTATAACAAAGTAGTTAGCCACTGACCCAAGTCTGTATGAAGTCAAAAGTTGGCACTCCGAATGTTATCTCAATCTGAACCTGTAATATATTGCTTTTAATGTTTACAAAGATAAGGCCAGCAATGCATAATAATAACAGAGTATATATGTGCGTGATAACATCTGTTCAACATGACGGCAAAGCTCTATCGGCCTCATTGGAGAAAGCTTTTGGCAATATTTGTACTTGAAAAGAAAAGTGTGTGGGATCCAGAATATGCATTCTAGTGAATAGGACGATGAAGTATGGATCTCTAAAATACTACAGCCATTGTCCAATACCGAGGTAATAATAAACAATAATGTATCTTGCCTTATTACGCGCGGACAGTGTGCTCTACACTGAATTTTGCTGGCATGAGTCATTAACCCAAATGATCTAATTTTGGTGCCAGAGGCACAGGCAAATAAAGTGACTTACCCAAGGTCATAAGGATAGCTTACACTGGGACTTTAACTGGGCTTACACACCCCAATGGCAACATTCTTACCACTAAGCTACTCATTCAGCATAGTAATGGCTACGGCTGTGCCTAGTGATGCAATTTAGCATTCCTCATAAACAGGATAGCCACTCGCTATCAATTCATTCAATTGATTACAATAATGTGGCTTGTCTCATATATGTATAAAAGAGGCATGAAGTATGTGCATTCGTCACAGTGATGATCATATCATACATTACTACTGATCACACTGGCTCTTCCTGGATTGCAAATGTCCATGTTGCTTTTAGTATTTACTGTACACAATACTGAACTACCCGTGTGTTGTCACAGCAAGTCTTCTCTACCTGTGACTGTGCTAATATTGTCCTGATTGTGTTCAGTACATCATCTATTCGTTCATCTCTACAGGCATCTATAGCAATAAGGCCATGTGCCATTAACTCAAGCCACTTTCAGTCTGCTGGCACAGAGCCATAGGCATTTTTAGCTAACCATAAGTGACTATCAATCTCCAAAGATATTACCACCTATATATATTATGTTTACCATGACAGCGGTTCATGATCAATTTTGATCTTATGGGCTACTTAGCTACTAACTAATTTTGAAGCTAGGGTCCACCTATATTAGCCTAAATTAGTGTTTCAGCATTGTGTATTACGCGGAGATAATTTTTATTCGTTATTGTCCACTGTGATTTTAAACCAATAATTAAAGATACGTTTGAACTGACCTATCAGATCACAGCACATCATTAGGGTTAGAGTGCTAATTCATAGGAGCTCCCTTTTCTCGCACCTGCAAGTTTAATTATATTGATGTGCTTAGTGACGCTCTATTTTATGCAGAATGTCTACCAAATCTAATTAAAAATGCCAATCACTTACGTTGTTTCCATTAAACATGTCATTGCCATTTGGGCCCAAGAGGAACGGCGCCTTTAGTTACCCACTAACGTTCATAAACAGCATGATTACCTTTACCTTATACATTATATACATCCATAGATACATTTATCTGGTCTGTTTAGAAGGTCATTTTTTTTAAATTTAAATGTGAGCAGATTATTTGGTTTAGCTAGTACATTTAGTGGTTTTTGCCAGCAGCATCTGATCAAAGTGTTGTTCTTTGCAAGCACCCACTGATGAATAATTAACAAACAACAATACCACAGTGTCATCATTAAACAGCATAATCCTGTTTTATAAAGAGCAATAAGTGCTAAAGAATACATTGAATCTCAGTTTTCTATTTATTTATACATAAGCTTATATATAGATCTAAACTTTTCCCTTGACATTGACACTGTCAAAACACACACTTGATCTATTGTATTTTTTGAGTAGCTCTTTAAGGTAAAAATAGATGCCGGCTGTTTATTTCAAGTGCTTTTAGTGGTGCAAAAGTAGTTTAATAGTATTTAAAAACTGTCAAATATCAATGAGGATCAATGCTACTCATTGATCTGTTTATGTAGTTAAACATGTTGAATATCAGATTCAGGTTCTAACATTAAATACGCTGGTATTGATCCACCACTACAATGATCCAGTTCAGACAATGATATAGGTGATTAAAGAAATCTGTCTACTTTGGTTTGCTCAACCAATATCTCCTGTCTTTTATAAGGTTTCAACAGATGACAACAAACATTTATGGAGCAAGATACTGTACAGTAGATACCCATCATGAATAGTTTAAGAAGCGAGCAATGAATTGTTAGACCAGGGTTATGCTGTAATAAACTGGTTTGCTGTAGTGCACTTTTACTATGTAGCATTGTGGAAGAGATGATCTTCTGTATGTATTTCAGTAACGTACACACATGCTAATTTACATTTTAGAGATAGTAGAATCTACAGCATATGGTAATGTTGGTGCGTTTATGATCACATAAAGAGTTATCAGTACACTCAAGTTTTGTCGTCCTATTATGGGACCGGAAAGTGAGACCCCATCTTTATATTAAATCTAAGTGTTTAATATTTTATTTTTTGAACTTTAAACGTTGTATTCATGTTGCCTTGTTTTCGCCTCAGCAGGGCCAAATCGTGGTTCTGAGCAATAACTAACACAGGTACACCCTGACTAGGGTTGGGGCGGCTTGCCCGCTTCCAACAAACAAAATAAGGAACTTTACAAGTTGAGAAAGGAACAGAATGATTTAACCTATTTGGGGAAAGGCTTTCCCCTTTCTGCTTCCAGCAGCATTTCTGCCTCCAGTCTCTTGGGGAGGGGGAGAGGAACCAGGAAACCAGCTTTAAATACCTGATTTCTAATTAGTAGGACAGGTGACAGAAATCAGGCAGCAGACAAACTCTGGTCTGGATCCCTCATCCCTCAGTTCCAGCACCTGCCAAACTGTGGGATGGAGGACATCCATTCTGAGGCTGCACTTTCCAGCCTAAACAGGATAGAAGCTGTCCAGTATCCTGGGAGCCCTATATATCAAATTTATTACCATTCCCTGGTTTCTGTCATTATATATATATATATATATATATATATAAAAAAATATATACATATATACATATATATATATATATATATATATATATATATATATAATTATATAATTATATGTATACATATATACATATATATATATATACAGTGGTTGACAAATCACCAAAAAATCTACTCGCCACACAAAAAAATCTACTCGCCACCTAGTACCAAACGTGTGCTGCTTGGGCCAATATTTACTCGCCCGGGGGTTAAATCCACTCACCCGGGGCGAGCAAATGTATAGGTTTGTCGAACACTGTATATATATATATATATATATATATATATATATATACATATATACATATATATATATATGTAGCCCCTGTAACAATTAGTGGGCTACCAATCCTTCTCCTACTGGAGTAAGCCCTGGTAAGGGCAGGCGCCGGTAGCAATCATGGGTTTCCCCCCCCACCAAGCCCTGCCTGGAGTGATAGAGGTAGGCCCCTGACTCTGTAGCAGGCCTGAGCCAGAGGGGAGGTCCTGCTGACATCATAAGGGGCAGGGCTGTATCTATTTAGTGGGCTGCTCCTGTGTGTGTCTGTGTCAGTCTGGAGTCAGTGGCTGTCAGTTCTGTGAGAGCGGTTGGAGAGTTCTGTTGGAGTATCAGTCTGGAGAGTCTGTGACAGTCTGTTGCAGAGAAGAGGAATGATGTGATAGTTGTGAGAGTGGAGAGTGCTGGAAACAGGAGAAAGGACACTCAGCCATACGGATTAGAGCTGATAGCACTGTAGTGCGTGGACCAATGCCCCTCACCCTGCTGAGGGGGCGAGGGGGGAGATCTAGCCTCACCCAGAGAGTATATCCTGGAGGTGCGGATTGGGGTACTGAAGCCCTTAACCAGCCCATCCTGCTAGGGTACAGCCTGGAGGAGAGGAGAGGAGGAAAGGACTGCAGTTAGACATTTGGAGTGCACTGCTATATATGAACTGCTGTGTGCCGCTGTGCATGAAGGGTTGCTGTATCCTTGTGCAAGGACAATAAAGACCATTGCTGTTTTTATAAAGAGACTGTGTGTGTGGAGTTTAAGATCACTCGCCCTGGGACCAGGGCTTCTTCTGGGAGGATCTTAACCTATCCCTATAGGTCTCGCCGGAAGATGGAGGCACTGTTCCACCACTGTTGCTAGAGAAGATGGAGGCATATACCCCAGAAGCCTGGCCCTGTTATCCCCCATACCACCGCGGGAGACTCAGGCCCTCCTGTTCCAAGCAGGTATGCACCACCCAATTACATGTAGCCAGCCCTCAATACACCTTAGAGGCACAATCTGTGTCTGGGGGACGACGACATGGGCTACATATATATACATATATATATATATATATATATATATTTATATATATATATATATATATATATATATATAATTTCCAGCACTGCCTACTTTACTCCTCCATCTCACCATATCGAATAGATAGTCACTTTCCAACATTAATTAAAAGTGAATGGAAAAATATTAGGAGAAACAGCTGATACTTTTCCTGGATTATTAAAAACCAGTGTGCAGCAAATCGACTCCCAAACCATATTGGAGCAAAAAGCAAAATGTACAGTATGCAGTGCAGAGGGGTTTTACTGCACCGACACACTTTATTCGAGCAAATACCCAGTATGTACCTGGCAGATACCTGGAATGCGCCGCTCCTCACCTCTGACAAGCCCCGTTGCGTTTGCCTTCCCAGCCTGGGTTCATGCCTGGCTGACGGGCGGCTGATCTGTTAAATGATAATGATTAGGATTTAATAGGCTGCAATGCTTCGCGTGTCTACCAGATGGCATAAATTCATGAATTGTAATGCAGTATATATATATATACTGTGCAGTATTGCAGCCAGGGGGAATAAAATGCTTCAATCCCTGCTTGGAAAATACCTCAATGCACTCGGGCAGAAAACAGTCACAAACCTCAATACACCCGGGTATACCCGAATTCGTGGGACTAGCCAAGCTCGAATAAAGTGTGTCGCCAGTGTATCTCTCTGTGACCTATGAATTAGTAAAAGGAACTTCTACGTCTTTCACAGTTTGAACAAATGTGCGCACGTTTTTCTTCAGAGCGCTAGGTAAGCCTTAGGGCTAAGTAACTTGTATTGATCAACCCGGCATTATCAGAGTTTTTTTTTGGAGACAAAGATCTTTACATTTCTGAAAATGATCAGAGCCCTTTACATAGAGTAATTGTAAATATATATATTTTTATATATGTTTAAAAAAAGGAATAGCAAGAACTCCCACCATGTTCCCCGCTGCATCCTTTCATCAGAAGAGGATTTCCACCACACTTCAAACCATATCCCCAGAACAATTTCTGGTTATTTTTTACCTTAGATCTTTGACTTTGGCATTATATTGTATGGATCACAATGCCTTTTCCCACTTTCCTCAACCCGAAACTTTAGTTGATGGCCTGTCTAATTATTTATTTTCTTATAGGAGGGTACATGAAGGTGCACCCATCCTCGAACTTGTAGGGACAGGTACAATTGCCATTTTTTTCTAAAGATCCAGTATTTCTCCATGGTCAAAGTTATAAGAGGTTTGCCAAGACGGCAAGATACATTTAAGCACTTACTATTATTTTGGGTTCTTTTAGAGGAAATTAGTGTCTGCTATCAGGACGCGATATATGTATTGCTCTTCACTAATCCTACACTTAGCTGAAAGCAACTGAGCCACAGTATACAGCTGCTACCTATACTTTATCTTTTCACCATTGTTTGGTGCAGATGAGACTCTACGTTGGTCTGTTCGCTTCAGGTACAACAATACTTACAAGTGCCATTGTCAGACTTTGTTCAGAGAAGATCAGCCCGTCCTTTATGACATTGACATCTCAGCACTGAACCTGTGCTGCAATTGCTCACCTAAATGAAATGCAATACACTCTAGCTTTTGCTTCTGTGATGCTCTCATTAGAAGGCTGACCAGGACATGATACAGTTCCCATTGTATATAACGTACATTACATGAGTGAGCGCTCCCCAAATTTGCCAATGAAGTGGCACTTTATTTTGAAAGTCGATATTTTTATGTCAAAAAAAAAAGGAACCGGCAGAATCTTTTTCTTTTATTTGGAACATCTACTTTAATATACAGTATAATATAGTATACAGTATGTAGTATAGTGTATATAGTATATAGTACAGGACTGGCACCCATTTTTTTTTGCCTTTGGCACATCTCACAGTAAATTGTGAATTCTGACACATAATGCCAGCACCCGATTATCTTTAAATCCACTGCATAAATTCACTAGTACACCTAGAGACACACCAATGCACACACATCACACACACATAATCACAGTCACGCTGATATATAATATACAATGACAAACACAGATTTGAACAAGCACACCTCACACTTACACATCAAATACACACTGTCCTTCACATGCTGACATTGTAGTTCTGTATTTCTACACATGAGAAGGAGTTGTTTTATGGTCATGTCCCTGATTTTGAGGTGAGTGAACCCCGTTTGCGCTTCTTGTGAGCTTTGCTTACTAACTTTGGCCCTATTACTAAGCAGTGCTAATCCATAAAACACCTTGAGGCACCTCAATATCCGACTAGCACCCTTTTTATCCACCTTTAAGACCCATCTTAAAACCCACCTCCTTATCGAAGCTCCGTGGCTGATACTTTACACCTCATGCATCGACCTTGGCCCCTTGCAGACACACTTAGCAGAACAGCCTCCCACTGTCTGTGTATGTTCTTCCCACTTACCAATTAGATTGTAAGCTCTTCGGGGCAGGGACTCCTTTTCCTAATGTTACTTATACCCTGTATGTCTAAAGCGTTTATTCCCATTATGTGTTATTTGTATTATTTGTTATTTATATGATTATCACGTGTGTTACTGCTGTGAAGCGCTATGTACATTAATGGCACTATATAAATAAAGATATACATAAAAAAAAAACAAATAAGACTGCGCCTTAAAATGTGAACTGATCCCCAGCTAAAAGGTATAACAATATGATGATTATATAAACCAATTAATGATGGATGTAATAGATATCAAACAGATGATGTAACAAACAAGATCAAATATTTAAAAAAAAAATGACATAAAAAATATATTAAAAAATTATGAAATAAATGTATGTCTAAATATTGCTGGTCTATATGAAACTAAATAGAGTAGCATATAAGAACTATGGATAGGAAAAGGGATAATAATAAAAACAGAACAAAATAAAACAATAAATTGATGGATACAATTGCTTGAACTGATGAAATAAGTCCAATTTTATATGGATTAGTAGTGAGTTCTAGCTGCAAATAGGAACATGGTGCCTTCCACGGGGAACCAACGAATTCCAAGCCAATCTGTACAAAAACACAAAAAAGAAAGCACCCGATCCTAGTGCAATATGTCCAAAAAGTATACATTTATTTCCCTAAAAAATCCAACAAAATGCTAACTCACAAACAACAGATTAAAAAAAGCGTTTTATGAGATATACTCATGCACCGGACGAGGATACAGCTACTCAGCTCACTCCGTGTCTTCACCGCATGGATCTGCCGTGCTCCACTGGGTCTCCGTCCAGCAGGAACTACGGAAGCGACACTGTAGTTCAGATGGTCCTCCGGAAACAAGATTGGTGTGCAACATACACCCTACGCGTTTCTTCACATTACGTGTATGTTGCGTTGCTGATGTGGGTACTTACCTTTTGCATCTTGGACTTACAAAATGATAGAGGCAACTATTTCCAGCTCAGACACGGTACACATTTGTGCCCGGAACTTGTTACACACCAGTCTTGTTTCCGGAGGACCATCTGAACTACAGTGTCGCTTCCTGAGTTTCTGCTGGACGGAGACCCAGTGGAGCACTGCAGATCCATGCGGTGAAGACACGGAGTGAGCTGAGTAGCTGTATCCTTATCCGGTGCATGAGTATATCTCATAAAACGCTTTTTTTAAATCTGTTGTTTGTGAGTTAGCATTTTGTTGGATTTTTTAGGGAAATAAATGTATACTTTTTTGGACAGAAGCACTTGGGTATTAACCCGTGAAGTACCGAGTCTCCTAAACCACAGAAAATGTAGAATCTGCAATCATCCCATAGAGCTTGGAGCTGACACCACTGATAAACAAGCTAACTTTTTTGGACATATTGCACTAGGATCGGGCACTTTCTTTTTTGTGTTTTTGTAAAGATATAATACATACATACATACATACATACATACCAGAAGACACGTTAAGGCCCTTTCAAGTGAACGGCTTGTAAGGTGTCTTCCGGAAGGTGTCTTACAGTATGACAGAGCCGGCTTAGTAAATATGGTCCATCGTTTTAACGGAGCTCTAAAATGCTGGCACTTGCACGTTGGACAGTATATAAAAGGAAACTTATCAAAATGTGGCGCTCTAAATTATCAGATAATACACAGTGATACTGGTGCAAAAAATATATATGCAAAAAATACAGTGATACTTATACAAATGTTTAGGAAGATGCAGCTGTAACCCGGTAGAGATTGCTCGGTCAATCCTCGTGATGTGAAGTATGATGAAGTGTCCGGGAAGCGCAATATGTGAAAAGAAATATAAATCGTAATAGTGCAATATTGTTATGATTATGATCAGAATAAGATGTTTTTATTTAAGGCACATAAAGGTATCTTTCAGGATGTTGTTTTCACTCAGTGGACAGGAGATGCAGAACTCAATGTTCACCCAAATATGTGGACTCCCGAGGACCTTAATAAAAAATACAACTGGACATAGTGCAGACCGTCTGTACAATTTATAATTGGTAAGTAGAAAAGGGAGTTACACTCACATGGTATCAGTTAAAAACAAGCATTTAGATCTCTCTGGATCTCGCTAGCCGAATGGATGATGTCTCCTATCCCCTCTCTCGTGGCGTGCGTTCCAGCGGTGCGTTCCACTCAACCGGAAGTGATGTCATCCGCTACGTCCACTTCCTGGGGTTTCGGCCGGCTCAGGAGAAAAACGTCACTCTACGCGTTTCACCACATAGGTTTCATCAGGAGTGACGTTTCAGTGCATATGGGAGGTGTTTTATACCCTAATTTTGGGTCTCATTAGTCAATAATACACCTGATACTATTTGGGCTGATAGTATACATCTGTGGTTATAATGAGCTTTACAAATTGCTGTTTCTATGTTGCACACATATGAAATTTATAAGTTAGCCCATATATATTTTCTCACGTTTGTGAGTATTAAATATTGAGCGAAGACATCTTATTCTGATCATAATCATAACAATATTGCACTATTACGATTTATATTTCTTTTCACATATTGCGCTTCCCGGACACTTCATCATACTTCACGTTGGACAGTATAGCTACATACAGGGCTATATAAGAAAAAGAATCACATATTACCAACTGTTTCCATAACAGCAGAATAAGGGATCTAACACGACCAGACCAAATACCTCAACATTCCTCCCAATGCGTAAACTCCAGCGCTGGGTCACTTATATCATCCCCTGAGTACACTATATACAGGATATAAACTCACCTCTTGCAGCGAGATTATCTCTGAAATCCCACATTCTGTCTGTTCTGAACTTTAGGTTAATCATAATTAAACGAGGTGATACATTTACGGTATATCGCAACATGTTGATTTAAAGGAATCCCTAACAATAGGTAAAATTCACAGGGCACAATCGTATTTCGAACTTTCCTTGCTCACTTTTCTCTTTCACTTTTCTCTTATTAGGAGCCGTGTGTTGCAAGGATATAGAGTTGTCAGTATTCGGGGCAATTCTGTAATTTTCATAGAATGATATATAGAATAAGAAGCATCTGTTAAGCACCTGTGTCCTTCCATGGTAGTGTACTAATTTCCAGATCGGGACCTACCAAGTAAATATTTGACAAGAAGAAATCAATGATAAGACGTCAGTGCCAGATCAATACATGCATGATGCAAGCAAATGATTTTCATCTTTTCAATCCAAAAGCCTTATGTTTCCTGTTTCCACAAGCACTGAAGAAGCAGGAAGCCACAGAAGGGATTCCATTTAGCAGATAGATATTTTCTGCTACTTAATCCAGCCAGCTGCAGAGCAAGCACAATAAGCAAAGTTAAATATTCTTTTCAACTACCTGGACTGCTTGACCAGAATTCTGCAACAAATAATTCCACAGGAAGTTAAAGCAGCACAACGTGAAAAATCCTACAATATGGTTTTTTTTTTTTTAAATAAATCAGTTCTGTAATATTAGATAATCCTGTCTGCATTTTTTTTTAACTCATTGCCATTTTAATGATTTTTTTAATGTTCTTATCATACTTTGGTTGCTACAGCAACCATTTAGAATGTCATATCCACCTCCTATTTTGAAACAGGCTGATACATAATTTTTGAGCTTTGCACGTTGGCAACAAAGTATCACAAACAGATCTCTTGTTGTGTTCTAAACAGCAGACTGTCTACTACTCTGAAATCTGTAACAATCAAGATTACATTTAGTAATATAATGTTACATATAAGCTGCAGCATTTCATAGATTACATTGTGTATATATGCCTTATCACTATTTTAAAACTAGTCAATATATATATATATATATATATATATATATATATATATATATAAAACAAGAAGAAACAAAGAAGTCCAGAGCAACATCCAATGTGACAAAAATATACAGTGAAATACCAATATATCTATATTTATATACAACAAAAAATACATCTGAAATGTTAAATTCAATGCAGTTTGCTTTGCTTTGCTCTTACCCCCCGTTTATACAAATGTCCTATTTAGAAGAAGTGTTGTTCCAATTTGTGGAGAGTAGGAATATAGTTATCAGGATTTTCCCATTTTGTCCTTTAAAAAAAAGGTTTGGGTCAATTTATCAGAGTCTGCCAGCTGCAAAAAACCCATTACATTTATCAAAAACATCAAATCCCACTGATTTGGCAATGAGATATTTTCCATTGATAATTCTTGCTCTGTGTTATTGCAAAACATACTGGACACCTAACAAGCTCCAATTAAACCCCCAAAATACCCACAACATATATATAAGCATATGAGTGTCAGAAGAGTGCTACTGAGCTGGCAATTGCATTAAAACCAGAGACATAACATAAAACACAGACAGAGCTCAGTTTTTAGCACATCTAGTGAGACTCATACACGGTACAGTGCCTAAATATATATGGAATAACTAATTAGTAAATGGTCTTTTAGTTTGACATTTTTGGCCAAAATTGTTGTAAGCCCCTGAGCCAACGCCAAGGCAGACCACATATCAGGGGTCCCTAACGCTAATATAAATTCTTAATAACCTGTTTAATAACAGGAAGAATGATTTATAGTAAATCTGTCAATATTAGCTGTAAAGTTCTGTCTGACTGAAGCTTTTATTAACCTGTACATTACCAGGAAAAGCACTCTGTATTAGAGATGTCTCAGCCAAACTGCAAGCCAAAGTTCTGTCTGACTGAAGCTTTTATTAACCTGTACATTACCAGGAAAAGCACTCTGTATTAGAGATGTCTCAGCCAGACTGCAAGCAGGCAAGTTCCCCTGAGTGGAAGATGCTATGGAGTGAGCCCATAACCATTTAAATGTGGGAGGGGGTGAGCTTAAATTAAGTAGGAGGTTGCCAACCTCCAATCAGCTATGACTAGCTGGACAGGAATTGTAAAACATACTGGACACCTAACAAGCTCCAATTAAACCCCCAAAATACCCACAACATATATATAAGCATATGAGTGTCAGAAGAGTGCTACTGAGCTGGCAATTGCATTAAAACCAGAGACATAACATAAAACACAGACAGAGCTCAGTTTTTAGCACATCTAGTGAGACTCATACACGGTACAGTGCCTAAATATATATGGAATAACTAATTAGTAAATGGTCTTTTAGTTTGACATTTTTGGCCAAAATTGTTGTAAGCCCCTGAGCCAACGCCAAGGCAGACCACATATCAGGGGTCCCTAACGCTAATATAAATTCTTAATAACCTGTTTAATAACAGGAAGAATGATTTATAGTAAATCTGTCAATATTAGCTGTAAAGTTCTGTCTGACTGAAGCTTTTATTAACCTGTACATTACCAGGAAAAGCACTCTGTATTAGAGATGTCTCAGCCAAACTGCAAGCCAAAGTTCTGTCTGACTGAAGCTTTTATTAACCTGTACATTACCAGGAAAAGCACTCTGTATTAGAGATGTCTCAGCCAGACTGCAAGCAGGCAAGTTCCCCTGAGTGGAAGATGCTATGGAGTGAGCCCATAACCATTTAAATGTGGGAGGGGGTGAGCTTAAATTAAGTAGGAGGTTGCCAACCTCCAATCAGCTATGACTAGCTGGACAGGAATTGTAAAACATACTGGACACCTAACAAGCTCCAATTAAACCCCCAAAATACCCACAACATATATATAAGCATATGAGTGTCAGAAGAGTGCTACTGAGCTGGCAATTGCATTAAAACCAGAGACATAACATAAAACACAGACAGAGCTCAGTTTTTAGCACATCTAGTGAGACTCATACACGGTACAGTGCCTAAATATATATGGAATAACTAATTAGTAAATGGTCTTTTAGTTTGACATTTTTGGCCAAAATTGTTGTAAGCCCCTGAGCCAACGCCAAGGCAGACCACATATCAGGGGTCCCTAACGCTAATATAAATTCTTAATAACCTGTTTAATAACAGGAAGAATGATTTATAGTAAATCTGTCAATATTAGCTGTAAAGTTCTGTCTGACTGAAGCTTTTATTAACCTGTACATTACCAGGAAAAGCACTCTGTATTAGAGATGTCTCAGCCAAACTGCAAGCCAAAGTTCTGTCTGACTGAAGCTTTTATTAACCTGTACATTACCAGGAAAAGCACTCTGTATTAGAGATGTCTCAGCCAGACTGCAAGCAGGCAAGTTCCCCTGAGTGGAAGATGCTATGGAGTGAGCCCATAACCATTTAAATGTGGGAGGGGGTGAGCTTAAATTAAGTAGGAGGTTGCCAACCTCCAATCAGCTATGACTAGCTGGACAGGAATTGTAAAACATACTGGACACCTAACAAGCTCCAATTAAACCCCCAAAATACCCACAACATATATATAAGCATATGAGTGTCAGAAGAGTGCTACTGAGCTGGCAATTGCATTAAAACCAGAGACATAACATAAAACACAGACAGAGCTCAGTTTTTAGCACATCTAGTGAGACTCATACACGGTACAGGTTGGCAACCTCCTACTTAATTTAAGCTCACCCCCTCCCACATTTAAATGGTTATGGGCTCACTCCATAGCATCTTCCACTCAGGGGAACTTGCCTGCTTGCAGTCTGGCTGAGACATCTCTAATACAGAGTGCTTTTCCTGGTAATGTACAGGTTAATAAAAGCTTCAGTCAGACAGAACTTTGGCTTGCAGTTTGGCTGAGACATCTCTAATACAGAGTGCTTTTCCTGGTAATGTACAGGTTAATAAAAGCTTCAGTCAGACAGAACTTTACAGCTAATATTGACAGATTTACTATAAATCATTCTTCCTGTTATTAAACAGGTTATTAAGAATTTATATTAGCGTTAGGGACCCCTGATATGTGGTCTGCCTTGGCGTTGGCTCAGGGGCTTACAACAATTTTGGCCAAAAATGTCAAACTAAAAGACCATTTACTAATTAGTTATTCCATGTACCGTGTATGAGTCTCACTAGATGTGCTAAAAACTGAGCTCTGTCTGTGTTTTATGTTATGTCTCTGGTTTTAATGCAATTGCCAGCTCAGTAGCACTCTTCTGACACTCATATGCTTATATATATGTTGTGGGTATTTTGGGGGTTTAATTGGAGCTTGTTAGGTGTCCAGTATGTTTTACAATTCCTGTCCAGCTAGTCATAGCTGATTGGAGGTTGGCAACCTCCTACTTAATTTAAGCTCACCCCCTCCCACATTTAAATGGTTATGGGCTCACTCCATAGCATCTTCCACTCAGGGGAACTTGCCTGCTTGCAGTCTGGCTGAGACATCTCTAATACAGAGTGCTTTTCCTGGTAATGTACAGGTTAATAAAAGCTTCAGTCAGACAGAACTTTGGCTTGCAGTTTGGCTGAGACATCTCTAATACAGAGTGCTTTTCCTGGTAATGTACAGGTTAATAAAAGCTTCAGTCAGACAGAACTTTACAGCTAATATTGACAGATTTACTATAAATCATTCTTCCTGTTATTAAACAGGTTATTAAGAATTTATATTAGCGTTAGGGACCCCTGATATGTGGTCTGCCTTGGCGTTGGCTCAGGGGCTTACAACAATTTTGGCCAAAAATGTCAAACTAAAAGACCATTTACTAATTAGTTATTCCATATATATTTAGGCACTGTACCGTGTATGAGTCTCACTAGATGTGCTAAAAACTGAGCTCTGTCTGTGTTTTATGTTATGTCTCTGGTTTTAATCTGTGTTATTGCCCCAGTTTTGCACCTTGAAAATTTGAATACATAACTCTGTATGGGGAAGATTTATTAAGAACTGGTACGGGTTTATCGCACACAACCCGGACGTTAACTCCCAATAATGTCAATAGGTGTTCATGCTGGATCGGGTGCGCTAACCCTTACCGGCACTTCATCAATCTGCCCCATTGGCCCTTATTCTACAGATGTGGCCAACGTTATCGCACCCATTAATGTGTGGTAAGTCACCAAATCATTACCTACATCTGTACAAAGTGTGATAGCATAGATCCGGTGATATTGCACAGAAAGACCTTCTGTCCTCACTGGGGTTTTTCGTGCTACAGCGGTGCTTTCGCACTTTGTAGAAGAATGACCTTTGTCTCATCAAAAATTCCAGTGTTTTCACATAACAGGTCACTGGTTCTTATATGGGTATAATGATTTAAAGAACAAGACAACAAATCTGACCATCTCTGTCATCCCCTGACTTGCCCAAGTCCAGTAAATCAGTTCTAAGTGGATTCATAGGGAATCAAGATAAAGAGCCTTTTATCAGATATTATTTTGGACAGATGGCCACAGACTCCTAATACTTTATACGCAACATGATCCCTTCCTTATATGCAAAATCAAATGCTTGCCTTGACTGCTTGGTGTTGGCTGGCTGGAGGCCCAGTCAGGACCCATACATTAGACAGCCTGAACCTGTCCCTCGTTAATCCCACACTGGGTTAAGTACTGTTTGCTTCACCCCTGGAAGTCAACATCTCTATGCGGGATAATAACCTCTCTGTCATCCTATTGTAGTGCTGCTGCAGTTTATTTGTGACACAGCAACATAAAATTACAAAGATATATTTCAGAAGGCCATGTAACACAGTAGAGCTACTGTGTGTTAATTGACTCTGAAGCATCAAAGAATAAATTGAACTTAACTGCAGTAGCAATGCCACTGTTTTATTTTTACTTATGTTTAGAAGCAGAAATTCTGTTTATAGAGATCTGATCTTTGACGCTGGAAAAGCCAGAGGCCGTCCACACTGAAAAAGTAGAACTGGATATTGCTGGAGCAATGTCGGGGTTGGCAAATAATGGTACAGATGTAGCTAGCCATATGTAACGCTGCTCGTCTCAAGACAGGAAGCGGACCCGCAGGGCTGAGGTAGGATATCAAATCATTGCACCTGAATTGAGTATAGCAGAGTCGGGGTCACAGGCTGGGATCAAGGCAGGTGGCAAAGGTGCAGAATCACAGGCTGGATGCAAACACACAGGAACAAGCTGTAGACTAGCAGGAACAAACATGAAACCTGCTCTGACAACTTCCGGGAGGAAGTCGGGCCTTTTACAGGCAGAATGTCGGTAACCAATATGGCCACTGTCTCTTCAGTGTGGACAGAAGGGAAAACAGATTTTCCAGGTGGCCAGATTGTTATCGGCGTTTCATAGTTACATAGTGGGTACTGACAGCACTGAAGCTTCATACCTTAATGTCTTCAGTGCCACTGCCACGAGCGGTAACAGTCCCAAAGAATTAATGCTGCAGGAAGTCCCATTCAGAAGAATGGACCTGCCACAACTCCATTGCAGCAGACACTGTCTTGGCGCCACAGACCTTTGCTTGCTTGTCCACGAGGCCGAGGAGAGTAAGTCTTGCTACAGCTGTACTATAAAACAGAAATTGTGAGGCGCTTCCAATAAAGGTGTGATAAATATATAAATATAAATTGATAAATAAATATATAAATATAAACAGTGTTCAAAAATAGTGATAGTAATAGTAAAATTCGTTGCTCAACCCTCTTAGGAAAAGATCCAGTTTCTCCTCTCTTGACTGTTTGGAAGAAGCTTGTGGGGAGCGCAGAATGTCACCATATAAAGGGAAGGAAATAAATATAGTGTAATATGTCCAAACACCTATATCAATGTATATGGGGATCGAGATTAAGAACTCACATTCTCCCAGTTAAAATACAGCATTGGAAGACAATCTGAAGACTCTGTAGTTAGCAGGAGGGTTTTGCTTAGGATACTCTCCCTGGTGTCAGTGGAACAAACCATTAGCACCATGTGCATATACACATAACAATCAAAGCGCAGCAGCAGTATACACCATCTACCTCACTCCCGGGATCGCGTTGCGTCACTTCCGGTCCGGACCGTCGCGTCACTTCCGGTTTCGCGATCAATCTTGAAATGGGTCCACACGGGTTCTGGGGCATGGGGGGCACACTCTGAGTTGCTGCTAGTTCACTCTACGCGTTTCGCTGGCGTGACAGCTTCGTCAGGAGTCCGATCTCAGAGATCGGACTCCTGACAAAGCTGGCACGCCAGCGAAACGCGTAGAGTGAACTAGCAGCAACTCAGAGTGTGCCCCCCATGCTCCAGAACCCGTGTGGACCCATTTCAAGATAAATCGCGAAACCGGAAGTGACGCGACGGGCCAGACCGGAAGTGACACGACGCGATCCCGGGAGTGGGGTAGATGGTGTATACTGCTGCTGCGCTTTGATTGTTATGTGTCTATGCACATGGTGCTAATGGTTTGTTCCACTGACACCAGGGAGAGTATCCTAAGCAAGACCCCCCTGCAAACTACAGAGTCTTCAGATTGTCTTCCATTGCTGTATTTTAACTGGGAGAATGTGAATTCTTAATCTCGATCCCCATATACATTGATATAGGTGTTTGGACATATTACAATATATTTATTTCCTTCCCTTTATATGGTGACATTCTGCGCTCCCTACAGCTGTACTATGCCTGAATTATGTGACGTAAGATTGTATTTAAACTTAAGCAAGTCACAAAAATATATGTTTAATTACTGGAAGTGGATAGACCTCAGAGTCTATGAATATTTGGGAGCCGAGGGAGTGTGTCGAGATCAGTCTAAGCACATTCATTATGTTCTATAAGTACCCAACCACTAGAACCCAGCATACTGTACAGTTCTAGAGTAATACCTGACCTAATTGAGATTGTAATACTATGCTAAGAAATAAGACCAACCCTTCTGTATTGCTAGATCTCTGGAGAACCAATTTCTTTATTGTGGGATGTTTTCCTCTCCAAAATAAACTGCAAGATGTGGGTCTGAAGGTCTTTCAAATCTATATGCAGACTAGGGATAGGGAGGATTAGAAAAAAGTATATCATTCTGGGGAGCATTTCTTTTTCTGACCCAGGAGATTGCTCCAGGATTCCAAATTCTTTTTGAGGGATTCAAGTAGTATGGGATAATTAGCCCTATATACTGAAAAGAGAATGTAATATTGAATTCCAAGTATGGGGAAATTGCTCTCTGGCAGACAAAATCTAAATTTGGAGTAATTTGACCATCACGGGGGACGGGGGGGAGGGGGTTGACATTAAGAGCTGCTGCTTTAGCATGGTCAATTTTGAAGACAGACATTTCCACAAATTTACTTTAGCCTCCAAACAGGTTTGAAAAGGAGGTGAGCAACTTGGAAAGATCTAGAGTGACATTGTCAGCCAAAAGGGCTAGTTTATGGTCTTGTGATTTGATTGGGATACCTGAAGTATTGGGATTGTTTCTAATAAGAGCTGTTTAGGGTTTTATATATAGTGCAAATAAACAGGGATAGGGGGCAGATGACAACCCTGTTTTTCACCATTGTGAATCTTGTTGGGATCTGAATACAGATTAGAACAATGAACCCTAGCAGGAGAAGATACGTATGTAAAGAGCTGATATGCCTGTGAGATATTTATCTGAGAAATTGAAGACCTTTAAAACAGAGACCGGATATCTCCAATCGATCTGATCAAAGGTCTTCTCCGTGTTAAGAGAAAGGAGCATAGATAGCATTTTAGAGATAAGTATCAAGTTAATTACTTACCTGGTGTTATCTAGAGTTTGTCCAGTTGGGATGAAACCAACGTGGTCCGGATGAATCAGTGTTGCTATACAATTCTTAACTGTTGGCTAGAATGTTAGCAAATCCCTTTATGTCAGCGTTTTTAAGGGAGATTGGCCTGTAGCTTGAACAGTTGGTGGGGTCTTCACCTTTCTTTAGAATAAGAATGATGTTGGCTATTGTCATAGTATCTGAAAAAATTAATTGGTCGATTACGTTTCTCTATTTGTTGTCAGCACATTTTTGGGAGTTTGCGCCAAATAAGAAAATGATCTAATTTTGTTTGACTAACAACAGAAATATATATTTTCTTGCCCTTATATAGGATATGGCTCTTGTCGGGGGGGAGGGGGATTTCCTCAGAATACATCTGCGGTCAATGGAGCAGGATCCTGATTTGAGCCACAGGGAGTGAATATTGTTGAGGAATTGTTTGTCTCTCAGCCAAAATTTGTGGTTGTATTTGATTTTTTTTTTAAAGCATGCAATCATCATTTAGAGGACTTTTAATTACTGCTTTTGGGGGATTTCCAGAAAACAGGCAAAAGAGATTTCAGGGGGAGCATTCAGACAAAAGAAAGACTTTCACTCACCTGGGACACATACTTAAGATTGGATTCTTCTGCAGTAGAGGCACATAGGTGAATTGTTTAGGGTCTCATTCTGTAGGTCTATCCTAGCATGGTCGGACCAAGTAATATGAACGTTTGTCTGAGTTACCCAAGAAACTATCTTGGCATCAACAAAAATAAATCAATTTGGGAATATGACTTATAAACAGCAGAAGAAAAAACATGAAATCTTTATCTACTGGATGAATCTGTCAACCAATTGGAAATCTTTAATAGCTTTGGCTGGTGCCCTCGAGTCCTTCAGGCCTCTGAAGGCTCTAATAATCAGTCAGATCTTTGTATCTATCAATCTCTCTAGTGAGAATAGTACTGTATCTCCTGTACACCCAGAATAAGGGAGCCTCTTTTATAATTAGTAAGGTACATACAAAAGTTATCAACAAAAGGATGCTTTAGCCCCAGCATGGGCGTAGATATTTGCCGAAGTGACAAGATCACCACCCAGCATACCAGTGACAATCTACCTCTCTGTCTGCTTTGATCAATTCAGATTTAAAGGAGATGATATTCTTTAAAAAGATCGCTAAACCCCTCTTTTTCACCAGAGCAGAAGCTAAAAATATTTGGGAATATTGTTTATGGAAAACAGTGAGTCTCTTGTAAGAATATTATTCTTGCGTTGCTATTGCTCTTTAATTTAATTCCATATACCTAATCTTCTTTTGTGGGGGGCTTTTTAACACCCTTAATGTTGTGAGGTACAAATCTGAGAGGATCACCGTAGTTATAGGTTACGTATAAATAAAATAAGTAGAGTTGTGTTATTATTTTCATATTCATGACATCATATCTTGCTCACATGAAATGCAATCTTTCCCAGAAAGACAGATAAAAAGCTCAACTTGCACTGAAAAAAGTATATGAGGTTTTCATCTGTCCTTACTGTACAGTAGAAAGTCTCCCAATAAGCATGGTTAAACAAATGCATAACAAAATGTTTAATATTTGTTTGGCCACGCAGATGGCAACTACAATTAGCAGCAAAAATATTGATGAATCTCAAGTAATTAAGAATCTCATTAAGGGGTCTATGCATTAAGCAGCGAAAAAATGCATTAGCCAGTTTTGCAATTAGCCATGTTTTTGGCATGTTAAACTCGCTGTATGCTGTAAGTGGCGAATCCCTGGCGAATGAATGCGCCACCACCATTTGATATAATGGCGAGTAACCGGTGGCGAGACGGCTGCCTGGCGAGAAGCTGCCGAGAAGCCGTCCCCTGCCGAGTTGTGTTTGCAGCAGAGAGAGATCCGTTGCTCTCTCGGCGCAAACATCGGCATATTAAAAATTATTTTATATACAATTTTATTCATAGTGTACATGTGCAGGGAGTCTCCGGAACTGAACCGCATTGGTTTCAGGTCCAGGGACCTACCTGCTTCCTGAGATACAGACCCCTTTATGAGGTGCCGGTATCCCTCTGCATTTAAAGGTCCCGATCACGTGACCGTGGAATGTAAACAAAGCAGAGGGATACCGGCACCCCATAAAGACAGAGGTTTGGGGGAGAACGGCTATGATGTCAGTGAAAGCCTGTCACATGGTACTAGAGCCAATCAGAGTAGGGATAGGCTTCCCACGCTCTGATTGGCTACCGTACCATGTGAGGCCGGCCATGTTCCTTTTCATGACGTCATCGTAAAGGCAATTGAAGCAAAGCCATTCTGATTGGCTGTGCTTTCATTGCCTTTAAGTGACGTCATCATTTTTTTTGTATCGGCCAAAACACATGGTTTTCACGGCCAAATCAGGGCCGTAGAAACTATGACGAAAATGTGACATCATAGGCCTTTAAAAGCCTATGTCGTCTCATTTTGAAGCCAGACGCCGAGGAGGAAAGACCTCCCGAAGAAGAAGAAGACCAGGGCGTGGCAGCAGACGGGAAGAAGACCCCGGAAGAGAGCCGCAGCTGAAAAAAAGAAGAATACAGATGAAGATGGATTACAAGTAGAAGACCCCTGGATTGTTTTTTTTAATTATTTTAATGTTTATTATTTTATGGGTTCCTGTTCGTGGATTGGTTCGTGAGTAAGCTGTTCAACGGGAGTCGGTGAGTGGGTCAAGTAATGGTAAGTGAACTAAAGAAATGTATTTTATGTTACTTTTTTTTTTTGCTTTTTACATGTGTTTTTTTTATTGTACATCATTTCTTGCCACTGTATGTATGTATGTATGTATGTATGTATGTATGTATGTATGTATGTATGTATATATGCCTAGAGAGATATATAAATACAGGGTAAGAAATTATAGTGTTTGAAAAGCTTGATTTGCACTATGTTAAATGATTTTGGCTATGCTGCTATGCATAGATGTGTGTTCAATCTATTTTATAATTAGATAGATGTAATTTTTGGGCTTCTATGCTGTACTTTAGGTCATGGTGAGGATTGCTTTTGTATATTTTAATTTTTGGTGTCCTATTTTGTATGATGGTAACTTGTTCTCTTTAATGGTTGCTATAGTTAATTGTGTAATTGGTATGGATGGTATTTTAATTGTTTTGGGATGTAATGAATGTATGTAAATTGATTGATGGTGAATTTCTTGGATTACATAGTATACTTCTTTTGATGTAATGCTATTTTCTTTGGAATATTGTATTGTTAACATTGATTTGCTGCGTCTACATGTTGCTTACATTTTATGCTGCATGTATACAATGTAAATGCAATGTTTTAAGTTGCATTTGAGGCTTTGGATTGGAATTTGATGCTTTACATTGGATGATTACATTTGATTTGTTTAGGAAATAGCAATGTATTTCATTGAGGATGTTATGGATAAGTGGTATTTATATTGGAGCATGTTTTTCTTAACCCTGAGACATTTATTTGTATATTGGTTCATCATGTGTGTGTGTGTGTGTGTGTGTGTGTGTGTGTATATATATATATAATATATATATATTTATATATTATATATATATTTATATATTATATATATATATAATTTTTTATTTTATTGTAATTTTTTTTTCATGATGAAGCCACTGTACAATGGAATGCGTGAAGGGTTGGTATGTGGCCATGATAGCTTAACCCCTTAATTACCTTTGCGGTTAGTATCCGATAAGGTGATTAAGGGGTTCATTGATATGTGAATGTCATTCCAATGTATTGGCTATGTTTTATTTTGGCAACGGACCACAAGGATGATGCTGGCGACGGGGCCTTCTTATTGATGAGGTCAGTAGAATTTTCTTTATTTTACTATGCTAGTTAATGTGTTTGATAATGGCCAAATAATGTATTATCCCTATCTGGACAAGAGTTATTTGGCACATTATTGTACTGTATGTGTTGGGGTGGGGGGAGGGGGTATTGGCCCCAAGGGTATGTGGGTAGGCCTCCCTTGTGGGTAGTTGGTGAGGGTGGTTAGGCCTCACGGGGTGCGGGGTAGTGGGGTAGGGTATGTGGGTGATGTGGGTTAACCCCTTAATGACTGTAGCGGTTAATTACCGCTATGGTGATTAAGGGGTTAGGGGACATTACATTGGATGTTTTAATTATTGTGTCTGTTTTGCAGAAGCGGATGGTGCATGGGCAGGATGAAGATGAGGATGTCCTTCATCGTGGCAGCCGGACAAGGGTGAGTGCTATATGTATTTAATGTATTTGTTGTTTTTTATGTATTTTAAATGGGCACATTCACTATTATCCATTTGTGGATAATAGTAATTGTGCCCATTAATATTCTGTATGTTAGGGGGGTATAGGTGTTATTGGTGTAATATATATATATATATATATATATATATATATATATATATATATATATATATATACACATATATATACACATATATATATATATATATATATATATATATATATATATATATATTTATTTAGTTAGTGTGGGGCTGTTTTGTGTGTTTTATTTTTATTGTGGGTAGCGGGGGTGGGTGAAGGGGGTATTAGCCCCAACGGTGGTTTGTTTAGGGCTTGCGGGTGGGTAGCGGGAGGGTTTAACCCCTGCATGACCGTAGGTCGGGAAGGGGTTAAGCGCAACCGCAACCCCCCCCGCAAGCCCTAAACAAACAACAAGGGCAAAATACCCCCTTCACCCACCCCCGCTACCCACAATAAAGCTGGCACAGCAGCTTAACCCCTTCATTGCCTTAGCGGTTAGCCGGTAAGGTAATTAAGTGGCCTTTAAAAGCATTTTTCCTGCCTTGGATGCATGCCGGGGGGCTCCGGTGCTGGTATTATTGGTATCACCTCAGGAGACCCCCGGCATCAATCCCAGCCAGGAAAAAGGCTAAAAAAAAATCTAAATGCCGATCCGCCACTCATCAGCAGCCTCTCACCATCAACTAGCCAACTTTTTTTGCCGTGGCTGATTCGGCATTAAAAACGCCCTTCTAGAGTGGCGAATAGCGCCGCTAAGCTACTCTCCACTATTAGAATACAGTGTGGCGGAAAATGTGTCTATTTTAGGCGGAAAGTGCCTTCTCGCCTCGCCACTGGTGGAAAAAAAAAACCGCCAACAAAACTGGCGTTTTTTTTTATTCTCGCCACTTTCTCGCCCCTTACTGAATAGGGGTAGGCATTTTTGGCGGGAAACGGGTGAGAAGTGCCTTTCCGCCGCTTACTGCATGAGGCCCTAAGTCTTACCACCTATTATAAAAAGGAAGCGCATGAACACTTACAGCTGTAATTACATAGTTAGTAACACAACCTCAACAATAATACCTCTTAAAATAACCAAAGGTTAGCAAAAAGACAGGCTGGTTGCTACTGTAAGTACAGTACTTTTTCTTAGAAAAACTTAATGGAGAAATGTTCACATTTGAAGCATATTTAAAGGTAGGATGAGCTTAGCAAGGCACCAGTCAGTGCGCTACGCACCTTGGCTTGCACTGTTTTAAAGGAGTGAAGCAGGTTGTCTCCGGAGCTGAACCCCATTAACTTTAGCTCTGAGGACCCCATGATGCTGGTGATACTCACCTCCATAGTAGGTGCCGGTAGCTGTTGAGCTAGTTGGGGTTTAAAGTTTAAAGCTCCCACGTCACATGGGCCTATAGGAAGCCGAAGCCGATGATGTCACTGCTTCTTATTGGCCTGCAGGGTACAGGAGCTTTGAACAGTGACCATTACATGATCCCTAGTAGCCGAGCAGAGCAGATACCGGCACTATCTCCAGAAGCAGGGTGTCCCCAGAGCTGAAATGAATGTGGGGTTCAGCGCAGGAGACTCCCTGCTTCAATCCTGGGTAAAATGCCTGATTTTTCTGCTCCAGTGTGAGTAGATTTTATAGGTATTTTTCACTCGATGATTATTTTTGCCCTACATGTGATTTGCCTCACACCTGTCAGATGTCCTATGACACATTTTTTACCAGCTTTTTGATCCAGTCCTGATTTTTCTTAGCTAGAGCTGTGCTCCGTTCATTCCAGCGCATCAGCTGGAGCTTTCTTCTAAACAGAGTTTAGCAACAAGCTATCCTAGTTGCTAGGTATATATTCCTAATACAAATTAAATCTTGAAGGTTATTTTAACTGTGAACAAGAGAAATGTAGAAATAGGTGCAGCAAGGTGCAAGACTGAATGTTAGAAATGTTAGCCTATCATAGGTTGTCAGTGTAAACAAATATAAACTTATAAAAACAGAAAGGCCCAGCGCAACATACAAAATGACAGAACATATAGTACAATACTTCAGTGCTAATCTGCTCATGAGTAAGGGTCATTTAGTTAAACCCTTTGGCCAAAGCATTATAAGCCTGCAGCCAACATCAAGGCATAACCAATTTGCAGGTCCTAACACTACCTGGTAAAATTCTTATGTATCTCTTTTTTCTGTGGAGGGAGAAAAACCATACTGGGTCTGTGATTCACAGGATCATGATAAAAACTGCTAATTAGAAAGTGGGGCGGGGTGAGCTTTAAACCCTGGGGAGGAGGAGCCACATATAAACGTATGCTCAACACAAAACAATAAAAGAGCGCCCCTCAGAAAGAAGGCCGAAGCATCTGACATCCGACTGCCAGGGAGGCCGGTGGAGATAGTGGGTGGAGGCCCAGGCGATCGAAGAAGGCAGTGGGGTTTTTTATTGGGATTTGCATGCGGTTTCTGGGAACTATTAATTTAAAAGGAGATCACCATTTACATTTATGGATTGTTGTTCCAAATAAGAGCAGTCACTGTTTTGAGGTTTCTACGTCTTTGGTGTGTTACAGGGGACACGTCAGCAAACTGTATTGAAAGGATGATGAAGGACTATCACGTCTCTTGGATTGTGTGTTCCTAGGAGTCTCGGTCTGTGTGCTCTGTCAAGGCACAGAATGTCTGCGGGCAAAGTTGGCTGGAGATCCTTAAATAGCCACCTAACTGCAAGTGCATATTGCTTCAACAGGAGAGAATATCTAAATCTTCGAGATGCCCCAAGACCTCTCCAAGCTGAGATTTTAAGGTCTGAACCTTGTGTTTTAGGCCTTTGTGCACTTAAGTAAGGGTGTTCATTTTTATGTTCAAGATAGTTAGCTCTCTCTCTAAGATTAGATACCTCTTATCTTATTTAGTGCACTTTGCAGCTCAGATTACAGTATAACACATTTATGAGGTTTAAATAACATTACTTTATACTTTGTTTGGTACAGGTTTCAGCAATTTCCTCCATCTCTGCTTCCGAGTCCAAGCTGTCATGAGTTGGGACATCATTTTCTTGCCAGCAATCCAGGTCGGCCAGTTTGATCTCAGAGGAAGCTGCATTCACAGCAAAAGGCATAGGGCCGATTGGAGGAGAGCCACACTCCTGGAAGTGACATCATCACGAGCTCAGTGAGGTGCACAAACACGACTGAAATGCTCCCAGAGTCATTGTCCAGGGAGAATAGCTGAGCGATCCTGGGAATGGCTTTCCTTGTTGTTTGTACCTTCTTCATTTCCACTTTGAGTAATAATTTATTTAATATATTTTTATTTCATATATTTAATGTAGTGCTTTTCTCCCAATGGAACTCAAAGCATTTCCCAATTACAGTATTGAGCGCAATACGCAGCACATAGGAATTTTAACAGACACAGTCCCTGCCCAGATGAGCTTACAATCTATGTTTTTTGACGCCTGAAGAGCATCTCTGGGAATTCTGAGCCATGTTGAGCAACCTTGTGTTCTACGTACCATTGTGAGTGCATTAGCAACCAAATACCATTTCACTAATTATGGAACACTATATGCTGTTGAGCTCCTGATTATTTGACATTTACTCTGAGACTAACTGGAGAGTCCTTTGCTGCAGGAGCAGCCTCATTTTGTGGGTTGTATTTATTTGAATTATTGCCACGCCATTATACTGTATAATGTAGGTATGTAGTCCCGAGCAGCCCAGTAGGCAGGGAAAGGAAAGCACAGCAGAACGAAAAAAAGGGAACCAGGGTTTGTATGCCAATAAAAAAGGTAGGATTTATTCTTACCAGGAACACATCAGTAGCACGGGCATTGAACAGGGATGATCCTCATACACGTTTCGCGCTGTTCAAGCGCTTTATATAATGTACTTGGAGATTTTACACTTAATTTTCTGTGTGCTATATTAAGCCATATAACTAGTTTGGTAAATCAGCGTCACTCATGTCCACCTCTCCCAATACATCTTTCATTGTACACCCACACTACGTCCATTAGCAATTACATTCCTCTCACTTTTTTTTTATAGCACACTGTTAATTAAAGTAATAGTCCCCTCAGGACAGGACATTACTGTCCAAAAAATGCCCTACCTTGAGGAGTTGTAGGCCCCGTTCTTAGGGTATTATAACTATTATAGCAGTGGCATAGCTAGACATTTTTCAGGACCCCCTCATGTCTCTCTCTCTTTGCACTCTCTCTCTCTCTCTTTGCGCTCTCTCTCTCTCTTTGTGCTCTCTCTCCTCTCTTTTTTTCTCTCTCTCTCTTTGCGCTCTCTCTCTCTTTGTTTCTCCCTCACTCTCTTTGCTCTCTCTGCTCTCTCTCTTTGTTCTCTGCACTCTCTCTTTCTTCTCTCTCTCTCTCATCTTCCTTCCTGTATCCTTCCCTTTCATGTCTGTTTTTACCCGTGATTTAGCTCCAGCCTCACGCTGCACTACTTGAGCCCACGCCCCTGACCCAGGCCCCGCCCACCTACGGAGGTCCTGCAGGGGAAGGGATTTCCCCTCTGTCCTTCCTACTGCATCTCAGGGCCCCTCCCCCTGACCCAGTCCCTTCCCACCTGCAGAGGAAGGGATTTCCCTCTGTGCTTCCTGCCCCCTGCAGGGAATTAATATGTGGGCTGCAGGGGCCGGGCCGCTGACAGGGGGGGTGACCGGGTCTCCCAAGAGCATGGGCCCTTGGGCTTTGCCTGGGCCATAGCTACGCCCCTGTACTATAGGCTAGACGTATGTTGTTTTTTTCTTCATTTTTCATAAATAAAGATAGAAGACACGATTGTAATAGTCCTACTGATTTTTATATTCATATTCAAATTGTATATTAATATAAAATTGTACACACACAGTACAGGCCCCACCCACCTCTCTCCACAGTTTCCTCCTCCTCAGTCTCTCCTGTGCGGAGCTCTCTCTCTCTCACATGCAACCAGAGAGGGGGAGGAGTGAGTCTCTGGTGATGCAGGTAAGGCTGCGCTTATAGTGCCGGCGATGGCGTCCCGACCGATGACGTCACCCGTCGCCGTCGCCTTTGCAATTCAAGTTTAGGCGACATCACTGGCTACAAGGCCAGTGATGTCATAAAAGGGGAAGGCAGAGTGGCGGAGAAGCTCTCTGATTGGCCACAAGGAGAGACCGTCGCCGAAAAAATCAAATAACAGTGACTACCAGATTTTTGGTAGCGCTGTCGCTTGGTTGCGCCGTTGCTGTCGCGTGCACTATAAGAACCAATGATGACGACAATGCATGTGTTTTGACGCAACGTCGCGTCCCCGTCGCGTCGCTGGCACTATAACTTCAGCCTAAGGGAGGAGTCAGTCGGTGGTGCTGCAGGCAGGCGGAGAGGTCAGTCTCTGGTGCTGCAGGGAGTGGAGGAGTCAGTCTGGTTATGCTGTCTCCCATTCCTTCTCTGAAAGCTGATTGGCAAGAATTCAAAACTTGGCAAAATGCCAAAATTCAGGGCATCACTGACTATCAATGCCCTGAAGTTTAGGATTGCCCAAATAGCAGGGATTTCAGTAATTCACAGAATTTCCACCCATTTGGCACATAATGTAAAGTATGCATTTGAAAGTAAGTATATGTATAAATATTACATCATACCAACTTTGCTCTTAACTTTATTGAAACCGGCTAGAATGGCATACTGTATTCTCCACAGTCAACATCCCCTAGTTCTATCCACCTCATTCTATTCATTGATGCCAATTTTATTCATATTTCTAAGCTAGCCATTATTTTAAAATTGAGGTACATTCAACATGTTGCAGAATCCGATCACTTGAAAGATGATTTTATGCATTATTATATTTATATATTATTAAAATATTGAAAATTCAGTACTATATATGTGCAGCTGCAGAAGCAAAATACAGTGTTCAAATAAGTAGAATGTACATTAATGCAAGACCAAAATAATGATAAAATCTGATCGTGTGGGTCTAAATTTTGCTAGAATAAGTTACTTATAATAACTTGCATTGATGGCTCAGGAGAGAGAACAAATATTCAAACAGAGCTCTGGGAAGCTGTTTCTATTATGCTCCTAGCAGGTGGTTTATCATGCCTTCTAACATCCTCATAATAAAGTCTGGCAAGTGTATAGCATATCATTTTATTTCTTATATGGATGTGCATAAAAATGCAGTTGGCAATAGCAAGAAATCATTGCATGCAAATTATATTACTGTAGAGTTTCGTTATTTCACTGATTTATTTTATTGCCACAATTTGAAAAAACAAAATAAAACAAAAATAAAAACTTAGTCGAACCTCAACTGATTTCCAAGACTTGCGTGTTACTGCCACCTGGATTTCAGGAAGACCACAACAAAATAAGCAAAGAAAATAACAGTATCAACACAGAAAATAAAGCTACAGTATGTCATGTCTCTATTCAATGTGCTGTGGAAATGTACTCCAAGATCTCATCTTTGTTCTTTTACATTTTTCTGGGACATAGGGAAAAAATGCTTCATAGGACGTTGATAGTCTGTGACAAGAAAGGTGATTAATGATTGTATCAATACATCAAATAATATATAACAGCGAAATTACTATTTTCTAGATTATATGAATGCTGTGGAGTGCCTTTTAATGATTATGTGAAGGCAAGCACACTTAAGAAATATTTGAAAACTTTACAACTATACAATACAGTATGTGTGCTTTGTAAACATGCTTTATATTTGTGCATGAAAATACATCATTTTGGGCATGCTATAGTCTAGGTTGAGAACAGATGGGATACCAGCACTCCAGGTATGTAGTAATACTATTGTGTAGAGTGAACGGTGCAATAAGGGGGAGAATGAACACAAATGCAACAAAACTAACTGGGTACCACTAGGTACAGACTGGCCAGTGATCCAGTACAGACCCCTAATAGATGTACTCAATATCACAAAAAAGGAAGTGCTATGTAAGTAATAATATAAGATAAGATAATAAGATAATAAGATAAGTATAGCTACGGAACTTAGATATTGCACTCGTAAGTAACGTGTTGTGTAACATTAAAATTCTTTTAATAGTACAATAATCGTAAAATAATGGGGATTAAAATATACAGTATAGGGAGACACCAGAATGGAGGGAGTCCGCTATCCTCCAAGTTAGAAAAGGTTATATATTGGACACACTTGAACCTGAAAGGGTGATTAAATCCACAGGAAGAAAAAAGGAAGGGAAAAATACAATGGTACAGTGTTGCAAATAATCTGATGATTACGCTTTAGGTCGGGAGGGGGATTAGGGAAGGGGGATTAGGGGAGGGGGATTAGGGGGGGGATTAGGGGAGGGGGATTAGGGGAGGGGGAGGGGGGAGGGGACAGCATTTGAAACCATATAATTTATTTATTATTTATAAAATATTTTACCAGGAAGTAATACATTGAGAGTTACCTCTCGTTTTCAAGTATGTCCTGGGCACAGAGTTAAGACAAATAATACATGGTTACAAATACAGTTCAGTTACATAAATGAACAGGGTATACATTATATACAAGACATTGCATGCACAGTTAAAGATAATATATATTATGGGCGTATGAAACAGTTACAGACCAGATTAAAATGTGTGACAGCCTTAGATTTGAAAGAAGTTAAACTTGTGGTGGATGTAAGAGTCTCTGGTAGGTTGTTCCAGTTTTGGGGTGCACGGTAAGAGAAGGAGGAGCGGCCGGATACTTTGTTGAGCCTTGGGACCATGAACAGTCTTTTGGAGTCTGATCTCAGGTGATAGGTGCTGCATGTGGTAGGGGGGAGGAGCTTGTTATATATATATATATAACACAGTAAATAACAGGTTAAATACAACATAAATCTTGTTTTTAATTATCATGATTGTACTTTTAAAACTGACCCCAGTATAACAGTAGGATATGAATTTTCTTGGCAATTTATTCATTTCCCCTCCCCCTGCATTGGGTTATCCTTGACCACAATCACCAGAACCTTACTTCTCAAGACGCAGCTCATATTTACCTCTGTTCTTCTAACATGGTCAGTTGGATACCATGGCCACCAGTAACATTATAATTAAACTCAAAGATTTTGGTATTCGAGATGTGTGTGAGGTGGTCTGGCAAAAAGAAATGTGTAATGAAAACTTTATATAAATATATATTTATATATAAGCTTTATAGAAGTGAACTTTCACAGCACTTTTGAACTTCATTATGTGTAGCCAAGCCTTCAGCATTTAAGGATGTGCCTGAGAAAGTCCCTGGGAAAAAAAACCCAGAGTCCTGGAACTTTGAATCTCTAGGTCTTATAGTGGAATTCAGCGTTTTTTGCAAATTGTAAATTTTTTCTGACCTTTTCTCAAGTCAGCAATGGCCAAATTCCACCTATTTGGTGAATGTGCACAAATGTTTCACAGACTATGCAGCGTCACATGACATCATAGCATCATGCGACATCACATTGTCAAAGCAACACTGCGCCGTGCGGCATCACGCCTATGCCATTTGACATTGCGGTGCCATGATAATGGGTCGCTGAGGGAGGAGATGCCGCCGGACAGGCAAGAGACAGTTACAGAGACCCCACGCTCTCCCTTGGCAATCAGCTTTTGGGGAAGAGCGCAGAGTGCCTCTATAACTGCCATCAAGCCATCCCTGTGTAATATACCGTATATCCTGTTGAGCATCTCTATAACCAGGGCTCGACAAATGCACCCGCCCACGTGGGGCGAGTGCATTTAGACCGCTGTCGAGTCTTACCGGCGGCGGGGTTTGGCAGATGGTGTGGCATCTCCTGGCATTCTCCTGCGTCTCTCCCTCAAACTCCAGTGTCTCCTTCTGCAACTCGTGTGAAAATGGCTGCGCGGTGTCAAATGATGCCATGTTACCATGACAAAAGGACGCTACGTGCCGTCACGTAGCGTCCCATTGTCATGGTAATGAGGCGTCATTTGACACTGCGCAGCCATTTTCACATGGGTTGCAGGAGGAGACACTGGAGTTTGAGGGAGAGACGCAGGAGAATGCCAGGAAACGTTGCACCATGCTGCCGGTAACACTCGCCAGTGGGTAAAATGAGGGGGGGGAAGGTGAGAGAGGGAGGAGGGTTACAATGAGACAAAAAAAATTCGGGAGGGGGAGAAGTGCCTTTTTTTCGGGCAAGTGGCTTTTTTTTCTAATTTGTTGAGCCCTGTCTATAACCAGTCCTTATGAAGCTCTAGACGTGTGAAATGCATAGGGCTTGTTTTTGAAACGTTCTGGGTTCCTGAGATGTTGATCTCATTGGAGAACAATCTGCTTCCGTTTCCAATACCTGAGTAATCCCCATTGCTTCACTCCACATGGAAGACGCAGTCCACGTGGTGAATGCCATCATCATCTGTTTGGGACTCCCGGTGGATCATGCTTTGTCGAAAGTATTGCTTTCAAATTGTATGTTTGGAAATCTGCTCTTTTATTGTCTATAAATACATGAAAACCTACCTCGGTGCACTCTGTCATTCCGGGAGACTGCGCTACTGGCAGGGGACCCGTTCTGGGTCGTTTCTCCATTTCATCTATGTCAAGACAAACTGCAAGAGATCTCCCTACATCTTAAAGAATTCATCTTTGAGGATCATGCGCAGTGAACTTCATTCTATTCTGTGTTAGCAAGTCTTCCTCTGTTAGTAATCCGCAACTTAGGTGTGTGGACAAAAAGTACTTGTGTATTCGCTTCAATTTACTCTTTTTTTCGTGCCTGGAATTCTTGTGAAGATAGTTTTTTTTTTGTCTTACATCTAAAAGGCTAAATGACATAAATGTGGTATAGATTTCTCAGTTAGACATTATACAGCAGTATTTATCGGGGTCACTACCAGTTTTACTCAACTCCTTTGAAAACTGCTGACATACAAAAATACCCACATGGGCCCTATTTTAGGCACAGTTTGTTGTATTGTGTGCATAACGAGGACATTTTTCAACTGTGTATTTTTCTTTCCTGCGGTACTGTTTAAATTATGTGTACAGTTGCAAAAAGGCAGTGAGAGTAAATGTCTACGGCAGTGATATGTATATATTGGATAAAGTCTAAAGAGAGTATAATGCATTTGAAAAATCTATATAGGCATCAAGAACCATTTTCACAATCCCTTCTCATGTCACGAGAAAAACAGTGATAAAATTATACACTGAACGTTTATTTGATTTAATCTGCTCGTTGCCTTAAATGCTTCAGATTAACATAAAATAAATGCAATAAGGTAACATAAATATACGCCATCAACACACCGCTCACAGAGACAGAATTATTATTTTAACATGTTTCCACATTCCTTTCCTAGGCTCTTTATTTACTTAACAACTTCTCTGCTGTGTTGATGTTCAAAAGTCTCACTTTTGTATTCACTGTCATTTTCCCCATTCTGTCTAAATTGCTATTAATTAAAGAGGCAATCCGAGCTATTTCCCAATCTCCCCCCCCCCCCCCCCCATTATCTTTCATTGTTTTTTTTTACATAGGGTTGAAGCAGGAGGTCTCCGGAGCTGAACCCCATTCATTTCAGCTATGGGGATCCCCTGCTTCCAGAGATACAGACCTCCATAGGGGGTTGCCGGTAGCCGCTCCGGCTTGGCTACCAGGGTTCACATAATGGCCGCTTTTCACAGCTCCGGCACCCTGCCGGCCAATAGGAAGCCATGACATCATGCGGTGCAGCTTCCTATTGGCCCACGTGACACGGGAGCTTTAACCTTACAGGAGATCGCAGAGGTAAGTATAGCTTCAATCCTATGTTAAAAAAATTATACAATTAAAAACGGCTTGGATTGCTCCTTTGAACTTCACCCTAAATATTGAAAATGATGTGCTGCATCCAAAACATTTGTAATATAAAATCTGTGAATCATAATAAGCAATCCATTGGGATCCAGCAGTGAATAGACTTGGAAATGTACAAATGGCTTAATGCTCTTTAGTAAATACTAGCTGATATACCCGGCGTTGCCCGGGAGTACATTTTCCCGCTCCCCCTCTGTCTCCGCTCCCCTCCCCCATTCCTAGCTTTATTTGCCCTCCCCTTCCCAGCTCGGTTCCCCCCCGTTAAGCTCCGTTCCCCCCCGGGACACTTTACATCAGTCTTTCCCCTATGCACCAGACGGCACTCTCCCCCCTCCCTGAACCCCACATCACTCTCCCCCCCTGCACCCCACATCACTCTCCCCCCCTGCACCCCACATCACTCTCCCCCCCTGTACCCCACATCACTCTCCCCCCCTGCGGCCCTCAGCACTCTCCCTCCCCTGTCCCCGGTGGTTGTCCCCCCCGTCCCCTGCGCTTGTTTTCCCACCCCCCTCTCTCCGGCGCTGGGGTCACCCTGTCCCCGACACTCCGTCCCCCCCTCTCGCCCCCCCCGGTCCCGCGGGTGAGGAGGAGAAGGCGGCGCTCCGCAAATCTTCCCGACGCTTGTCCCCCCTCCATCACCTCGGTCTCCGGCGCGCGTGACCGTTCACCCACCTCACCCTGGTCGGCGGCGGTCGGCGTCCCATCCCGCGGGGTGAGGAGGAGAACAACAGAGTGGCTGTGTGCGTGTGGGGCGGCTGTGAGCGGTGAGTGGTGTGGGCTTAGCGTTATTCTATCCCGGTACTTGTCCCCCCTCACCTCGGTCCCCGGCACGAAGGGCCTGTGGGTAGGCCGTTAGTCAGAGGCTCCCCCGGCGCCACCCACCCCAAACACACCACCACAGCCCTCCTGCTGTGCTGGAGGCTGCACCGCGCGGGGGGAACCTGCGCACCCACCCCCCGATTACGGCCGGAGCCCCCACCCGCCACGCGGGAGACACGCGCTCCCAACCGAGCACACTTACCCTGGCGCCAAACCACCGCTGTCACCTGCTGTGATGGAGGCGGCACTGCATCCGTCGAGCGGGAGTGGATCAAGCGGCCGCCACAGCGGCCGCACCAACGGCTCTTAGTGATCACACTCTCCCCCATCAACCCAGGCCCAACCGGACAATGGGACTCCGGGTAAGGGAGCCACCGTGCCAAATTATTTCGGCCACCGGGAGAGGGAGGGTGGGGGGGTATGGAAGTTGAGGTGCTCTGTGCGTGTGTGTGCGTGTGTGTGCGTGTGTGTTTGGACCTTTGGCCCGTCACTCCGCCTCAGGCCAATGAGAGGTGTGCGGGGGCGGGCGGGCCAAGGGACCAATGAGATTGCCGCTAGGGACAGTGCAGACAGAGAAACATACAATGCTTTCAGAAATATATAGTAAGATAGAAAAGCTAAAAGACAAATGAAGAATATAGTGCTCCTTAGGCCGAGTCCATAGACGGACAGGCCGTGCTGAGGCGTGCGGATGCTCCGCGCTGACCCCTGCATCCTCAATGAGGATGCCTTGAGAGGGGGCTCACGCGAGCGTCCGCAGGCGTGCTGAAGAGTTGGAGGTTTCAGCCGAGCGCCAAGCTGTTTTTCAGCGCGCTGTCGGCTGAAAACCTCCAATCACAGCACAGCAGTGTCGACGTCAAGGCGCCGTGACGTCGGTGACGTCGACGTCAGTGCGTCATGGGCAATTGGCCCAGCGACGTCACTGCCCCGCCTCCAACCACCTCCCCCCGGCTCCGATCGCGCCCGCTGGCTCGCCTGTATGGGCATGAAATCGCCCAGACTTCAGCAGGCGAGCCTCAGCGTCAGCGCGGCTCGGATCGCCTCACCTCTCTATGGCCCGGGCCTTAGAGTATTGTATAATAATATGCTCTGAACATGGTACAGATAAGACATGCAAACGTAGTAGATGTTCTTTTTGTTCACTCTCTATTTGTCATTCTTTTCTACAACAATCAGTGGTTGTTTAAATAAAATATCTTTGTTCATTTTTGTTCCTTAATATCTTATTGGACCCTCACCACGACACAATTAAATTGCACATATTTTTACTCTTGACTTTCAACTCACCCTCTTAGTGGACACACAGCATGTCATCCTTTAAGACAGGGGTGGGGAACCTTTCCCACCTGCCTGCTCTCCCTCCCTGCTCGCGCCCCCTCTTTACCTTGTCTTTGTCGTCAAATGATGCCGGGGGGGGGGGAGGGGCGGTCAGGCTGCCGAAGACAAGGTAAGGGAAGTGGCGGAGGCCTTGCGTGATTTCATTTAAATGCCGTGGGGAAGAGCGCGGTCCCTCTGCAACTGCCTGCGCCCCCCCAGTTTGTGCACCCCTGCTTTAAGACATTTGAAGGTAAATATACTAAACAAAAAGTATGAAATGTAGAATACAATACAGTGTATACTGCCGCTTGTGAGACGGCTATTATACTTTTTGGTTCTTCACACTTTTGGGAAATTGTCTGTTGCTCTATAGACCATGGTACCTTACACTTTACTAAGGGGTTAATTCTATATCCTCCGCAGCGGCCGATCTGGTCATTTAAGAACAAAATTCCCTATTGAAGTCAATGGTGAATTTTGGGTGAATTTCATCCGAAAGTGGCCTGATCGTCTGCTTCGGGGGATATAGAGTAAGCCCCTAAGTATTACTTTTTATCTGCCTCTCCAGGCAAGAACGGACCAATAGACTTGCAAGTCTAAATTATAACAAGAATGGTATTAATATTAGAAAAAATGATAAATCAAACAGTTAAGGATGGATATATGTTTTTTATTGTTTGTTTGACAGGTTATGCAGTGGTTAAGGTACAGTAATATACAGCGTGTCTCAGTATGTCTGAAGAAATGCTTATGCCTATAGAAATATTGACATTTGTTGTGCCTGTGTTGCCTGTTTTAGACATCTTGTGTTAGTATACAATGGTATTTCAGGGGAGCACTGCCTGCATTTAATTCAAAGTGCATTTTCACAGTAAACTCTGCCCATGTTTGCACAATCACTGGACAACGTATTGAAAAATAGATGTTGATAGTACCACAAATGGCCTATAACAATTATAATTAATATTATTACCTAGAATTCATATAGTAATCAAAGTGTGATAGCCTTTTTTTAATTCCTCAACCAACTATTTCAATGTATCTTATACTATATTAGTGAAAGCACTGTATGTTTGCCTGCCTGGATGTCCGGTGTCCCTAGCGGCAATCTCATTGGTCCCTTGGGCCGCCCGCCCCGCACACCTCTCATTGGCCTCACACACTCACACCACCCCCTTGGCCCACCCCCCACACCTCGCATTGGCCTCACACACTCACACCACCCCCTTGGCCCGCCCCTGAGGCGGAGTGACGGGCCAAAGGTCCACAAAAAAAAAAAAAAAAAAAAAACACACACACACACACACACACACACACACACACACACACACACACACACATTCCCACCCCCCCAAGCTCACACACACCTCACCCCCCCCCCAAGCTTACCCCCCCAAGCTCACACACCCCCCCCCCAAGCTCACACCCCCCCCCCCAAGCTCACACCCCCCCCCCCCCCCCCCCAAGCTCACACCCCGGCGCCCGGGGGAGCGGAGCGAGCGCCCGGGACACACGCGGGGGAGCGGCCACAACACGCTGCCTCCCGCCTCACATCCACGTGGGAGCGGCCGGATGGGTGAGGCAGCATACCCACGGGCCTCGCCGCACGCTCCTCGGCACCGGCTCACCTCTCCCACCCCCCTCACAGCAAAGACCAGCCTACCCGGCGCCGCCTGCAACGCTCCTCTGCACCGCCGCCTCACCTCGAGCCGGAGGGCAGCGGGGGGGCTCCCGCCCTGCAGGAGGCCTCACCTCGAGCGGGGGGGCTCCCGCCCTGCAGGAGGCCTCACCTCGAGCCGGAGGGCAGCGGCGGGGGGGCTCCCGCCCTGCAGGAGGCCTCACCTCGAGCCGGGGGGCTGCGGGGGGGGCTCCCGCCCTGCAGGAGGCCTCACCTCGAGCCGGAGGCCAGCGGGGGGGCTCCCGCCCTGCAGGAGGCCTCACCTCGAGCCGGAGGGCAGCGGGGGGGCTCGGGGGCTCCCGCCCTGCAGGAGGCCTCACCTCGAGCCGGAGGGCAGTGGGGGGGCTCCCGCCCTGCCGGGGGGGCTCCCGCCCTGCAGGAGGCCTCACCTCGAGGAACATGCTGCCGACTGCAAGGTAAGCAGCTCTCCCCCCACACCCCCCCATTCCTTCATTGCCAGCCTCAACCCTCCATACACACACACACACTATATATATATATATATATATATATATATATATATATATATATATATATATATATATATATATATATATATATATATACATACACATACACATACACAGAGACACACACACACAGAGACCACACATACACACACATGTAGGCGCACACACACACATGTAGGCACACACACACACACACACATGTAGGCACACACACACGTCCACAGACACACACATGTAGACACACACACACATGTAGACAGGCACACACACACGTAGACAGACACACACGCACACACACACACACACCTATACAGACACACGTATACACACACACACGTATACACACAGGCACACGTAGACACACAGACACACGTAGACACAAAGAAACACGTAGACACACAGACACACGTAGACACACAGACACA